>NC_141541.1:94865000-95184375 GCF_021556685.1 Rattus norvegicus
GTGTCTTCACATTAGTTTTTAATACTATTCAACAATGAAAGGCATGAAGAATCCTTGGAGAAATGGATGATTATAGGACTATGGGCAGAAATAATCAAAATGAGCTCGAAGCATCATCTAGAGCTAGAAAGTAAAGAAATAACAAATAAGGAGATGGGGGATTATCAAAGAGACCTTTGAATCAACATGAATTTTTCTCCGAAGGCCATAACTAAAATTATTTGAGCAGCAAAATAAATAATGGTGCGGTAGATTGCAGCCCAAAATATGTAGTAGAGCTCTATGAGCCGGCAATTATGTAAATGAGTGAGCAGATAAATGGGAGAAGCAAGCTGTTCTGTAAAACAATTATACACACTGCTCTCTTCAGAAAGAAGTACTTAACTGGCCACCTCCTCCACACGACCTCTACTTGCTGACTTGTTTTCAAGTGTGGGGACAGGTCTAGATTTCCAGAAGTAAACTTCACAAACAAGGTTAGCCCTATCATTCACGAAGCATGTTGGCAATATCTTCTTCCTATACAAAGAGAAGGGCCTTTTTCTTCTGTTCTACTTCTGAAATCTCATCCATTCCACCCTAATTGTGAGAAGAAAACATCTGGGCAAAACCAAACTGAGGGATTTCTACAAACTCTAAAAGCAGTGCTCTTCGAAATGATGAATGTCACCATAAACAAGAAGAACGCCTCATGGGGCATCAGTGTGGATGCTGAAGGACACACAGTTGAGAGAGCCGTGGAAATAAATGCCGTGTGCCCTTCATCTGATGGGACCTGCAAGGGGAAGCGCGGGAAGAGAAGAGGTTTAATGTTAAAAGTGAGCTGCTCCGTTGGTTATTAATGTGACCGTTGGTTCTATACTTATGGCAAGCGTGCTATCGCTGATAGAGGAGAAACTGGTATGGTACTAACCTTTGAAAATTTTCTGCACACTTAACAATATTCAAAAAAGAAAAGCTAGGTGGAGTGCAGAGATGGCTCAGTGTTTAAGATCACTGGCTTCATTTGTAGAGGTTATTAATTTGGGCCACAATGCCCATAGTGTCCTAAACATCTGTACCTCCTGTTTCAGGGGATCCAGTACGTCCAAGAACATTAGTCATAAAGTGGTACATATGTGTATATGTATACATTTATATGTATAGGCAAACTCATATACATAAAGTTTAAAAAAATTAACAAAGGAAGAAAATTGGGGCTAGAAAGATAACTTAGGAGTTCAAATGCTTTCCCAGAAACCTAAATGTAGCTTCCAACACTTAAAATGGACAGCATACATTCAATTGTAACACTAGCTCCAAGTGAGCCACTGACCTTTTATGACCTCTGAAGATACCCATACATACATATATAAATACAAAAATTACTTTTAGAAGTTCATTTTCACCCATAGTCACACATAAATATAAAAAAATATTTTTAGAAGACTCTTTACATTTGAAACATGCTAGAAAATTTCAGTGCATCTTCTAAAATAAGGGAATGTAAATTTCAGTGGTTTCCCTTGGGATGACCAATATAGTCATTTTACATATGCAAATACAAAGAAAATATGCTTTTAAAATTCTTGAGGAAGACCTAGTCACAGTGAACTCACCCAGTACTGACCTCCCTCCACCTGGGGAGGAGAAGCTGAACATTCCAGTCAGGTACACTGGCTGTATAATAAGTATGGGTAACTTCCAGTGACTCAGACTCTCTCACTTTAGAAAGAACACATTTGAACAGCATGAGTTCTAGGTATGGTAAAGATGAGAAGCTGGGACGGAGAAGACCTCCACAAAGCTAGTGAGAATGTGGAGCAAGGGGAACGCCCCTCTATTGTTGGTGAGAGCAGAGTCAAACTCGTACAACCACCTTGGAAATCAAGTTTCTCAGAAAAATGGGAATAGTTCTACCTCAATACCACTCCAGAGCATATACACAAGAATGTTGCAAATTACCACAAGGACAGTCACTCAACTATGTTCCTAGTAGCTTTATAATAGCTAGAAACTGGAAACAAAATAGATGTCCGTCAACTGAAGAATGGATAAAGAAAATATGGTACATTTACACAATGGAATATTACTAAGCTATTAAAAACAATGACATCAGAAATTTGCAGGCAAATGGATGGATCATTTAGAAAAGATCATCCTGAGTGAGGTAACCCAGACCCAGAAAGACAAACATGTTATTTAGTCAGTTATAAATGGGTATTAGCCATAAAGTACAGAATAACCATGCTACGATCCACAAGCCCAGAGAAGCTAAGTAACAAGTAGGGAGCAAGGGAAGATGTTTGACTCTTCACTGAGAAGGGGAAATAAATTAGACATCTGGGATGGATGGAGTTAGGGAACTGGGTGGAAGAGGGGGGAGGGGAACAGAGGGATGAATTGTGGAGAGGATGGCAGGAGAGAGAACTGGGAGAAAGTACTAGAACCAATTGGGGAGGAGTCTCTGGAATAGGCTAGAAACCTAGGACAATGGAAATCCCAGGAATCTATGAGGTTGACCATAGCTAAGAATACTCCTATCATTAAGGGATATGGAACATGATACAAGTACCTACTGTAATCAGGCAAGACTTCTAATGGAGGGATGGGGACACCAACCCAGCCACAAAACCTTTCTCACCCACAGTGTTTCCTGCCTATAAGTGGTGCAGGAATAAAGAAGTAGCAGGAAGTGAAAGAATGGCCAACCAATGATGGCCCAATTTGAGTCCCATGCTATGAAAGAAAGCCCACGCTGACACTGTTAATAGTACTCTGTTGTACTTGCAGACAGGAGGCTAGCATAACACTCATCTGAGTGCCACCCTACAACTTATGGAAACAAATGCAGAGACCCACAATCAAACATTAGGCAGAACCCAGGGATTCTTGTGGAAGAGGAGGAGGAAGGATTGAAGGAGCCAGAGGGATTAAGGTGTCCTTGAAAACCTACAAGGGTATCCACAAGAAAACTTACAAGTCAACTAACCTTGTTAGTCCCTGTGGGACTAACAGTAACTGAACCACTAACCAGAGAGCATTCATGGGATGGATCTAGTCTCTTCATACATTTGTAGCAGATGTACAGCTTGGTCTTCGTGTGGGACCTCAAACAGTAGAAGCAAGGGCTGTCTCTGACTCTGTTGCCTGCCTTTGGACCTCTTTACCCCAACTGGCCTCAGTAGGAGGAGATGAGCTCAGTCCTATTACAGCTTGATATACCAAAGCGAGTTGGTAGTTCCCTGTGGGAACTCTCTCCTTCTTTGAGGAGAAAGGAAGGGTGGCATAGGGGACGGTGAGGTGAGAGGGAGGGACTGGAAGGAGAGGAGGGAGGGGAAGCTGGGATTAGAATGGAAAAGAAATGAATGAATTTCTTTTCATTCATGGATGGATGGATGGATGGATGGATGGATGAGAAAAACCCAGAAAAAATAAAGTGTAAGAAGTTTCAGGTTACAAAGCTCCACCCCCAGAAGAAATTTTCTTTTAATGACTCTTGCTAATCTCTACTTCACTGTGGCCAATGGAACCAAAACAAAAAGTCACAAATTTCCTCACTAGTGCTTCATAAGAATAATGTGTTAGACTCTTTTGGTAGAAATGGCCCTTGCAACTTCTATACACAGAAACTGATACAGAATTGAAATGTGTGTGTGTGTGTGTGTGTGTGTGTGTGTGTGTGTGTGTGTGTGTGTGTACATATATATGTATGTACACATACACATACACTCACACATTGTAGGCTAGGGTCCTCATATGAGGGAGAACACAAAGGGATTTTTGTTCTTAGTTTGAAAAATCTTTGATTTTTTGACATTTTAAAATATTAACAACAAATGAACAATCTTTAAAAACCTGAAAACCTGTATGAACCAAATCAAATGTATCTTTTCCTTTATGTGACTAGATCAACTGCCTTTTATCTGCAATTTCTGGTCTAATTACATCATTGTCATTCTGAACATTCAGAAGATAAAATGTGTTTTTCAGTGCTCTGAGTTAATCAAACATAGAGAAGGTTTCTGTGAAGGCTGACCTAACACATATAGTTATTTGAGAAAGAAAGATAGGATAGAGGCAAGGCAAAATCCCTTCTTTAGTAACTGGTAGACTTGGGGATGAGGGAGTTAGATCACTCAGTAACATGCTAGCCTCGTGATTACTGGGACCTGCATTTGATCCTTATCACTTACATAAAAAGTCTGGCATGGTGACATGCATTTGTAATCTCAGAATTGGGGAGGGGGAGGCAGGAGGACCGCTGGAGTTCACTGGCTAGACCAATATTTCTCATTCTTCCTAATGCTGTACCCTTTAATACAGTTCCTTGTGTTGTGATGATCCGCCAACCATAAAGTTATTTTCGTTGCTAATTCATAACTGTAATTTTGCTACTTTTATGAATAGTAGTGTAAATATCTGATATGTGGCCCCTATAAAAGGATTGTTTGACTCCTAGAGCAGTTGAGACCCACAGGTTGAGAACTGCTGGACTAGATGGTCTAATCTATGGGTGATCTCCAGGCTAGTAAGAGACTCTGCCTCAAATGATGAAAATTGTGTACCTGGGGATGACACTGAAGATTGCCCTCTGGCTTCCATATGCATGTAGACGTAAGTATTCCCACATACCCACAAACATGCACACACATACATGTTTTAAAATGTTACGTGAAAGATGATAGCTCTTAGGAAATTCTCTGAAGTCTTTCACTCACAGCTTGTAAGACTAAACAGCTATCAAGCCTAACTGGAATTCTACAGACAGGAGACTGCTGGAAGTTGATGACAGGCTGAAGGCCAGTCAACACATTCACAGGGCAGGGCAAAGAAGATTCAGGAAACCTTGGCAGAAGCTTTAAGAGGCAGTCATCTCAGAGATGGGTGACACCCAGTCATTACAGAGAGTTAGCCTAACCTAGGCAAAGTTCATCACAACTGCCCAGCTTGGGTGCTTTTCTGAGCCACTTTGGTGCCTTCCCACTGCCCCCACAATGCCTCCTCAAGGCTGTCTCCAGCTGCCCTCCAATGTAAAACCATGGGAAAAGTCCAACCAGGCACAAGGCACACAATAGGCAAATTGACAGAAAACTTAAAACAATACTAAAACTGACTAAAATCTCATCTGTCTTCTCACAATGCCACAAATCACTAAGTCTTAACAACAACAATGATAAACTTAACCCTTTCTCCAGAAAAATATATTTCTTGCTGTGAGTTCTGAACAGTTACTAGGATTACCACTGAGTTTTAATGTTATACACATGAGCTTGGAATTAGCACAAACTGAATTGCTTATCCTTTAATAAACATTGCATATGGAAATTAATTCAGAGGATTCCCGACCACACAGACAAGACTCCAAATGTGTTTATCTCATAGAGAGCTGGCGTTGACTCCAGCACTGCTCTGGCTCCTGGAATGCAAAGCAGTTTTATCACCTTCCCCGGGGGTTCACCCATCCCTGCTTGCAAGTGCAGGCTGGCAGGGCACAGTGGAGTGAGTGGTAGCCATGATTGTGAAAGCAGAAACCATGCAAGAAAGTCTTCTGCGACTCTCAAACTTCTTTCTCCATACACGTATAGGTTATTTGAGAGATAATAATATAGAAAATTGCTATTACTTAGTTGGCCCTAGTTTATCCGTTGGAAACATGATGAATTTAAAGTAAACATGTTGTATGAAATTTGGTTATTGTTTTTTTTCATTGCTTTATTTGTTTGTTTCTTTGTTTAGAGACAGAGTTTTGCTATGCAGTCGAAGTTGGCCTTGATCTAACAGTCTTCCAACCTCAGCCTTCCTGGGGTTGGGCTTACAAGCACATATCAACACATACAGCTCAAAACGTATTATTTCTTTGTCCTTTAAAAAGAAAAACGTATCAAGACTATTTCTGGTGGTGTTTACCTTCTCCTTGTCTTATTACTTATGTAATGAGTTTGTTCTGTTATGAATCAGTAGTCACCCTTCTCTCAAAGACTGGGTCATCTTTCCAGAGTCCCATCCTTGGCAATTTACCCCTGGCAGTGGAAGTTCAAACAGACATTGTGAAAGTTCTCCACAAGTTCCTTCTTGTGGAGATTTTGATGGGGTCACCGTTTCAGGGACCTTTTTGGTTTTATCAAGGCCAAGTATGTATGGCAGTGTGTAAGTCTCAATGCTGTAGGACTCAGTAGTTAAGCGCACTTGCTGTTTCTACAGAAGACACTAGTTCAATCACCAGCACCCACATGGCAGCTCAAAACCATCTACAAGTCCAGTTCCAGGGGATCTGATGTCCTCTTCTGGCCTCCTCAGGCATGTATACCATGCATGCAGTCAGATCCCTGCACACACCTGCTGTACTCAATCTTTCTTAGCCAGTTCCCTCTCCTGTAAAATGTCACGTGAATTGTCACTGGGTAATAGGGGCCCAGTGCTGTGCACTTTATCTGTGCCTGAACTGGGTAACGGAGGTGCAGAGATCAACCACTACCAAACGTTTAAATAAAGAATCGTGCGGTGCCCTGGTTATGTATACAGTGTCTGAGGGGTTAAGACCCGGCTGTAAACCAGCAATCGCACAATTACCCACAGTTCATAGAGTGAGCTGGAGGCTGAAAGGTGAGCCTTGTTGGAAGGCTGGCAATCTTTCACTGAAGTGAGATAGATGAGGTGAGTCAGGTAAGGACTGGCTATAGAGAACTCACTACAAGATCTCACGAGCGGGCACAGGAGTGGTAGAAACAAGGACACAGAGACCTTCTGGTACTTCCCTTTTGTCATTATCTGTGAAAACTCAGTACTTTCCTTTGTGCTTAAAATACTTCAAACAGGGAAGAGAGTACACACTGCGCTGTTGTTGGTAAATATAAGTTTTCATCGGGAAATACCGTCTTGAATTTGAAGAATGTACTTGAAATTGAGAATTTTAATGAAAATTAATTTTAAATAAAATTTAAATTCTCTCTCATTTGTTTATTTGTTTAAAAATGACATTTGTTACATTAACGTTGAAAGCAATAATTTACTCAGATATAATGTGAGAGACCAAATCTTTTGGGTTTAGACTCCAGCTTAGAAAACCTGACCTAAGGTTGAACTCATGTTAACTAACAGATCAGGACCAAGCACTGGTTTTCAGGTCACCCCCAACAAGACCTGAGCCTAGCACTAGTTTTCAGATTATTCCCCAACAAATCGGCACCTGCAGGTTACAAGCCTGTCTGCCCCTGGCCCTTTACTTCCTAATATCCACCAATCAGGAGAAAAGCAGAAGTTAATAGTTTGGCTCCTGACACCATGCAATTACGTTAAGGGCCATAATGGCCCCTTAGTCAGATGTATACTGGACTAGATACCCACTTCTTGCCTCTACAAATGCTTGCCTGGAACTGGGATCAGAGCTCCCTCATGTTCTGTGGTGGCGTGGCCCAAGCTCGAGCTTGAATAAGAGACCCTAATGCAATTGCACTGGAATTGGATCCTTGGTGGAATCTCATGGGGTTCATAAACACTTGCTGGCATAGCACATGTATTGAAATGGCACATTGGAACTTCATGCATATTTACAATTAGTGTGGTGATTAAAATTATTTTAAAGTAGCCAGCACTCAGAAGTCAGAGGCAAGCAGGTCTCTGTGAGTTTAAGGCCTGCCTCGTCTACATAGTGAAATACAGACCAGCCAGGGTTACAGTAGTAAGACTGAGATTACACTACATTACATTTAAGTGTTAAATTTAATTTTAAGAATATGCATCCTGCATTCAGTATTATTGACATTTTGGATGTGTCTCAAAGGAGAATTATTTTCCAGAGGTGTTAAAATGATGCTTTCTGTTTGCTGAAGAACCTTCCACACTAAAGATAGGAATCAAGCTAGGCTGTCTACAGACTTAAGAACCGAGCATGGGAACACAGAGCATATTCACATAGGTATATTACTGGGCCATAAAAGAATGAAATTCTGTTATCTGCAGCCACCAGGGTAGAACTGGAACACATTACATGCAGTGAAATAAGTCAGGCGCGAGAAAAACAAATACTGTATGTTTTCACTTCTCTACAGAAGCTAAAATGTTGACCTTTCAGAAATAAAGAGAATCAGGGTTATCAGGGACTGAGATGGGTTTGGGCAAGGGAAATAGTATTGTTAGTGAGTGTAGGAGAGAGGCAATTCGATAGGAGGAAACCCAGTAGGGCAACTGGGCAGCTAATCGTAACAACGTATTAGGCTTCTTGTAGAAGCTATCCTCCTAGGGCAGCAGTTGTCAACCTTTCTAATTCTGCCACCTTTTAATACAGCCCCTCATGTTGTGGTGACCCCAACCATAAAACTATTCTTGTGGCTACTTCATAACATAGACAAAGAGCTACGTATAAGGTAGCCAAGAAAGACTGCAGCTGCATATGCAGGGGGTTGGGATTGTTGAATCTCTGCCACGGTAAATCTCCAGACTGGTCATATAATGTGAGACCAAAGGGAGCTTCCTATCGTTAACCACAGTTGAGACACTTGTAAAGTTGGAGGGTAGGGACACAGTCAAGATGTGAACAATGCATGAACGACACATGCTCATCTCTCTGCTGGGCCATGAAGTATACGGGTCTTTCATTGGCTCAGCCCTTGATAATGCAGAGAATTAACCAATTTCTGTAGGAATTACCTCAGCCTTTGTCCAGCTTCTGGCATTGCCCTATAAAAATCTCTTGATAAAAGAAATTTAATGACTTTTTCCTCTCTTGTAAACCACTCCCAATTCTCAGGAGCTCTCTTGCTTTTCCTCAATTCTTTCGCATTTCTGCAATAATTCTTACTAAAGGCAGCTTCTGCTTTGCATAGCTCAACAAGAGTTCACATCTTTAATCTTTATTAGCGAGAGATAATAAACTGCAACCACAACCCATCTTTGATGACTACAGCTGTTTGGCATATTGGGTCCTTGGGTCATGTACAACTGCGCCATGAAAGGTTCCATTGCTCTCAAACCCTATACCACATGGAAGACAGAGAAAAGAAAAAAGGGAGGGAGGAAGGGAGGGACCGAGGGAGGGAAGGGAAGGGGAGGGAAGGGAAGGGGAGGGGAGGGGAGGGGAGGGGAGGGGAGGGGAGGGGAGGGAAGGGAAGGGAAGGGAAGGGAAGGGAAGGGAAGGGAAGGGAAGGGAAGGGAAGGGAAGGGAAGGGAAGGGAAAGGAGAGAGTGCTCAGCACCCTGTATTACAGAGCAGATGTCTCAGATGTCATACCTTCTAGGGAGCATATCTCATGGTCACTGACTCACACCAGGTACCAGATAGAAATGCCCTCATCAGATGTAAAAACATAATTGAAAACTTTAAATGAATAATTCTTAAAACAAGATACCGTAACATGCTGAGGGTCATGCAGGAAGAACGACAAATGGCCTTAGAACTCCCGGAATGCAGCCCATGGGTTACCACAGCCACATGGGTGAGCCTCTGTGTGACACAGCTCTGAGAACCACAGGTCCTGAGGACTCGATGCTGTAATGAAGCTAGGCTCTGCTTGCTGCCCTCACTTCCCTCTTATTCTAAAGACTGGGTGGAGGCTCCAAGGGGGCTTCCAGCCCCTCACTGGACAGTATCTCTGAGGCTCACAATAATGGTGCTTGGTCTCTTTGAGGCATTGCTGCTGGGGCAGATTAATGACTCAGTCACCACTCTAGGAAAGGAATTAGAGACACAGCAATGACCACCACCCTTAGAAAACATTTGGAAAAATAAAATTGTTAGTGAAGCTAGGAAGAGATGTTTTTACTATTGGCTCTGATGTAGAAAACCTTAGGGAACAATGTGGAGTTATTAGTTAAGCTAGGGGACCCTTTATGGTCAGGGAACAAGAACAATGGCAGCACTGGCTGATGTGACTCTCACTGAAGCTGGACTGGTGACAATTGATTTCTTATATGCATTTTTTTGCCCCCAGCTTCCTGAAATGATTTATTAAGATTTGATGATGAGTAGATATGCATTCTGAGGACTTAAGGTAGATTTGGCTGATTTTTATATAAAAGTTTAGATTTGTGATTCCTTTAAGATTTTTACAAAATTACTTTTAAAGATGAATAACAAACCAATTACTCCTTCCTTTATAGCTGCGAATTGCTGCCTGCCAATAAGAGAAAATGGCTAAGAAAACTCCCTTGCTTGCTCACACTTGGCTAATCTATAACAAGTTGCTTAGTTATGAATGTACCTGGGTTTTGGAGAATAATTTGATTTCTTTGCCTCTATAATGTTATTTCTTGTAAAGGTATTAGAAAATACACTGTTTTTTCATAATCATTTACTAGAAGAAAACTAAAACATAACCACATTGTAATTTTATACTGCTTGATAGATTTTGCTGCAATGTATAAGCAATGACAGAAAAAACAAAGTGCGGAGGGTTGGAACATTGTTCTCTCCATCATCAACTAAGTGTATGTACATATATATATATATATATATATATATATATATATATATATATATGTGTGTGTGTGTGTGTGTGTGTGTGTGTGTATGTGTGTATGTGTGTATGTGTGTATGTGTATATGAGTGTATGTATGTATGTATATCTATATGTGTAAGGCTTGTGTGAGTGGGGACTCAAACATTGTTCCTTCCATCAATCAACTATGTGCATGTATGTCTATGTATATGGTTTGTATGAGTGGAGTGTTGGAACACTATTCCTTCCACCTATCAACTATGTGATTGTATGTATGTATATATGTAAAGCTTGTCTGAGCGTGTGTATTGAAGCTTCTTCCTTTCACCAATTGTGTGTATATATGTATGCATGTGTATATGTGAAATGCTTGGAACCTGATTGCTTTGCTCTAACCATTCTATATGTGTGAATGTGTGTACGTCTATCTGTAGGTCTATATGTATGTATATATGCATGTATGTATTTATTTGTGTATATAAAGTTATTGGACTCTGCCTTTTGTTTCATCCTCTCTCTCTCTCTCTCTCTCTCTCTCTCTCTGTGTGTGTGTGTGTGTGTGTGTGTGTGTGTGTGTGTGTGTGCGTGTGTGTAAAGAGTGCATAGTTTTTCCTCTGGCCACCATTGGCAGCAGCCCCTGTAGGTATCTGGATCCCTGTCAGTGGGTCTAAGCACTGACTCCCCAACAGCTGCCTCCCTCAGTTTATCCACCACATGGATGCCAAAGTTGGTCATTGACAGTAAAAAGCATGTACCTTAAATTTTAAAAATTTAAGCTTAGCTTACAGATACACAAAAGATAATTTTTGTGAGTACACCACACTGGTAATCAAAGTAGTTATAGAGAGTCTATTTGCTTAAGTTTAATTGCCTGAGATCATCTTGATGGACTCAATGTGGTATTGATATGAGATATCTTTTAACATTCTACTTAATAGAAATTTTGTGGGGTTGGGGATTTAGCTCAGTGGTAGAGTGCTTGCCTAGCAAGTGCAAGGCCCTGGGTTCCGTCCCCAGCTCTGAAAAAAAAAAGGAATAGAAATTTTGTAAACATCCTGTCCAAGATCAGAAAGGAAATTGCTATCTTCCATGTTTTATTAAATTATTTATTTATATTCGAAAATTGCCCCCTTCCTGATCCTCCCTCTCCGAATTCATGAACCCATCCCCCCTACCCTCCAACCTCTGAGACAGTGCTCCCCCAACCGCCTACTCACCCCTACCTCACCCCCACCAACATCCCTCTTCCCTGAGGCATCAGGTTTCCACTTGATTATCATATCCTCTTCCACTGAGGCCATCCAAGGCAGTCTTTGGCTACACATGTTCTGGGGGGGGGGGGGGGGCATGAACCAGCCCATGTATGCACCATGATTTTTGGATTAGTCTCTTTTGGAGCTCTGAGGGGTTCAGGTTAGTTGACTTTGTTGTTCTTCCTATGGGGTTCCTTCCATTCCCTTTCAGCTCCTTCAGTCCGTCCTCTAATTCTTCCATATAGGTCCCAGACCTCAATCCACTGGTTGACTGAATCTGCATTTGTCTCAGTCAGTTGCTGGTACAGCCTCTCAGAGGACAGCCATGCCAGGTTCCTGTCTGCACGCACAATATGGCATCAGTAATAGTGTCAGGATTTGGTGTGCATGCATGGGATGGACTCCAAGTTGGATTGATCACTGGGTGGCCTTTCTTTCAATCTCTGCTCCATTTGTGTCCTTTAGACAGGAACAATTCTGGGTTGAAAATTTTGAAGATCGATGGGTGGCCCCCTAACTGGGGGCCATGTCTATCTACTGGAGGTGGTCTCTTCTGGTTCCATATCCCCACTGTGGGCATTTCAGCTAAGTCATCCCTATTGAATCCTGGGAGCCTCTCAAGTCCCACGTCCCTGGGATTTTTTTTAGAGGTTCTCCTGCCATCTAACCCCCACTACTGCATATTTCAATTCATTCTCCTGGCCCTCTTGACATCCCTCCTATCTTCCCCCATACTCTCTCCTCTGCTCCTCCTTTTCCTCTCCCCCATCCGTTCTGCCACCCAGGTTCCTCCCTCCCTCCCTCTGCCTCCCATGATTATATTGTTCCTCTTCTAAGTGGGTTTCAGGCATCCATACTTGAGGCTACCTTCTTATTAAGCTTCACGTGGTCTGTGAGTCGTATCATGGGTATTCTGAACTTTTAGGCTAATATCCACTTATCATTGAGTATATATTATGCATGTCTTTTTGGGTCTAGGGGTCCCTGCTGGGGTGGTTATTTGAGCAGAACAGGGATTCTCACCTGTGTCCTTGGTTTGGGCAGACCTCCAGGGAGACAGGGAGACTGTGGGATGTGGGAGAGGAGTAGGCAGGCCGATCTGCCCCTGCAGAGGTGCAGACAGGAAGGGAGATGGAGGTCTTCACTATCTCCCATTTTTTAAAACATTAAAATTTCATTTCAAGAATTCAATTCAATTCAAAAGCTCACTTTTGCCACTGAACTCTCCAAGAATCTCAATCAAGAGATAAACATTAATTAGATACGTGAATCACAGATATTTATGTTGTGGGGCAAGGGGACATGGCTACAAGAAAAGGGGTGAAAGATGTTTCTTTAAGAGAGGACTGGTGAAGAAGATGGGCTCCTAGCTGTAAGAGGCAAACTGAAGGAAGTGGCTGGCTTCAGAATGTTAATACCATCACTGCAATTTAGTTTTAACATAAGTAATTAATCAACTTTTGTCACTTTCTGCAATACACTCTGAACATTCTGTGTGAGGCTTGCCCTTCACTGTGCTCCTTCAAGTTTAAAAGCCTTAGGCTTGTGACATTGGCAAGGCCCTATTTTTTTATAGACTAATTAACATGCCAAGAATTTCAAACCAGCAAGAGATACAATGGTATTATTTTCCAGTATCAGAGACGTTTTTCATGCCCTGCTTCAAAAACCTTGAACACATTGCTCTTCTCTTCAACACCATTCAGATGACTGTAATAACTCATCTTAAATTTGTTTCAGAGCACCCCTTCCTGCCCACTGGCGCTCAGGTAAGGAAATACCGTCCCGTCATGCAAATTTTCTTGTGCAGTCTCTCCTTGTAGACCTTCTTCAATGGTACCACCAGGAAGGAATACATCCAAACTCCTAGAGACTACATTACATACTCTAAGCCAAGGGCCACACTGGCCTGGAATAAATGTTGACACATATATGAGCAGGCACATGCAGCCAGTCTTCTGCTATGCTCGTAAGTCTTGGAGGATCTGGAACACTCAGTTCTAGCTTTGAGTTATAAGCACTACTAAACTGCTACCCAATCTTTCAAGGCTGAAACTATGAATGCGCCAACACAGAACTCACATACCTGCTGCCAATAACATATAAAAAAAGGTCGACAAACAATAGCATCTCCAGTGACCTGGAACTTGCTGCACAAGAGAACAGATTCTCACCAAAAAGCAGTCTTAATAAGTTTTGTTAGCATTTGCACTGTGTGCAGATTTACTTTTTGTAGGAAAAAAAAAAGGAAAACATGGAACAGTGAAAAGAATGGTCACCCAAGACAGGGTGAGCATTTAGGGAATCCCTTTCCGTCTTCCTTCTCTATGGCTTGTACTTTCCTATGCAAATTCCATGGAAAATCCTAAATGAATTTTGACCTAATATTTTGCCGAAGCCACAAAAAAATAAATGAACCTCTATCCACAGTTCCTACCACTGTGTGAAGGGCAGGGACTCAACCTACATAGAACATGGCTTTATGTCAGTTTGACACACAAACTCGAGTTACCTGAAAAGAGGGAACCTCAAGAAATGCCTTCATAAGATTTGTCTATAAGGCATTTTCTTACTTAGTGATTGATGAATGAGGGCCCGGCCCATTAGGGATGGTGCCATCCCTGGACTGGTGGTCCTGGGTTCTATAAGAAAGCAGGCTGAGCAAGCCAGGGGAAGCAAACCAGCAAGCAGCACTCCTCCCTGGCTTCTGCATCAGCCCCTGCCTCCAGGTTTCTGCCCTGTTTGAGCTCCTTCAGTGATGAACAGCAATATGGATAGGTAAACCAAATAAACCCTTTCCTCCCAAACTTGGTTTTTGGTCATGCTGTTTTGTTGAAACAATAGAAGAAAAAACCTTAACTAAGACCATGGCCCAAGGCCTCCTGACCTGCATACATTTAATTTTCCACAAAGTCAAGCAAGGTGAATCAGAAGGGTAAGGATATCTCTCTCACAAAGACAGAGAGAGAGAGAGAGAGAGAGAGAGAGAGAGAGAGAGAGAGAGAGATTGCTAGCCTGAAGATTCTTTTAGTCTAGCTTGACTTTTCATTACTGTCATTCCCAAAGTGTCCAGGTTCTCCCAGGGTGCTTTGCTCTCTGCTCAGTGACCCATCCATAAACAATAAGCTCAGGGCATCCCCCTGCTGTAGCATTAGGGTTGTTTCTTCAAAGCCACTCTTAGAAATTGCCCTTTCAGTTTGCTTAGGTCAGTCTGCCTAAGACTCCATCTGTCAAAGCTCCGGGAACCTGGGCACAAATGAATTTTAAAATTTTTCTTCCCTCACAATCTCACAGAGAAAACACAAACATTTCTCCTGGCACAAAGGTGCTCCAGGTATGACAGCCTCTTCTGCACCTCTCAATTCAATCAGCATCACTTTAGAGTGAAATGGGTTGACCTTCTGCAGGAAAAGGGCAGGGAAGAGGGTGGTAAAGGGGGTGTCAAAGAAAGGGGGAAAGAGGGCCAGGAAAAGGAGCCAGGAAAAGGGGATGGGGAAAGGGGAGTGGTGTGGGAGGGGGAAGGGAGGGGAGAGGAGGAAAAGGGAGAGGACATGATGTCTGGAGTAGTCAAGAGAAGGACCTGGAACCAGTGCCACCCCTGTTAGCAATCAGCAGATTGCCTAACAAAATGAGAATCTCACTTCATGAATTAGAAAATATTGTATGATGTGCATTGGTGTATATGAGCAGAAGCACCATCCTGCACAATATATATAACCTTTGGCCCAGTGATTCTAGGTGTGACACTAAGGATGTAATCTGCGGCACACAGAAGGGAAGATTTGTATCCTTGCAGTTGATGATGTCAAGGATGCAGTAATTATTAAGGAAGGCACCCTCACTTGACAAGTTGGTAGAAGAAAAGGCCAGCATACATGGAGAAGGGCTTACAGAAAATCGGCATGTAAAAATACAACCACACATTAATGGGAATGCATGAACCTCAAGAAAAGTCTAGAAGCAAATCAACAGTGAGTGTCCAGGAGGAGAAGAGTAGGGGAAAGCAGAAATGGGTAAGGCACACGGTTCAGACTACAGAAGGAGGACACATGGTTGCATGTCCTGACTCTGCTGTGGTAGGAACTGAAGCGACCTCTTTAAAGATTCCTCATCTGTAAAATAGAGAGTGCGGTTTCTGTGAATTTTGGAAGGGATTAGTGGGCTGCTGTCAACATGCTACTGGGGTGATAGATTTGGAAACTTTGTATCTGTCATTGCCAATTTCCTACAATGGACAAATATTACTTTTCTAAAGAAAAAGTCACCTCAACAAACATAAGCAAATAAGAAGCTGTGATACGCAGTCAAGCATCACTTAACAGCAAGGGATGCACTCTGGGAAATGAGTTAAATGACTTTGTTGATGTGCAAATGCCATAAGGTGTTCTTACTCAAACTGAACGGGTTACAGCACTGCTGGGTCCTCTATATGGTCTGCTGTTGACAAATATGTCACTAAGAAGGACTAGAAAGCTAGTTCAATGGTTTAAAGCACTTATTACTCTCGAGGAAGGACTGGGTTCACATCCCAGCACTCAGGCAGTGGTTCACATCCATCCTTCACTCTGGTTCAGGAATATCCATTGGCTCTGTGAACACCAGGCCCATGCATATACATAGGTGAAACAATCGTACACATAACATAAAAATAAATACATTTTTTTAAAATTATTTTTAAAATATCATTAAGTGCCTTATGAGTGTATGTTTAAGGAATCAAAAGAGAATTAAAGTCCACGATTTACTTCAAATGCATCAAAAAGTAGAACAGATTAATGCTGGTTATACAGATTTTTATTGTAAAATTCTTCCAACTTTTATATATGTATTAAAGTAACTAAAATAAAATGTCAGGAAAGTTTAGCATAATGAAATGATTTTTATTTCTACAAGTACAGTATATTTCTTCCAGTAGACCATACATTAAACATACACATAAAGAAAATTTAATAATCTTTCTGCTTTATGCCTCACCATTTCTATCTTCTCTAAATGCATGCTTTGTCTTCTTCCACATTTTATGCTCATTAATTTAAATCAAATCATGTTTATAAGGTCTTATTTATATTACTGAGCACTTTCAGGGTGTTTTATATTTATTTCATTACTTTCAGTTGTGTGTGTGTGTGTGTGTGTGTGTGTGTGTGTGTGTGATGTGATATGCAGATTAAGACAAAGAGAAAAGAGACATACTTTTTAAGTCATGTATTTTGATCTACAGAAACTCTGATTTCTGGTAAATTAGTACACAAATACTTCATAGTTAAACAAAGGACTATAATAAAAAAGAAACAAAGTCTTAATTTGATCGAATTTGCAGAAACATCTTTGTTAGTAAAATTCTAGATGTTTCAATGGTGAAATAGCTGTCTAAACATTGTCTGTTTTCCCTTCCCACTGCCCTGGCATCAGTCTGGTTTCTTTGCAAATATTTCCATAAGAAATGATTTATTGTCAGTAGTCAAGGAGGCCCTGAAGGTCTGAGAATGAGAGAAGTGTTTATGATTGTGAAAGAAACAAGTGCATGATGGGTAAGAGAGTGACTTTATTCTTTCTGTCATGGGCAAGATCTATCAGAGACATTCAACATCTGAGAGCCCGGATCTGAGCCCTGGCACCTACGGTTTTTATATTTAGAAAACTGATGTTTTTAGATAAGTAGTGAACTTATCTGGCAAATGGTTTCTTTATCAATAATCCTAGTTGGAGAATATAGCTTCTTTGCATATTTGATTTTTGTAATTGTTTACATTTCAAGACATTTTATTTCAAGAACTAAAATACTCCGATTTTCCAAATTCTGTATTTTTATATTACATTACGGTGGAGGAGTGGAAAAGAACAAAGCCACAAAACCAATTCCTCCACTGAGACTTTTGACCATAGTCACTAACCTCATACAGAAGGAGGAGCCATCTCCCAAAGGCCTACTGCCTACATCTGGATTTTGGAGGAGAAACACTGAATCCAGCATTAGGGAAACATCACTGCTGGGGCTCATGGTGAAACAATGGAGAAGAACCTCTCTCTCTCTCTCTCTCTCTCTCTCTCTCTCTCTCTCTCTCTCTCTCTCTCTCTTCTGTAAAAAACACGAGGTTTATTGATAGGAACCAGTGCACTGGGGTCGAGACTCATATCCCACGCAGGGGCAGAGGAGTTCGACCAGAGTGGCTGGGAGAAGAGGTATTTAAAGGAAGAAATCACAACCCAAGTGGGTAGGGAGGGCGTCATTGGAAAATGTCGAGAATACCAGTGAAAAATCACAAGGAGAAGCTCCTGTTTCTCAAGATTGTTTAACTTTATGGTCAGCCAGTTCCTGGGAGAAGCTTCCTGTTTCTCAAGATTGTTCTTTAAGATTTTAATCTAACTTTATGGTCAGTTAGTTCCTGGGAGAGAGTTGTCAAACTGGCTGATGTAATTGCAGTTCCAGGTCCCAACCAGTTTCTTTCTTCTGCTCTAAACTTTTGTCTAGGGGGGCAACCTTAAAACTTCTACCTTTCATTCCCCACTTCTTCTAGTGGCTAGTTCTAATCATAGAACTAAATTTCAGTGTCTTCATAATATTGGTTTTGTTTTTTTTTACCTTGTAAAGCACCATATTGGTGGCTTAATATCAAAATCTGAATAGCACTTAATCTTTCTCTAATAAAAGCTACTAAAGATGCATGGCCTGACCATAAGAAGCAAAAGTAAAATCAAAAGGAGCCCCATTAATGAGGAGATTAAAGTAGTCAGCCATGGAGATCTGTTAAGCCATCCCTCAAACCATCCTTGTTGTTCTTCTCTGTCTCTTCTTCTTGTGTCTAATCTTTCTCTAAGTTTACTCATAGAGTCTTTAATTACTCCTGAATGGTCTACATAAAAACAACATTCTTCCTTTAGTGTAGCACACAGACCTCCTTCTTTAAGAAATATCAGGTCTAATCTTCTCTTATTCTGAAGGACTACCTCTGAGAGGGAGGTTAGGGATTTTTGGACTCTTTTTATATCTAAGTCAATGGCAGTTCTGAATTCTCCATAAGCCTTGTGTTGCAGGTCAATAGCAGATGTCCTTGTAGCCGCCCTTGCAGCACCTAAACTCAGCCCTAAGATATTTGTCAGAGTAATTCTCAATTCTCTTTTATGTCTTAGTCTTTAGCACCAGGATTCCAGTCTGGGCACTATCTGAACCTACACACAAAAGTCATGACTGCCTTTTAGAACTTCTAAACTTATATGGGTTGCGATCCCTGAGGCACAGTTCCAAAAAGTGTTAGGAGTACTAACGTACGTAATGCCTTCATAGTGAGGGGATGTTACATCATTTACAATAGAAATCAAGCCTACCTCCACACCTGCAATTGGGGGACCTATCTCAATGGAGTCCAGGGCAAACATGAAATTCTTGTTTCTAAAGCACACTCCTTAAGTGAGCATTACAGTAACCCCACCAGTCACATCTCTGATGTATCCACTTATCTGACATGCAGGTCCAGGGAGCTTTTTGAAGATCTGAGTGTCCCTCTAGGTCCCAACTCTCAGCCCCAACAGCTAGTACACAGTAAGATTTTAGCCAGAGAGACAGTAAAAAAGAATATGGTTAAAGTATCTCCTAGTGCTTGTACATACCTTTTCAGGATGAGTAGAAACTCTCCCCACCAAGCAAGAGACAGCCTCGATAGAACCCTACTCTCTTAACTGGGTCATCAGGTTCTGAGTTCCCTAGGAAATAAGACCTTCAGTCTCGATGAGGAAATATCCTGCCTGCTGCTACGTTCAGTTTAAATGATGCAACAACACCCAAGAGTTTCTTACATTCTTCTCTTCTTTACAAAACCAAGCCATCTCCTTCCTGTGCTTGGTACCCATAACTTCAAGACAACTTGAGCAACTTCTGAGAAACCATCTTTCAAATCCCAAAGGAGAGAGGAAAGGCAGACATTCTATCTGTTAGAGAGAAAATGGGAGTTGGGGTGACCAGTTGCTCATTAAATAAATGGTCCTTTCTTCATCTTGATGGTTGTCCATGCTATATGATGATTAGCATTCCTGACTTCTAAGAATTCTCAGAACTCAGCAGTAGAGTTACTGGACTTCTGACAGACCACCTCAAGTGTTCTACATACATGTACTCCAAATGGGCCTATCTTTGCTCTGAAAAACAGAGGGATATTGATTTATCTACTTTCCACTGCCCTGTGTCACAGTCTGGATTTCCAGATATTTCCTGTTTAGCTTTGATAGAGTGGACACCTGCAACCTCAGAGTAGTTGCTAGTGTCCTTGCTGTGTCCTGGCTTCTGGGGGGTATAATTGGACAGAGGCATCGTAACGTCTACTTCCCACCTCATCGCTGAAAGAGCCTCTTATTAGCATAGGAAGATTCCTGCTTGTTTTCTTGAGTGACGATAGAAATTGATTCTCCTCTAATTGGAAACAGCCTGCCATATTTTTATTTCTTCGTGTTCTCAGCATGAGTTCTCATTAAATGATGTCCTTCCATCTCTGAATGCCTAAAACACACAAAGTTCAAAAATCTGAAGTAGAAAACCACAAAGCAAATGCTGCTTCTTTTTTTTGTCCTCTGGCAGTTCCTTTGATGCTTCAGTCGGTGTGTACTAACTCCATTAGGCAGGGAAAAGAAACAAAGACAGAATGCAGTGCCCGGTGTGTTGAAGGGGATTGTGTATGAGAAGCTCATCTCTGTACATAAAGTGGTGGTTTCAACCCAAAGTTTTCTTTTGAACACAAAGAGAAAACTGGTGGGAATTAAAATGCTCAAGATTTTAGGGCATGCTACCCCTACAAAACAAAAGCCCATACAATACCCAACAGAGCATGGCTCTGTCGACATTATAAATAGGTAGACAATTCCTTTGATATCCACAACTGTTCTAGGATCTTATATTGAGCGGTTACTCTAGTAGATTTCAGAGACTCCAGAAAACATGCATCCTTATTACGTCCTGAACTATTATTCTTCAGATCCCAGTGTGTTTAGGGAGCCCCTCTGGGTCTTACATGTGTAGTTACATGCATATCCAAGAGAGCAGAAAGGGAGGAGCACACAGGGGAAGGTAATAGTGGAAAACATCATATTGGAGTGCTCTTTTAATTAACAGGAGCTAATGAAGGGCTGTGTCCTCTGTGAAAGGAGTTGTTTCCAGGTGAGGACTTTCATCACCATTGTAATAAATAAAACTAGTTGAAGCTCCAGGGAATAAGAGGTAAATTCCAGAGATAATTTTATTTTCTATCCAGGATTTAAATAACTCAAAAGGAAGAAAAATACAGAAGAAGTTGGTTTTTTTTCAATTAACAGATAGCTACTTTATACAAAAACCTTAAACAAAATATGGAAAGTCATCTCAGTACCATACAACAAACACGTCTGCAGGTTTACGTCATGACAATCTGAGTGATAGAGAAAGGAGGAGGAGGAAGAGGAGGAGGAGGATGTGAAAATAAGATATACAAGTGAGCTAAGAGGTAAAATGTTATGAAACAAAAGAGGTGTCATAGGAACAATACATTTCATTTGCCTGTTGATGTGACTATTTTTTATTCTCAAAGCTCTGTCCTGTAAGTCTCACAACTGGGCTGAGGTTCTCGCTGTTTCAAGGAACAGAGTGTCCCTGCAACGAGCAGACACACGATAAGCTTTGCTAGATTGATTTTAAGGGAGTGGGTTCGCAGATGAAAAATCCAATCTTCCGATTGTAAGAGCTGTAGTCTCAAAAGAGAAAGAACGTGTTTTCACATCAATCTTGAAGATAAACTTTGAGCTACCAACTGGCCATGCACAGAGGATTGTGAAAATCTCAAACGCAGAGATAAAGGATGGCAAAGAGGAGGAAACAGGAGACATGGAGCAGGAGCATTACACAGAGCAGGAGGGGCCAGAAAGGACTCAAACCCCTTCAGTCCTGAGCACCTCTGACACAGAGAGCTTTCACAGTAGAAAGACATAGACACCAGAAAGGCTAGAAACCCAACATGGCAGAGGCTTGAGAGTCACTTTGCTTCAGAAACTCTTGGAGAAGGCTGTCCCCTTAGTGATGAGGCAGTCTGCACTAAAGCAGAATGGAGCTCCCTCAAGCTGATAACGCGCCACAGTCCCTCATTCTCCACTGCAGAACAAGCTGAAATTAATCTGTGATGTTCTGGGGTCCATTCAAGGGGACAACAAAGATACCTGTGCACAAAAGACTGCGGTGTGTAAAGAGTTCTAGTTTTGTTTGTTTAGTTGGATGGTTTTATCCATATCTTGGGAAAGAGAGGCCCCCAAGCATAGCTATAAGATGAAAGTCAGCCAACGTGGTGAGCAAACACTGAGAGGGAAGCTGGAGGGAGAGTGCGATGTTCATAATATTGGAGAATTACCGGATTACCGTGCACTGTTCAAGTTCGCCAAGAAGCCAGCTCTAGAGTCAGGATTGACCCATCCACTTCAGACCCAAGCATGTTTTTATCAAGTGTCTTCCAAGGCCCCTTGGGAGGGATGGGTTGCCCTCTAACTCTACAACAGAAAGAGTTGAGAACAACAAAATGGCCCAAGAGTAAGACCACTCCGCTCCCTGGAACTACAGAGGGAGAACCCTTTTCAACAGAGGTTACTAGTGTTTATTCCATGATATAAAAGAACCTCCAGTAGGAAAAAGAAGCTGTGAGTTCAACCATGAGACACTCAGTCATGGAGAATGCTCAGTGGGGAACATCAACTGACTCCCTCAGCTTCCGTAGTCAGCTTCGGCAGGTCTATCAGCCCCTGATTTGATGATCAGATCTCGAGTCTGTTGTTATTAATTTTTTATTGGAAACTTTGCCCCACAGGACATTCTGCCAGGGTCTCTCTCTCTATTGGAAACTCCAGATGGCTGCCTTAAAGAAGCTTCCCCAGTTATTTCTGCTGGATGTTTCTCCCCGAATGTTTATTATTTTACTTTTGGTTTACTGTATGCTTAATGAACATTCATTCAAAACAGTGAGTATGGCTCATTTTTGACTGTGCAAAACAAGGAGGCAGGGACATGAAAACAATAGATTATAACTTATACCATGCAGAAATACCTCCAGACAAACAAAGGGAGGCACCACAGAAGGCCATCCAGGTGTATCTGCCTGTTCTGGGTCATGAACATATAGTGCTTTTTATCTATATGCCTACACGTGCTTTTTATCTATATGCCTACACGGAGATAGACAGCAGTTGTAAAGGCTACCAACCCATGTCAGAAGTGTGAACCTTCGCTAACTAAAGACCCTATTTGACTAGTGATTGAGTGAAATTAAACAGAAAAGATGGAGCTGATGGGTGGCTAATGGGATAACAATTACTACTTCCAAAATTAGTCAGTGTGTATATGGGGCCTTACATGTATGTATGATGTATATCAGATATAGAGACACTGAAGAGAGGAGACAGTATACTACTGTAGGAGACATAAGGACTGCATTAGACCATGCTTTTTTACAAAACAGTAGGAGATTTATGGACTCTTGACATGTAGAAACAGGACAGAAGGATTCCAGGTGGCAGAAAGAGGTCAGTCATCAATTAGGAAAGGGGGAGATGTGGGCCAGCAAACAGAAAAAGGTCTAATTTGGCTGAAACCTGAGGTCCTCTTGAAACACCCCGCATATTCTACCTGAGCCCTGTGCTTTGTGCTGTGTAATGGGAAGGGTTTTATGAACACAATATAAAATCTATTCTGATCTATGTGATTGATGGCCAATTTCTAAGCCCATTGCTTTGAGCCTCTCTGACTGCTTCCTGTTCTTTAATTCTAGTGGAGTAGATAAGTTCACCCCTAATGATGCCTCTGATGGGAAATGTTTTTCTCTGCTATACTCAGCATCAACTCACAACCGTCAGCATTTATCCTTCCATCAGATACTAGGAAAGCCTTCAGGACCTGCCTACCCCACTTGCTTGGATGGAGGCACCTCTAACATGAAAGGCGGTTTAGTAGCATCCAGCCACGGGTGCTTCAGTTATGCAACTATCTGTCCAGCATGTTCCTGGGATACTCCTGTCTCTGCCTCTTTCCCTTCTGGGTTCATAGGGACACACTGCCAGACCTGTCTTGTATGTGGATGATGGGTTATAGAGCAAGCACATTACCAACTGAGCCATGCCCAGGCCCTCAAAATATGTTTAGATACACCAATGCATTTCTTAAACATGATCGTATAACAGAATTGGCAGAAGATCTGTTAGATACAGATTACCAGGCTCCATCTAAGAGTTTCTGACTCACTGGTTCTAGGACCTGGGGAGCTCAGAATCTTCATCTCAAACCACTGCCTGTGAGATGTCTTGGCTCTTAGCAAAAGGGACGCAATCTGAGGACTAATATTCTATCGATCTGGAAATTCCCAAATATTTCAAAACTTACCTAAAGTGAAATGGTATCGTTAAATGTTTTGCCCACCACTCACCAAGAGGCAATTAGAAAGTGATATTTCCTATTTTATATGTTGTAATAACAACGACATAAATTATTTTTTTGCTAGAAGAGATAAAAAAATGTTACTAAGAATTCCAAGAATCAGAGAGATGCCTGAATAAAATGTGAACTATCACTTCTCATTCAGAGTTTGATATTTCAATAATGAAATTAGATTTCTCCTTTAGGTGCTTTTGATATTTTATTTGGCTTTGAAAAGTAAAAGTACACATATACAATAAGACTAAGGAGTGGCAGAAACTAAAAATGTGCTCTGAATACCCAAAGAACAATGGCATGTGAAAGGTCTCAAAGAGCCTGCTTGAAGGAGCTCGATGACCAACGTGGGAGCAACTGAATCGATAAAACAACAACAACAACAAATGGCACAGAATTGTAAACAAGTTCATGTTGATATAAATAAATGCTTGAAATCTAATTAAATATAAATAGATGGGGGAAAGTAGTATTTTCTTTTACAGATACATTCCAAGTGATATGCTTAGAGTTTTCTCACAAAACATGGTTTCACCTTAGGCCCACAACAGACTGTATTTAATATGTTGATTCCATATATCTTGATAATGGGGAAATATAGGGATAAGATTTTCTAAAAGCCACAATATTTACTATTTTATTCTAACTTGGCCTATTTTAATATCACAGAAAAGCATAAATGTCAAACTATCCCTTCTGGAATGGCTGAAACATAGAAATAGAAGACCATCTCTGTTTCTTCCCATTATCATGAATCTATTTGGAGACTCCAGAGTGTATTATTCTTACTTTACCCCTACATAATTCTCCTTTACTCTCTGTCTCTGTCTCTGTCTCTGTATCTCTCTCTGTCTCTCTGTCTCTGTGTCTCTGTCTCTCTCTCTGTCTGTGTGTGTGTGCAAAGTCCTATAAAGATTCATATTTTTAGTTCATTTTCTTGCTACTATAAAAAAACAGAACTACTTGATATTTTTGCTGTTGTTTTGTTTTGTTTTCCAAGACAGGGTTTGTCTGTGTAGCCCTGACTGCCCTGGAACTCACTCTTTAGAACAGACTGGCATCAAGCTCAGAGACCCACCGACCTCTGACTCCCTAGCGCTAGGATTAAAGGCATGTGCCACCGCCACCCAGCTTAGTTGTTTTAAAATTTCTTAAACCCACAGATAGGTGTATCTATTACCCCTCATCAAAAAAAAAAAAGACTTATTTTTGCATCCGATGGAGACTATTACAGAGAGCCACAACTGGTCAAAATGCATAAAATAATTCATAGTGGGATGCTCAATCCTAATTGAGTCATTTACAGTTGAAGAAAGGGGGGGATGGAAAGATTGTAAGACCCACAGAACATCGACGTCTGCTACAAGATGTGTCTTCTAGATGTGAGAGGGAAGCTGCCCCCGTGAAACTGCAACAATATGGTTGACTGAACAGGACCTCTGTAATCAAAACAGCAACTGACAATGCCAATGTAGGTAGGGGATCTCCCGCGAGGCCCTACCCCTAGATGAAGAACTACAGGTAATCAATGGCTGCTGAGAAAGGGAAATTCAGTTTGCTCCAGGGATGAACTCCATGATAGGCTATCTAGTCTCAAGTATTCAGTCCTAAATGTGCATAGGAGCATCATTACATAAAATCAGTAGTGTGTGTGTGTGTGTGTGTGTGTGTGTGTGTGTGTGTGTGTGTGTAACCATTATAGTTAAATAAAAAAGATCATGACTTGACAGGAGAGGAGTTGGGACATCTGAAGCTTTGGAGTGAGAGGAGTCATTAAAAAGAGGTAAATAACTATGGTCCTCAAACACAATGGCTTTTAAAAGCGCCAGGCATGCATGTGGTGCAGACATATATGTAGGCAAAACATCCAGACACATAAAGATTTTTCTTTTATCGTTTGAGAATTTTGAACTCTTTAATACTGGTGTCAATATCTGTGCTGAACAATAGCAATTATTCTGCTCCCAGATTTTTTGATCCATGGCACCAGTAGGCATTTATGGGGCAAAAGACTTGGCTCGATAATTACAAACTATGTATATATTATAAAGGTGTATATCATGCCTACCACATGGTTTCATACCTCTCTAAACTTTAAGTTTGTCAATATTTTTGCTTCAAAAGAAACCTGGGAATGCAATTCTAATTATTCCTAAAATATAGTATGATAATAATCATCTGAATATATAATAAATATACATTTATTTGACTATCT
The DNA here is from genome assembly GCF_021556685.1 of Rattus norvegicus. NCBI lineage: Eukaryota > Metazoa > Chordata > Mammalia > Rodentia > Muridae > Rattus > Rattus norvegicus. Next base: position 94,891,307 of record NC_141541.1, read on the forward strand.
CAGATGGCTGTTTTAGCTGCATTGGTATATCTTTATTCCTCAGAACACATAATAAATATTACACATTTATTTGAATATCTTAGATGACTGTTTTAGCTGCATTAGTGTATTTTTTCTTTCTCAGAACCAGACTGCACAGCAAAAATTCTCAGCAGTGTCTGACACAGCTTTATACTACGTAGTTTTTCACTTTTATCCACAGCTCTGAAATTTTGTGATAATCCTACAGTGGCACAATAGTTAAAATGCTGCTCATAGGGACATCAAATATCACTTGGTCTTCAAAACAGTGTTTCCTGATTTAACCTTTGTATTAAAAAGAATCTCACTCCTCCAAAGATTTATGTTTCATACATAAGTTCGCCTCAGCCTGAGATGTCAGTTTCAGATTTATTTCAGTTGCTCTATCTTACAAGATGAAAATCAAACACTCCCAAGTATAATTACTATTATTTGCAACTGCAGGTTTTAGTTTGAGTGCTGTTTGCTTTCTGCTTTCCCTACTGCTAAAGGCATATGTGATTTTATATATTAGTGACTAGTTGGCTTATCTATCCATGGGCTCTTTAACAAAGATGCAAACAAACACAGACATCAAAAGCCTTTGTAGCAATAACCAAAACAAAAATGTGACTAAAATCACTTTCAGGAAATGAAAACTGCTTTTTTAAAAATATAATTGGGTAAAACTGCTAACTTTGCTCCTGAATAGTTGGAGGCTAACAGATATCAGAAGAGGCCAAAGAAGTGAACAGATACTGAACTCAGACTAGAAAGTAGAGAGTGGGGTTGGGGATTTAGCTCAGTGGTAGAGTGCTTGCCTAGCAAGCACAAGGCCCTGGGTTCGGTCCCCAGCTCAAAAAAAAGAAAGAAAGAAAGAAAGAAAGAAAGAAAGAAAGAAAGAAAGAAAGAAAGAAAGAAAGAGAGAAAGAAAGTAGAGAGCATCAGAACAAATAATTTGTTCAGATGGGCACAGATATCAGCAAGTAAGTGCAGAGCAAGAAGCCTTGCAAGTTTGGGAATCAGAAGCAGAGGAGGAAGAGGGCAGGGAGGCCAGGGAGCAAGGTGAGCATGCCCAAGGAGAAGAAGAGACAAAATGGCAGACCTGTGCAGCAGGTAAGTAAGCCTGAACAGGAACAGGAGTTGGGAGCAGCAGCCAAAGCCATGACTGTCAAGCTAATGGAGATGCAAGGGCCTGAGATATAAGCAAACTAGACAGTGCATTGGGATGGTCCTAATAGGCCTAATTAATGCTTTGGCTGGAACTCCCATGACAGAATGCAGCAGCTCCCACAGCAACTTAAATAAACTGCCAGGACACCCACTTATCTTAACTTAATGACGGCTTTGCTGTCCTTTAACATGCGTATTCGAGGATGGGCCAAGGTATGACTCTGAATGTGAATTTATCAAGTGTACTGGCTGGTTTTGTGTGTCAACTTGACACAAGATGAAGTTATCACAGAGAAAGGAGCCTCAGTTGAGCAAATGCCTCTATGAGACCCAGTTGTAAGGCATTTTCTCAACTAGTGATGAAGGGGGAGGGCCCAGTCCATTGTGGGTGTCGCCATCCTTTGGCTGGTGGTCTTTGGTTCTATAAGAGAGTAAGCTGAGCAAGCCAGGGGAAGCAAGCCAGTAGGTAACATCCCTCCATGGCCTCTGCATCAGTTCCTGCTTCCTGACCTGCTTGAGTTCCAGTCCTGACTTCCTTAGGTGATGAACAGCAATGTGGAAGTGTAAGCTGAATAAACTCTTTCCTCCCCAACTTGCTTCTTGGTCCTGATGTTTGTGCAGGAATAGAAACCCTGACTAAGACACCAAGTATACAAAATAACAGGAAAAGAATTTTCAAATAAAAGCTATGAACTCTGCTCCTGTTACTTGGACACAAATAGCAGCTTTTCTTAGGAAACCATTAAAGTTTAAGGAGTTTCAATGAATACATGTTAAGAGTCATTTCTACACAAAAGTTAAATTCCTAAGGCAATTCACCATGCAGGATACAAGAGAATCCTCAGGGTGTCTCGGAAGACACGTTTGCAGGTATTTTCAAAATAGCAAATAAATATCAAATCTTCCTCTTATATCAGTGAGGTTGACCCCTGATAGTGTATCAGAAGGACATAGAAAAACTCAAGTGTAAGGCATAGCAGTGTACACTTGTAACCCTAGCACTTAATAGGCTGAGACAAGAGGATTGATTGTCATACATTCAAGATTAGACTGGACTATGTAGCGAGTTCAAGTCCAGCCTGAGCTACTTAATGAGACTTTTGTCCTCAAATAATAACAACAACAAATCAGAGATAAGTTCTGATTAGTCTTGGGTGAGATGTGAGCAGCAGAATGTCTTTGCAGTCATCTTTCCTAGTCCATGCAGTGACTGAAAAGAAAAAAAAAGGATTGAGAGTGACTGGACTGCTTTGTGGAAAAGACTCTACAAGGAAGGTATGACTGTGAATAACATAATGTGGAAAGATGATAAGGTATAGCAAGGACTTCCCAGAAAATTCAACCTATACTTTTATATCTTTGGGCAAATTGTAAGGGGCTAGTCATGGCACAGACTCACTTTCTGAGGTCACTTGGACTCTGTCTCAAGGAAAATATGCAGACAGCATTTCGTTTAATCATGCCTACTTAATTTGCAAACGTGGCCAATGCATTTAAGCTGCTCTGTGGGCCGGCATTGATGGATCTTGTTACTTCTCTGTTCATATAAGCCCCATGTATCCTTTCAGTTCCTGAGTGTGTGGCCAATGCTTTGAAGTGACAAGGGGAATGTCTATATTTGAAATAGAAATCTAAGGCAGCAGGATGATTTAGCCAAAGCAATTTTTTAAAAGCAGAGACAAGGTTTCAGATCTAAGAGAAATAGCTTATCAAAAGAATACTTCCTAAAGGTAATGTTAGGAAAGGGAGATAAACACAAGGTTTTATAGATTCAAGAAAAAGCTATCCTTATGAGACTGTTATCTAGTGGAAGTTTAGAAAGAGCTACTTGATAAGGAACATAGGAGTTTCACAGCCAGAAACTCTACTAAGGGATTCTATGAATATGACTGGTTGATTCTTACCCATGAGTTGTAAGTGTGTTTAGAAACTAAAACCATTAAATGTTAGATGCAAGTACAGTTTGTTTTGAAAACCTAACAGGCCTATGAGGAGAGTTATAGTATAACATAATGTTATCATGAACATTCATTTTGACTTTAGAGTTAAATTGTCCACTGATTGATATTATATCCTAAAGCAAAGTAGCATTCCAACTGTCCCAGATATAAAATTTTCCTTCTAGTAAAGAAAGCATTTCAGAAGAAAATGGCGTGATAGTTCCCTCTGATCGTGAGTTCCCCATTCTACCCCCTGTCCTGACATAGATCAGACTTCTGCCTACACCTTCCATCTTGTAGAGTGAATTCTTTCCCATGAAACCGTTTTGGTTTAGTTTGGTTTGGTTTGATAAAGTAGCCAAACAAATCTCAAATCCTAGTAAGGAAGATTTTCCATTAATCGGGGACCCTTTCTAGCAGAGAAATTTAAATATTAATTATTAATTGATATGGTATTACTTGGCAATTAAAAAAAAGCTAAACATCAGCTCTTTCCATTGAAATGCAATGTCAAGTGTCTATGTAAGCAACCCTATCCTGAAACTCAGATGCAGTTAATGTGAAATGATTGTTGGAAATGAAGGGGGAATGGAGACAAGATAGCCGGGAGCCAGGCAATGAGAGCACTTGCCTCAGAGACCATTGGAGTGATGCCTCACAGAGAAACACCCATCACTTCTTCCCTGCAGATGAAGAAACTGAAGTTTTCAGAAAGGAAATAGGGTATCCAAGTCCCCCAAATGGACCATGATAAAACTGTAGCTGGAATTTCTGACCCTCACTTCTGTGTACTTCTGAGAGCTGTTGTTCAACCTCTGTCTTGAACTCCAGACCCGAGAATTCAAGTGTAAACATGATGGGCCACCTTTAATAAAGAATTGCCAATTCACCAATCATCCCTCCCTCTTGTGGTTTGTGCAATAAAAATGTTTTTATCAAATTAAGTAAGAGAAAGAATCCAATGAGGATCCAAATGGGGCAACATTATCAAGTGCGTATCACTGACTCCAGCAATCAGCATGAAGAGGCTGAAACATCATTAATAAAGGAAGCCTGAGGAAGGCAGTTCTTGGGTAGCATGCCTCAGTCATACAACTTCACCATGCCAATACTTTCAGAAAAAATATACAATTTCTAAGAAAACTGTAATAAGACCCTCTAATAGCATTAGTTGCACAAACCATATCTTGTATAAATGACTAAAACATTATTTAGTAAGATCACTAAGATATTAAGAGATTTGGAGAAGTCCCCAGTATAATCTAAAGAGAGGTGCAGAAAACAGAAAGGTCCAGTGTATAATACCAGGGCCTGTTTAGATAAATCTATGTATTCCACTCCACTAGAAAACCCTTGATCTGATAAACACTTTTAGTGAAGCAGCAGGATACAAAGGCAACATACAAAAACCAGCAGTCTTTCTGTGTATCAGTAAGAAATGTTCTGAGAAAGAATATAAATCATTGTATAAATTACCCATTTACAATAGCATCTAACATTTAAATTCTTAAGAATAAACTTAACCTTCATATACTTTAGGAAGTTTCTGTTGTACTAGGTTTCCATATTTTTCCTCAGATGCTCCTCAGTGTCTCTCCCTGAATCCTGTCTCTCAACCCCATCTCCTCTTCCCCTTCCCATCTGATCTCGTCCTCTTCCCTACCTTCCCCCAAGACCACTCATAAATTTTATTCTATTTTCCACTCCTAGGGAGATCTGTGCATCCCCCATAATCCCTCTCTAACTAAACTCGCTGGGTTTACAAATTGTAGGTTGGCTATAATTTATTTGATGGCTAATATGCTAATATTCACATATAAATGAATACATACAATATTTAGCTTTTGGGGTCTGGGTTACCTCACTCAGTATGATTTTTTCTACTTCCATTGGATTGCAAATTTTATGATGTCATTTTTAACAGCTGAGTAGTACTCCACTGTGCATATTTTCTTTATCCATTCTTCTATTATAGAACATGGAGATTATCTCAGTTTTCTGACTATTATGAATTGAGCAGCAATGAACATGGTTGAGCAACTGTCCTTGTGGTAGGATGATGTATCCTTTGAGTATGTGACAAAGAAAGAGTGTGGTATAGCTGAGGTAAATTGCTTTCTGAGGAACTGCCATGTTTATTTTGATAGTGACTGAATACATTTTCATCTCCACCCACAGTGGATGCATATTCTCCTTATTCTATATCCTTGTCAGCATGAGCTGTCACTTTGTGTTACTGACCTTAGCCGTTCGGACACATATAAGCTGGAAGTTCAAAGTAATTTTGACCTACATTTCCCTTATGGTTAAGGATGTTGAACATGTCTTTAAGTGTTTCTCAGCCATTTGAGTTCCATCTATTGAGAAGTCTCTGTTCAGATCTGTATCCCATATTTAAACTGCATTATTTGGCTTTTTGATATCTAGTTTCTTGAGTTCTTTATATATGTTGGATTTAGTCCTTTATCAGATGTGGAGTTTGATCTTAATGATGTCTACTAATAATGGTAGCTACAAAGTTCCACTCTGGAACCTTTGAGGGAGGACCATGTTTCCTTGTATCCCTCTATAGCTTCCAGCAATCCCTGGCTGATAGCTTGCTCCTTTCTCCATCTTAAAAGCCAGAAAAATCCCATCCATCTCATTCTTTCTCCCTGATCCCATCTCTTCCACTGTATATGCCTTGGAAAGTGTTTCCCCTCTTTTTTTCTTTTTTTCCCTCTTGGTTATTTTATGTATTTACATTTCAAATGTTATCCCCTTTCCTGGTTCCCCCTCTTCCATCCACCCTCACCCTGCTTCTATGAGGATGCTTCCACTCCTACACACCCACTCCCACATCACTGCCCTGGCATTACCCTACACTGGGGAAATGAGCCTTCACAGAATCAAGGGCCTCTCCTCCTATTGATACTAGACAATGCCATCCTCTGCTACATGTGCAACTGGAGCCATGGGTCTCTCCATGGGTACTCATTGTTTGGTGGTTTAGTCCCTGGGAGCTCTAGGGGAGTCTGGTTGGTTGATATTGTTGTTTTTCCTATAGGGTTGCAAATCTCCTCAGCTCCTTCAGTCCTTTCTCTAACTCCTCCATTGGAGTTCCCATTCTCAGTCTGATGGTTAGCTGCAAGCAACCTCATCTGTGTTGGTAAGGCTCTAGCAGAGCTTCTCAGGAGACATCTATATCAGGCTCCTGTCAGCAAACACTTCTTGGCTTTAGCAATAGTGACTGGGTTTGGTGGCTGCATATGAGATGGATCCCCAGGTGGGTCAGTCTCTGCTCCACTTTTTGTCCCTGTATTTCCTTTAGATGGAAGCAATCCTGGGTTAGAATTTTGAGAAAGGTGGGTGGCCCCATCCTTAACCAGGGGCCTTGCCTAACCTCTGGATATGGTCTCTACAGGTTCTCCCTCCCTTTTGTTGGGTATTTCAGCTAAGTTCATCTCTGTTGTGCCCTGGGAGCCTCTTGCTTTCCTGGTATCTGGGACTTGCTGGTGGCTACCCCTAGTTCCCAACCCCCACTGTGACATACCTCTGTTCAAATTCCTGACCCTCTATACTTCTCTCCTGTCTCCTCCCACACCTGATCCTGCTCCCCCCCTTTCCCCTCCCCCTCATCTCTCCCTCCCAGGTCTCTCCCTCCCTCTACCTCCCATGAGTATTTTATTCCCCCTTCTAAGAAGGACTGAAGCATCCACACTTTGGTCTTCCTTCTTGAGCTTCATGTGGTCTGTAAATTATATCTTGGGTATTCTGAGCTTTGGGGCTAATATTCACTTATCAGTGAGTGCATACCATGTGTGTTCTTTTGTGACTGGATTATCTCACTCAGGATGATATTTTCTATCTCCATCCATTTGTATAAAAATTTCATGAAGTCATTGTTTTTAATAGCTGAGTGGGGATTCCACCTCACACCAGTCAGAATAGCTAAGATCAAAAACCTCAGGGGACAGCAGATGCAAGGATGTGGAGAAAGAGGAACACTCCTCCATTGTTGGAGGGATTGCAAGCTGATACAACCACTCTGGAAATCAGTCTGGCGGTTCCTCAGAAAATTGGACATAGTACTACCTGAGGACCCAGCTATACCACTAGACAGAACCCAGATGTCCTTCAACAGAGGAATGGATACAGAAAATGTGGTACATCTACACAACGGAAAGCGCCTCTTACTTTAAGATAAGTTACTTATTCAGATAACTTCAGTCACATTTGAGAAAGTCCCTTTGCCATGACATTAACATGTTCACAGGTCCCAGGGATCAGAGAACAGGCTCTTTGGAGGGGCTATTTCCCTTTCTACCACAGAAGACAAGACTGGGTCTTCTCCAGAAAGAGGCATCCACACTGCATCCACCATCTTCCCTGAGTCATCAGATGTCCTTCTCCTTAAGTTAGTTGGAGGTTACCCCTTCTACTCTGTTCCAAATCTTTCACACCATGCTCTGCACTTTATGGAGATGGTTCCTTTTTCCTTTCAATTCATAAAAATTCCTTTACAATCACATTAATATAATTTCCATCCCTTGTCCCTGGTTTACAGTTTGTAACCTGAGAGCTTGGATTTTCCCCCCTGTTTACATGCATACACACAATACACACATATACACAGAAGGGGGAGCAGGGAGAGAGGGAGGCAGGGATGGAGGGAGAGAGAGGGAGGGAAGGAAGGATGGAGAAGGAGAGGGGGAGGGAGGGAGGAAGGGAGACAGAGACAGACACAGAGAGACAGAGAGACCTGCTACAGCAGATTCTTGAAGAGGCAAGTTATCCTGTGTTTTATGCTCTACAAATTGTTTCTGAGCAATATCACAGAACGATGTACAGAGACAAACACATGGAAAAGCAAGGATATAATTTATGGACAAACATACACACACACACACACACACACACACACACACACACACACACACATGTTTATCAACTGTATCAAATTAGATAGGTTGGAAAAGGAATTGTCCAAAACGAATCACTAAGTATTCTCATCAAAAATCATTTTGAGCATGTTGGAAATGGTTCTCCCTTACAGGTTTTTCAGAAGTTTGTTTTCAACTTAAAATCTGGCATCCCATTCGTGATCTGCTTTGATCTTCTTCCCAGAAAGTCCCATCACAGACACTGGAAAAAAACTTGGGAATTTGATTTTCCCATTTAATACATAAGGAAATTGAGACTGGGTAGTGCGAAAATAGGTAAGAATTTGAAGGTCAGGCTTACTGGCTTGGTAGGTGAGGAACAGCTGGAATTGTTGAACAACGCCATTCGGGATCCACAGGAAAAGAATCTGACACGATCAGGTTTCTGATAACACTCTAGTCCATAGCTTAACCTTGAGAGTGGAGAATGGCCACAAGCCAGTGGAGCAGAAGGCCGGAGGAGAGAACAGCGTCCCTCAGCTCATGGGGCACGCTGACAATAATAACCAAGCCCACGTGGTCTCTCAAGCAGCAGTGATTCGGTTCAGCATGGCTTCCTCTGAGCTGTGTACATTTTGAGCAAGTTCAGCCTCAGCTTGCTTGTGTGTGTGTGTGTGTGTGTGTGTGTGTGTGTGTGTGTGTGTGTTTAAATAAATAGGCAGGTCGATAATCTTTCTTTTGAGACTTTCACCTCTGATGCTCAAATGAATTTAAATCAGTACTTTTCCACCACATATAGAAACAGTTGAGACCAGCAGCTCACCTCCTCCTACGGCCTGTACTTCGCTGCTACTTAAATCCCTCTTTCCCATACCAGTGAGGTGTTGAGAAAGTGATATGGAGTACTTCCATTCATGTGTCCCTCAGTCTTTGACATTCCTCATACTCACACATGTTCCTGCCTCAGAAGAAGAGGGGAAAACAAAGGGAATTATAAAGGTGTGTTAGATAAACTACCACTCTTTTGATGGAATTTTTAATTTGATTTTTAACTCTAGGAGTATCTAAACAAAAGTTTCACACACAATCTGGCTCAGGTATCATATCTTACCTGCTACCACCCATAGGGAAAAGGATCCGGAAGGTTTTTTTTTTTTTTATTGTTTTGGTTTTGGTGTTGGTGTTTTGTTTTCATTTGGGTTTGAGGTTTTCAGGAACCTATTTCTTGTGTCCTAATGCAAGCAAATAGAGAGATTTCAAGAACTGACAACCACAGAATATGCGGGCACTGCATTGTGGACGGCAGCCACAGATGTTCGCTGTCCCTGGATCTCAAAACAGCACTGTGTGTTTGAAACACTAGTGTGCACGAATGACAAATCAAACTGCTGGATGTTTGGTTCTAAGAACAACTGATGAACATTAAATCTTTCAATAACAACAATAAAAATGTATGGGTTTAAGATTCTAACAAGCCGTCATTTGGCAGGGGTTTGAGATTGAGACTAGCATCCTGGGCTGGCACGCACCAGAGTTGGCTTGTGAGCAGACACTGATTGGATTATACATTATGTCTTTTTTTTCTAGTTCCCTCCTACTCTATAAAGAGGCTAGAGGTGTCTCAATGAAATAGGCAGTTTCCTATATGTATGGCTACATCAGTGATGTGGTAGGAATCCAATACGTTTTTAGTACATAAAAATGATAGTTTCCCAAGATTTTGGTTTTCTATTCAAGAAAAGCCCAAGAGCCCTTTGAAGATAATGAAGCCAAATGATATTGGCAAAGGAAAAAGTCAAGGACTCCTCCTTGTCCTCCTCCTCCTCCCCCCTCCTCCTCCTCCTGCCCCCTCCTCCTCCTGCTGCCCCCTCCTCCTCTTCCTCCTCCCCCCTCCTCCTCCTCCTGCCCCCTCCTCCTCCCCCCTCCTCCTCCTCCCTCCTCCTCCTTTTCCTTCTTCCTTCTTCTTTTTCTTTTTCTTCTTCTTCTTCTTCCTCTTCTTCTTCTTCCTTCTCCTCCTCCTCTCCTTCCTCTTCCTCCTCCTTCTTCTTCCCTCTCTTCTCCCTCCTTTTCTCCTCCCTCTTCCCCCCCCTCTCTGTAGAGTTTCAAGTAATTACAGGCAGCATCACTATGCCTAGTTTTTTAAGTCTGAATTTCCATTATTCACATATATACATTTCCATATATACTGAATGAAACTTTATAATTCTGCTGCATCCACTGAGATAACTCTATACTTTTTATCCCTCTTTCTGTTAATGTGGCATACCACCCTGGCTTATTTGCATAGGTTGAGCTGTCCTGAACTCACAGAGATAGATGCCACTTGATTTTGATGAGTGAACCCCTGTAATGTGTCAGTGTGTCCAGTTTTTAGCTTTATTTTGTGAGAATGCATACATCTATGTTCATGAGGAATATTGGCCTACAATTTCCTTTTCTCGTCATGTTCTTGTCTAGCTTTGGTATCAGAGTAACACAGACCTCAGAAAATAAGCTTAGAAGTGTTTCTTCCTCTTCAATTTCTTGACAAGTTTGAGAATAATCAGCATTTCTTGTCCTTTGTGTCTTGTAGGGTTCATGAAGGAAGCCATGCAGCCGGATCTTTTGCAGGGTACCTGGCCCCAGTCCCTGGACTCTGAACAGTGGTGCTGGTGATTTACCCGTGCATTTGCATAACACTTTTCTCTGACTTGACTCTACAACATCCTTTTCTAGGAGGTGGGCAATGAGAGTAAGGCTGATCCCCTGGAGTTAATTTCTTACTCATTGGATTAATGAGTCTCCTCTCTCTCTCTCTCTCTCTCTCTCTCTCTCTCTCTCTCTCTCTCTCTCTCTCTCTCTCCTTCACCTCACTTGTAAGATCCCCCCTCCTCATGGGCATAGACTGCTGTACACATGAAGAGGAAGGACATTACAAAAGGGAACAAGCTGGGAGCAAGGATCCATGTAGAGAGAGAGCAAATCAATTACACTGTCTGGTCATAAAGTGAAAGGGAATTTTGCTAAGGGGAGTTGAAGGTTGGCGATCAACTATGCATTAAGCCATTAAGAGAGGGAGCGTTAGACATAGAGAATCAGATATGAGGTGATCACTAATGCTTGCTGACTGGGATAACCTGGGACAATCACTCATCACCTGTGGTCCCCAGGCAAAGGATAATAATAGCACCACTTGACCTCTAACAGTTAAGTCAGCAGAGGCTAATCATGGTAATAATGTCACTTGAACTCCTGGCTCTTACAAATATTTTGAACTTATGAAAAATCCCTTAAAGTTGGCCTTTGTAGGTTCCAAATTAGCTATGCTTCCAGGGGGCAAAAAAAAATTACTCTGAAAGAGAGTACGGTAAAGGAACTTGCTTTGCCCTTTTCATTCACAGCAACACACATTCTTTGTCTGGGGAAAAGAATTTGACAGATCATGACGTATAGTTGCTGTCAGGACTGAAAAACAACCTTGCGGTAAATCAGTTTTTAATTTGTGTTTTTGAAAAATTGGGGCTCTGCTTTAAAATTCTGCAATTATTCACTGGAGAAGATGTGGATTGGGGAGCACGGGGCCCTCCTCGCTTTCCTCAGAGACAGCAAGTTTCTGATACAGAGAAAGCACGCCCTTCTCGCTAGAGATGGGGACTGGCCAGGGAGTTTCTTCCTATATCCAGAGAACTCCACTGGTGACCTTCCTTTGGTGTTGAAGGGCCTGGGGGCTTTAAGGTGGCTCCTTGAGATAACCTGTGCAGGTTATTCCCAGAGAGCTGCCTCCAGTCTAGCGGAATCTCCTCTACATTCCTTGAGAATGAGGGGAAATAAAAGGGATTTGTTGCGATGTGTATCATTCATCAAAAGGCATTAGGCTTTGGATTTTGCAAAGTTAATGCCATTGTCAGGAATGAGAAAAGATCAGAAGGTGGATTCCTGGGAGGGCTGCTTGGAAGCCTTATGCGTGCAAGTGCCAAGGAGGACAGGGTAGAGAAGAAGAAGAGTGCAGAGAGAGCCCTGTCCAGGGAACCTAGGCCACCAAGAGCGAAGATGATTCAGAGGGCTGGTGAGACTCCTCAGAGGACAAGCAAAGTACCCTGTGTGTTCACATTTGTCTCTAGTGAACACTCTGAGCTTTTAAGAGGCTATCAAAAAATATCAGTCAGCCATGTTGGGCTTCTGAGGACTCAATAATCAAGAGCAAGTACGTAGTCACCATTCACTGAGTGTTCAGTATATACATGTCCGTTGCTAGCTTAAGTCTGTTAAATTAATTGTCAACATAATCATGAAAACGTTAAGATAACCACATCATGGAGGGTGAACAGCTCAGATTACCTGCTGAAGTGTGTATGGCTCAAGTCTTCAGGAAGATGAACCCAAGCAGTCATTACTGCCACATGAACATTGTCCCTATGTAATTATTAGGACCACATCATCACGAGATAGAAGATGTAAGATTATATGTTCCTTTCTTTCATGTTTAGGAATTAATGCACAAATACATGCACAAATTCTCCTATACAAAATGTCATTTCATAATCAAATTGTTTTGAATAAAACACAAGCCTGGGAGAAATGAATTGTTTTGCTTATAAGTAATTTAAATGATATACTGCTTTCTACACAGCATTGTTTTAAATGAACTATTATGAAATGTTATGCAAATTAAAGCATACCAGCTTTCAGTAAATAAGATGTGCTTAAACTATTTAGTAAATGATTTATGAATGTTCGGTTGATCAAAGAAGGTAATTTAGGCTATTTACCGAACCATACCTATTTGGATAATTTAAAAAATCATTTAGTATGCATTTTAAATGCCAAAATGTGTGTAACTATGATATGCCCTCAATTGCTATACACTGGCTGCTACTTCGTCTTCCTGTAGGCCTGGATTTAAAGCATGCTCCAAATGAGGGGACAGTACTCAAAGCACCTGCTGTCCCACTGTGAAGGACATTTGTCCTGGTTTCCCATGAAGAGAAGCAAATATTTTTCTAAACACAAAACTACTGCGATGTAGCCACCTTCCTAATGTCTCATATTACCTGGTCGTCATTGCAAATAGTACAGGCAGCACATCCTGTTCTGACAGAAACACTTTCTGGAGTCTGTGAAATCTGTCAGAACATCAAACAGAATCCTTGAAAATTCCCTTTGTGCCTTGAACTAGGTACTATGTCCCTGAGTATGAGATGCTGGAGTTTGCCCAGGAAAGACAATCTAGAAAGAACCCTATACTCTGCCTCTCCTCCACAGGCTTGCCTATAACTCTACAGTCTTATGTGGCCAGTGTCTTAGTTGGATTCCTATTGCTGGAATGAAATGCCATGACCAAAAGCAACTTGGAGAAAAAAGGGTTTATTTGACTTACACGTCCACATCACTGCTGATCACTGTTGGACATAAGAATAGGAGTTCAAACAGGGCAGAAACGTGGAGACAAGAGCTGGTACAAAAGCTATGGAGACGTGTTACTTACTGGCTTGCTCTCCATAGCTTACCTAGTCTGCTTTCTTATAGTAGCCTGGACCACCAGCCCAAAGACGGCACCAACAACAACAGGCTTGGCTCTCCCCAGTCTATCACTAACAAGAAAATGCCCCACAGACTTGCCTACAGTCTAATCTTATAGAGAAAGGTTCTTAACTGAGTTTCCCTCTTTTCAGATGATATTAGCTCTGTCAAGTTAACATAAAACGATCCAGCACAGTGCTTTACTCATGACTGTTAGGTCTCCAGTTCCACTCACAACAATATCCTGAACATGGCAGCCAAGATGATCACCACCTTCCTAACAAGTTTCCTTTAACCCTCCTACCCTATGATCCAGTGACCCTAAGTTCTGCCATTGTGAAAAACCTTTTTTTTTTTGATGGGAGATGTGCTACCTGGAGAACACCCTTTTCTTCTCTTCTGTTACATGGCTGAGACACTCTTCATCCCTCCAACTTACCTCAAGCAGTCTTTTCTCAGTGGTAGGGTTAAGGCCATGCTATACCCACCCTTTAGTGTCCTCTTGCAATGTAACCATTTCATCTGCATTGAAACATTCCCTCCTGGGGGCGGGGGGGAGGCTCAGTCAGCTAAAAAAGCTGAAATATTCACAAAGCCCCTTCCCATGGTAATATAATCAGTAACAATGGCAGAACAAAAGACTGATCATCTGGGCTGCCTGCAAGCTGTCCAGGGAATCTAGTTTCCTGAGTTGTCACACAAGGTAGGGTGGCTTTTCTGATATAATGCCTAAGAGTTACCCATGTCCCTATAAGTAATGCCTTGCCCATGTTCCTATTAAACGTGTTGACTCACCATAGTAGTTGGTTCTTTATGTTAAATGCTACAACTCAGAGTTGCCTGAGAGCTCAATTGAGGAAGTCTCTGGAGACAATAGTCCTCTGAGCATATCTAGGGGGGTAGGGGGGTTGCTTGTTATTTTGCATAGGAGAACCCACCCCATTGTAAACAGCACTGCTCCCTAGACAAGGTTCCTGAACTGTATCAGGAGAAAACTAGGTCAAGGCAAAAAGCTGGACAGAACGTTCACACTTGTTTTTCTCTCTGCTCTCAACTGTGGATGAGATATGACTCGCTTGCTTACCTTCTGTAAGCAGCTACCATGTAGCAACAGAAATAAAACTGAACCAGTCATCAAGCTCAACTTAAGTGGGATCATTTCTTCAGACTGTGGCCTATCCCTAGTCTATGGTTAACAGTTGTTCTCATTCATCTGCCCAAGAAGTTATACAACTGCTGCGGTAAATATTAAAAATGGGTAACCTCTTGTCCTGCACTAGCCAGCACCGTTGGGCCGTATGGCACTGAGGGGTACTTTTATGTCAGTGGCTCCACACTGCCCCCAAGTACTCTCAGACCCAGGCAAACAGTGAGCTGTCCACTCTGGCCCCAAGTACTCTCAGACCCAGGCTGTCTACAAACCGTTCCAGTGTGGCACCTTGCCGTGCTGGTCCCTAGAGTTAGTTCCAGCACCAGAGGGCCATATGAAACTAACCATAATTTATCTCTGGTTAGTATCTCTCCCGGCGGCTCTCTACTAGCTGCGAACTCTCTGGTTCCAGCTACCTAATAAAAACAGGATTCTAGAAGTCCAGCATGGGCCTGGCCTATCGGGGCTCCCTGTCATGGACTCCGCCCACATTCCCAGAAACTGCCTCCTGGTAGTTAAGGTATAAACTCCCAATTGCCCAGTGAAATCATGACTCAATAAACTGTAACTTAACAATCAGATTTTTATATTAAATTCTCAATTCACAATACATCCACACAATAAACTCAAAACCAAATGATAAAGATATAAACTGCCCACCTAGATAAGATAAATTGACCTATAGAAATCCATCCCTTAAGAAATATTCATAACAACCTCTTTCTATTCAAAGATGCATGGCGAATCATCTACGTCTGCCTCCATGCTGCCTCTCCTGCTTTCCCTTTCTCTCTCTTATCTAAAACTTTGTTCCCTTCTACCCCTCCTTCTCGTTCAATGACAGGCCTCGTTTTATCTTCTGTCTGCTTTCACCTGCATAACGACATCAACCAACACACAACATCCTTTTATATCAGACTGACTAGACTCAGCTCTCCTTGGGACATAGACAAGCATAACTCCTACCTTATTAAAGAGTCCCATGATGTCTCAGTACTTAGATCAGAATGTATGAAAGGAATTTTTTAGTGCTGTGTTTTGTTTTCAGGACAGAATTTCATGCAGCTCAGGTTTCCCATAATTAACTATGGTGCAGAAAATGAACTTGACCTTCTGGTCCTCCTGCCTCCAATCCCTCTGTGATGAGGTTACAGGCAGGTACTACTACAACCATTTCATGTAGTGCTGAGGTCTGGGTCCAAAGCTTCATGAAGACTAGGCTGTTATTCTACCAACTTTGCTACACATCCAGCCCCAGAGATTCTTCTTAAAGGATTGAATGCCAGCCCTTATTTAGTGTGTCCTCTATTTAGGGTCACATGCTCTTAGATACATGTAGTAAAGAGATGCTTGGAAGGGAATGATGTGGTAAGAAAAAAGAATGAGGGTGAGAAAGCTTATATACCTCCCTATCCACAAGAAAAGAAGTGGTTATTGCAGAAAAGATATTCTCCAAGGACGACCATCTTTATCTCTCTTCTCCCTCCAACTTCAGCCTTGCTGGTCCAAACCTATGGTCTCTCCTTTCTCGTCTTACTTTTGCCACACCCTCTTCTGCCAGTCTAAGAGCACTCTCTTGTCTCTTCCAATCCTCCCTTCTTTATCTGACTCAAACCGTTGTACATTTTTAGTTAGACATCACAACGCACAGAACTGGAAGCTGTTTTTAAATAATACAGTACATTCCACATATTGATTTATGCCTCACCAACATACTAGGATAACAAGATATATTTTTCTGGGCATGAACAGTGAGTGTATTTCAACATACCATCTTGTGTCAAAAAACTAACAACAGACTTCTCTCTCTAGCCAAGACGGAATAACAGGGAATGGATTTATGTTCCAACCTGAAACAACCAAGAGATTTTAGAACATGTATGAAACAAGAGATTGTCAAGGTACTGATCATCAGGAGCAATCAAGCCTGTTCATCCCTGACAGATTAAAAAAACAACAACAACAACAAAAACCAGGTTGAGTCCTGTGACTTTCCCAGCTTACAGACTGTGGCACAATCCAGAAGCATACAAAGATATAGCAGACTCCCTGATCTAATAAGTGGTACTAGGAGCTCAGGGAGACTGAGGAGATGGGAACTTGCAGGAAAGAGCCTTCTATATAAAGAAACCAAATATCTTAAGATGTTTTGTTTTGTTGGCTTGGTCACTACATTTATTGTCTTTATGAAAAAAACTTATAGAAAATTGATTTAGGTCTCAGCAACCCATTCCTGAGCTGCCAAGAATTCTGCCTTCTTTTATACTACCCAGTACTTTAAGTGGGGGACATTTGGGGACAATTTGACTTCTTCTTAGCTTCTACTCACAGATTAGAAGTATGAGCATTCCCATACACTTCCTCCATGTCTTAAGATATGCTGTGCTTCATGTACTGAGAGAATCATTTCTTAGGAACCACCTTTATCTTCCTCCACCAGTGACTCATGAGACCTGCAATATTCTGACCCATAATGCACTGATATGCTTCTGCATTGCACTGTTTTCAGAGTGATAACATGGGGAATCCTTTGGCCCCATGAGAGCTAGATAAGCCTCCATCTAAGCTCCCTTCAGAACTCCAACATTTTTATTTGTAGTTGTTGTTCTGGCAAGGCCTGCATCCAAATAACAAGGAAAGGCCTCAGATAGACTATCAATACTCTCCACATTGTGTTCTTCTTCAGTAACCACCACTTGGCCTCCATAGCCCTTGCCCATGCCAAACCTACTGAGAAATCTGCAGGCCAGTGACAGGCCAGTACAGCAACCTATAACATCACTTATAAAACATTTTTCACAGCATATTTTATTTTGGCAGTTTATGTGCATATGTTATGCAGAGTATCATATCCCTGTGTATATGTCCATAAACAACTTGGCAGATGATAGTTGTGTTAACTACACTCACTATCCTGTGTCTGGATAAGTAGTACTTATTTTTGTCCTGGATGACAAGCATTGGTGAGCATAGTAATCCCTTTTACTTTCTTATCACCTATGATCCACTTGTCATCTCTTAAAGGAAGCTTTTTCCTTGACAGATTTAACCCCCACCCTTGCAGAATAGAGACCCATCACACAGCTCTACCCAGATCTGTAGGGCCAGCAGAACTAAAACTCTCACATATTCAACTAAGGATGACTCAGGTCATATCTGAGAAAGCTTCCAGGAAAAGAACCACATTAAATAAACAAAGGGGAATAGTATCTAATGCATGGGACCAAGAACACTGCCTCCCCCGGCAATGAACCTGGATAGCCTCTTTGTTCACATGGAGCTGATGGGATACTTATAAAGAGCTTCACAGTGAGCAGGAAAGATTCTTGTTCCACATAAAAAAAATCTTAAAGACAAGACCCGAAATTTTTTTTTTTTGGAAATTTGGTCTGTATCCCCCAGAACAAAACTCAATTATGTTTTATAAAACTAAAATACCTAGTGCCTGGAGCTGAAGGGATGGTTCAGCACATACTGCTCTTGCCTAGGACCTGAGTTAGATTCACAGAACCCACATCAAGAGGGTCACAATCCCATGTAATGCCATGTCAGAGGTATCTAATGCCCTCTTCTAGTATTTGCAGGAAACTGCATGCATAGTGTGTTTGCATGTTTGTGTGTTTGTGTGTTTATGTGTGTATGTATGTGTGTGTGTCTAGGTGTGTGTGTGTGCGTGTGTGTGTGTGTGTGTGTGTGTGTGTGTGTATCTGTGTGTCTGTGTGCATTTTAAAAAATCCAAACAAGATCAAATTTATTATGTCTAGCAATTAATCAAAAATGACAAAGCACAAAAAGAAATAGTAAGATACAACTCACCCTGAAGTTTCAAAAAGAAAATCTAGCAAGTGAAACTAAAACTAACATGGCAAATAGACTAGCAGACATGAACTTTAAAACAGGAGTCTTAATAGTATTTAGATAGTAGTCTTTGTGTTAAAACAATTAAATGGAAATAGATAGCATATTTGAAAGGTCCTAATTAAACTTCTAAAGATAAAAATCTACCTTGTAATTTTGATTGACATTCTATTACTAAGTAACAAAACACTGCAAACTTAACACGTTAAATACTACCGTCTTTTAGTGTGTAGTTGTGTAGTTCAAAAGTCTAGGGCTGCACATTGGACAGCAGTGATTCTCAAGAGCTTTAATAGGCTCAAGTTATGGTGTTGGCTGATTGCCACAGGTGCTATCTTCTTGGTCATTGGCTCTCAAAAGAAAATTAAATTCTGAGTTCACTACATTTAATAAAAACTCAGCTCCCTGTAGTTATAGAGCTGAAGATCCATTTTTCTTCCTGTCACTGTTGGTGCCTGAAGGTCTTTTGTGATGTGTCCCCATTCACTCACTATCTGTGACCAGCTTTGACTCGGCTTGTTTTGGTTTCCATAATTTCTTCTGCTTCCATCATACCGAGAAGCCTTTCTCCTCTCAAATGATCTTGTAATTACACGAGCTTATCAAGACCGTCTCCCTTTTCGGTAGACTCAAGTTGGGTATTTTACTGTAGTCACTTCTCTAGAACTTAGGGTGAAAATCTTACTGAAGCAGAACTCCTAAAACCCTGCCTGAGCATCAGAGCCATAAAATGCACTACATGAAAGAAAAGGAACAGTCAACATTCCATGAAAATTTTGCATTGAACTTTACAATAACAAAACAGTAACAGACAATATCCAAAATGAAGCACACAGGAAAATATTCAACTAAATAAATATGAGGAATAGTGAGTTGTGGAACAACTTCAAAAGAGGAAAGACTTTGAAGAAAAAAATGGCTTTATAAATTTTAAGTTAATAAGAACCTACTATAAACCTACAATAGCAACTTTAATGATTCTAGAACAAGAAATGTGAAGAAAGGGATACCAGATCATACTATAGTGAAAGTGCTCAAGATTGATGATAAAAATAAAATCTTAAAAGCAAGCAGTGGGGAAGAAAAGATAATGAGAGGAACTTATTCATTGGAAAATGTAGATAAATGAAAAGGCATTGATGAAAACATCTTTAAAACGTAAGAAAAGGCAAATGTACAATGATATGCCATCAAAAAATCACCTTAACGCCCTAAAGCAATGTCACATAGGTAAAGGTATATTATATTATATACTAGAGCTCAGAGCATGGCAAAGTGAACTCTGCAAAGATGAAAACATAGCCATAGAAACAATCCCGTTGAGATCCCCTCTGACCTGCTCAGTCCGCAAGAGTAAAACAGATGGCTGATGTCCTTGCCTTTTTCTCACTAATCCAATTCTGAACTGTAGCCTCCTACACATACATTTGGCCATTTAAATAGCAACTAAAAGCTTCTAGCCTCGGAAGTCAAGGAAGACACAAAGAAAAAGAGATCAAAGACCTGTCGAACGATTCATCTACCATACAGTCCACAAGAACTAAATGATCCAATTTATGTTTTCAGAAAGGGCCACTGTGGTTTCTAGATGATTCATGAAAACAAGCAAGGAGGATGGTACACAAGAGGGGCAGCTCAGCTAAGGATGCTGTTGGGTTATTACCAAAACAACAGTCCAAGTAAAGAATGGTAGTGACCAACAACTAAGGAAATTGTGAGAAACGGTCAAGTTCTAGATATGGGACTAATAGGATTTGATGGTGGATGGGATGTTGGCAGTGAAATATTGATTATGGCTTGAAAGAAAACAACAAAAGAGATGCCTGGTTTTGATCTGAGCAAGCAGAAGACGTATTCCAGTAAGATGAAGATCTTAGGTGGGAGGCTGAGGAACGATGAGGAAGTCTGGAGAGCCATCAGGATGGTGGGAATAAAGTATTAGGAGACTGGGATTAGGGTTTGCTTTCTGCTTGCTTTTTTCCCTTGACTTTTGTCTGTCCATGTCTCTCTCCATTCTCACCCTCTGTGGTGATTTGATTAAGAAATATCCCCAATAGGTACACTTGTTCTCCATACAGTGGTGAAGTTCATAGCCTCACCCATTTCTAGTGTGCACTCTGTGCTTTGTGTTGGAGTTGAAGGTGAAACCTCTCAGCTTCCTGCTCCAGCTGCCTCCTGCCATGCCTCCTCTGCCACTCTGGACTCTTCTTCTGGAACCATAAGCCAAAATAAATTCTTCCATAAGTTGCTTTTAGTCATGGCGTTTTACCACAGCAACACAGAAGTAACTAATACAGCCTATCTGTACTGCACATTGCTTCTTATCCCTTTGTGGACCCAAAGTTCCAAACATTTCCCCACTGTGATATGTAAAATGAGGTACCTACTACATTTTAAAGATTGAGAAAGGAAAAAAAATACACTGCAATGGACACCAGGTTCTTCCTGGAGCAGACATTATAAACAACCACAAGGAAGTTTTAGCTCTTGTCTATGCAAGTTTACAGAAAAGAAGAGGAAGAAGAAGAAGAAGAAGAAGAAGAAGAAGAAGAAGAAGAAGAAGAAGAAGAAGAAGAAGAAGAAGAAGAAGAAGAAGAAGAAGAAGAAGAAGAAGAAAAGGGCTCCAGTCAAATTCCTGGAGCATTTGCATTTCAAGACAACTAGATTTTAAGAGAAGTTCAATTCTTGCATATAAAATGGCTGCTGAGAATGTTTGTAAAAATCAGATATCATTCGCATTGATCGATCTCTCTCTTTCTCTCTCTCTCTCTTTCTCTCTCTCTCTCTCTCTGTCTCTTTGTGTGTGTGTGTCTGTCTGTCTGTCTGTGTCTGTGTGTCTGTGTGTCTGTGTATATGCGTGTGTGGGTAGAGAAATAAGTGTATTTAATATCTATGTATTTATGCAAATATTTTAAGCTTCATTTTAAGAATGACTTAATTTCAGATACCTCTGGTCATTTTAACATGAGAATTTTATCAGATTTCTGCTAAAGCAATATGTTCTATAGAATGTCTGCGTTTTCCTGGTGGCTGATGTTTCCATTCCGAAATTAACTTGACATATACTCTTCTCTCTGCAAAATGTCTTAAAATAGCTCTCTTTTCCTGAACTCCAAATTGGTAACAGATTATAAATGCCTTCACCTTACTGAATTCTTTTTTAAAGAATTCTATTACCAAATTAAAAGAAATCGGTTTAACAGATTTTTCTTTATTTAAACAAAAATTACTTAACACTAAGAAATAAAACACTTTAAAAGCATCTTTAAAATAATAAAATATAAAGACTAATTTCAAGTGAAAATCATTTCACGAATGCATAGTGTAAAGACAACCAGCTCTAAATATCACTTTTCATATTCTAAGAAAGTACCAAACCACCAACCCTGCTTGTCAAGCTAGAAATGTTATAATGCCACAACTAATTTGTTGGACTAAGTTATTTTAGAATGAAGACACCAATAGCCTTGGATTTTTAACTTAATGGCATGGTCTGAGGAAGTAGGAGTCACAGTGATGACAGTGACAACAGTTTACTTACATAGAGCAGAAGTTGATGGAATGAAAAGAGTTATTCACATATTGGCAAAGTATTTATATAGAGAAAGAAATAAAGTGTTTGGAAGAACTGGTTCAGCTATAAGGAAATGGGGCTAGCAATAAGCTTTAGGGAGAGAGTGCCAAACAGGGGCATCTAAGTTTCTTGGCTCATGGAACAAGATCAGAAAAATATTTTTTCTTTTATAACTGTAGCTTCTGAACAATGTTTTGTCTTGCTAGCAAAATTGAAAAAGAACGTTTCATAGCAGCAAATAAAGTCCCAGTGATATTATAGATGTATCTAAAATACAGCAGTGTGCTATTTGGTTGCTCTTTTTTTTTCCTGCCTAGCTTCACAAATTTATTGCATTTTCTGTTAGATTATATGGCTTTTGAGTTATTTAAAACAATTTTGAAGCATTTCTCAGAAAATTTCATTAATAATAAG
Organism: Rattus norvegicus; assembly: GCF_021556685.1. Lineage (NCBI taxonomy): Eukaryota > Metazoa > Chordata > Mammalia > Rodentia > Muridae > Rattus > Rattus norvegicus. Next base: position 94,913,777 of record NC_141541.1, read on the forward strand.
AATAGCTGTTGATTTGAAAAAATATTGTTTATAAAAGTATATTGATAAATAGTGACAGTCTCAGTGTGTTTTGTGAAAACTAAATAGGTTTCTAAACCTTTCATATAGTTCATTTATTTAAGACATGCATCTTTGTTACTTTCTATTGCTTGATAAAACGCCATACCAAGGCAACCTACAAAGGAACACATTTAACTTGGTGCTTACAGTTTCAAAGGGTTAGAGTCCATTACAGCAGCATGAATGCAGTAGCAGAAACAATTGAGCGCTCACATTTCAATCCTCAAAGCAGGAAGCAGGGAAGGGCACTGGAAATGGTAAAAGCCTTTTGAAACCTCAAAGCTCACCCCCAGTGACATGCCTCTCCAACAGTGGCCACACCCCTAATCTCTCCCAAACAACTCTTCCAACTGGGTATTAAGTGTTTAAATTTATGAGCCTATAAAGGACATTTCTCATTCACATGATCACTTATTATATACATGGAATTAAGTAATGTTTTATGTCTTAATAAAATACCAACAAACCACGAAATCAATCAACATCTATAACATATATACTATGTACCAGAGAATTACTGGAACTTGAAATAAAAGTTGTTGTCATAGAATAAGCTTTTTGTATACAAAAATTATGTGGGACTGACATTCTGATGTGGTTTGAATGAGAAACACAGGCTCACAAAGGAGCATGCACATGAAAACTGAATTGTACAGGCTGAGGTGAAATTTGTCAGGGACTGGGGAAGTAGTTCAGTTAGGAGACGGCCTTCCCCGTATGCACAAAGTCTGTGTTCAATCGCCTGTACTGCCTAAAACTTAGAATGCTAGTCCATGTTTGTGACCCCGGCACTCTGGAGGCAGAACATGAGGATCAGACACACAAGACCATCGCCACTCAGCTCACAGTAAGTAGGAGGCCAGGCACGGGACCTCGTCTCAAAAAGAAAAGGAATTTGTTAGAAATCAAGTACAGGACACCATTGAGGAGATAAGTCTCAGAAAAATATGCGGACATGGTCCAGGCTGGCATGTTTGCTGAGATATTTTAGTCTTTGAGCCTAAAATATTCTACAGGAAACAAGAGGCATGGGGTAAGAAAGACAGGCCGCAACGTCACTGTAGTTCCTTCTGTGTTGAGCCATTTGGTCACTGGTCTCTGAGTGAAGTACCACCTAAGGGGTCGTAATATAATCATTAAGGATTTTGAAAAGAAATTCTAGGACTTTTCTCTCTCTCAATGTCATATTATGGAAAATTATGAGGGAACAAAGAAAACTATATGCACAATTCAACTGTACAATTAACTTTCCCTATTATTTATTTGTGTTGGAATAGGTGCATACAACTCCTTAGAATCAATTTCCTCTGCGTTGGTCAGCCGTCTCCCTGAAATACAGAAAACATTTGCCTCTCTCTCCACATGTCTATATTCGGGCACGTGACCTTGAATGATGTACGTGGCACATTTACTGCACCTATATCTTGCTATACTCCTCAAGGACTGTTGATTTCTGCTTTAACTGAGCTTAACTTGAATACTGGTCTTTAAGTTAACAGTTCAGTTTACTCTTCACTGAGCTGCTTGGAGTCAACCCTGCACACACACGCTACTATCTCAAGACTCGGGAGCCTTAATATTTTGACCTCCTCCTTTTTGGCAACCCTTCCTCTACTCCTCACTCAAAGAGCAGATCAGTGAAACTCTGTTTCTGACCATATTTTAAGTGCCTCTGCAGCAATCAGGTTGGACACTCCCTCGGGCTATGAGCAGGAAGATGATGAGGCTCTCCACCAGGTCTGTTCCCATTTTCCAACTCTGACAGCTTTTCCTCTTTTCCTATTCTGAAGATAATTGTTTTTATATGTTATGCCATGTTTATAGATATGGTTTGCAGGATGCTTGCTCTAAAGGGCACCAGGAGAAATTGAACCTGGATTTCTAATTTAATTATTCTCCAATAGGAAAAAAAACAAGTACTGAATAATGCTAAGCAAAAGAGTTGGCATCCGTGGGCATCATGTAAGAGAGTTTTATCATTGCCCTGAGGTTCTTGGGCAAGGATAAAGAAAGAGGAAAAAGGTCTATGCCTTGAAGATATTCTAACTCACTTCTTCACTTTCAGTGGCTTAGCATAAACCCAAGTCATGTTTCCTGACTTAAATTTTAGGTTTCTTAGGTTACATTGTCTGGTCTTGGTATCCAACACCATCTTCACAAAATTCACCAGGGCTTTAGTATTCTTGCAAGGCAACAACTGTATATAGCACACAGACCCAGGCACAAAAATCAAGCATTAAAATAAGCAAATAAGTTAACTCTCTATCAGCCATATTGTAGTGTAAAACTAAGAGTGGTCTATCCATATCTGACAAAAAAGGAGAATCCCCAGAATTTAAATTATGGAGTATACTATGTAAAAGATATGTGTGTGTGTGTGTGTGTGTGTGTATGTGTGTGTGTGTGTGTGTGTGTGTGTGTATCACTCTTAGTAACAATTACCACTCCAAAGGAATAATATGCGTGTATGCATTAGGCCTTGATTGATTGATAATCATTTGCTGAGCCCCTATCATTTGCACTGAACTCCTCTAGTCACAGAAATAGGGAGCAGGACAGCCAGATCCCTGCTTTATGGAGTCTAGATTCTAACAGAGAGACGCATGCATGTAACGCAAAAGGAAAGCAAAAAGTATGTAAATCTAGCAAATTTCAGTGAACACAGTGAATAACGCTATTCTTTTAAGCGATGCAATTAATAGTTAAATTTCCAGGATATAGATGAAGCCTGCTGAAGTTCTAGCATTTCTAAAGAAAATAAAATGTCAAAATAGTGTCCACAGTCAGCACAGGCAGACCCAGGCCAGCTAGTGCTACAAGCAAGACCGTGTCTTGAAATACTATAATAATAATAATGTTTTCTTTATTTTCCTCTCATTTGCTTTTTTCTAATATTTTTGTATATTGTGATGGCTAAGTGAATGTATTTTAATAAATGAGCAAATAGAACAAAATTTTGGTAAAGTGTGCTTGTAGCTCTTTCTATCATTGCAGAAATCAGCATCATCATCGCACATGTGTCTACATATACATCTCTCCTATGTAAGCACGTATATCTTTAATAGAGCAATGCTTAAGACCTTTTACTTAGAAGAGGATTTAAAAAGAAAAGCACAAAAGCATTGTCCTCAGCAATAAAAAAATGCATTTGGAAATTTTCTAACTAAAGTTATTAATACAGTTTGCTTTTCATTCAGTTTTATCCTGCTAAGAATGGAGAAGGGACTGTCGAGACCAAGAGTCAAGAAAAGGATCACAGCTACATTAGGAGTGTACATGGTGTAAGGAAAGACTTTAAGTAAAACATAAAAGTTCGAGTGACAGAAGTAAGGAAGGGCAGGGACTACCAAACAAAGGAGCCAGAGCTGCACAGCCCGGGATGGCCACGGGCTTCTGAGACGTGGGCTCCAGCTAGTTCACCACGGAGGAAATGGGTTTTCATGGGAAGTTTAAAAATCCAACTTGGAATTTCCCAAATGTAACCCTCCTACTGCACATCCAACAAGAAACATGTACCAGGAGTGTAGAGTTTATTGGGGAACTAGGGGCTGGGTATAGATCAGAAATCTCCATAGGAAAATTCAACACTGTATGTAGGGAGTGAGCCAAGAAGACACCTGACATGGATTTTGGCCTCCACCCAACCTCTACCTCCCTCGGGAACTCCGAAAGCACAAGAAACCTAGAGAGTTTTGTCGTGAGTGGTAGAAGAAGCAAATTTTGATGGAGTTCAAAAGAGAGAAAGAGAGACAAAGAAAGAGAATGACCAAGCCATTAAATGAGACAAGTACCACATACTAGAAAAAAGTGTTCATTTATGTACATCTGTAAACAAATATAACTGAATGTTGTGATATAACGTATCTAGATGACATCAAACAAATTAAGAAAATGGAAGTAGTTATGAAAGTGTAGCGTAACTTAAATATAGAATATTTTGGACCAGTACAATTAGAAACAAGCAAACAAGGAACCAGCTGGCAGAACACAGGGGCTGCCAAGCAGGAAAGAAAGGACACAGAAGTTGCAACAGTAACATTGGAGTCAGATGTCGCACCGTTCTGTTTCCACACCTGGTCCCCACTCGAGGGTTAAGTTAAGGCTAGATGAATGCTCCGTGGGTCTACCTGGGTGTTGCTCTTTCTGGCTTTCCTTGTTCCCAGGCGTAGCATACTGTGACCTCTTCAGTATCATCTGCCTCAGTTTCCCTCCTCTCTCACATGCTCTCCGTAACACACTCAGCCATTCTCTATGCATGGTGGTCCAGTTTTGCTGCTTTCCCCTCTAGGACCTGAGGTGACTGATCTTTCCAAAAAGAATGAAAAGTTTTACCCATGGCAACCTTGTTGTCCTTCTGGAAACTCTGTTCCATGCCCAAGAGATTCAGATGTTGACATGACAATTGGTGACAGCTTCTTATAGCAGACATTCTTAGGGTGGGTGGGATAATTGAGACCCAAGGAGCACGAACTGAATTGCAGATGATGTGACTTAAAAACTAGGGATGAGGAAAAAATATCCTTCAGAAATGTTAAGTTGTTCATTAATAAATGAGGCGGTAACTCAATACAAGCTCAATGTGTAGCAGGATATTTGCACTACGGTGACAATGACAGTGCAGGCATCCCTGTGGTTCCATTGAGAAACAAATTCCTCAGAGATGGGCAGGTGTCTTCATCACCTGCTAAAAACAAGCTAAAAGTCACAGGAAAATAATATTGAAGCCAGTAAGGAAAGATGTTCTTGCGATTTTAAAACAAGAAACATCTTTGATGTTACGAATCGGATTTGGAGAAGTCTTCATTCTCATTTCTGCTCTGGTTTGAAGTTCCATTTTCCTGGTGTTATGAAAGTTGTTTGCCACTCGGAAAGCAAGGGTGACTTAGCAAGCCTGTAAAAACGGAGCTTAATATTGAAACCAAGAACTCTAAACCCACGGGGATTTTACTTTGAAGATGGCTGCATTCTCTTCCCAAACTAACTCCCCTGCCACCATCTGGAAGAGAGAGTGACCTCACAGATGAATGCTGGTAATGAAGACTTCCACTTCTCTCAGAAAGCCCAAACAAACGTCCATGTCTCTGCATCTGACTCTGGCAAAATCAGACTGGTTCAGACCATCACACAGAAGCCAAACAGGATGCCCCAGCCACATTTCAAGACAGCTACTAAGGTTCACGATGCAAAGATTTAAAAGTAGCTATAATTATTTAATATAATAAATAGTTGTAAACAAGGCACCAAAATTCAAAGTAGACAACGGCTCTTCGAGCCGGGGAAAGAATGGTCAGTCAAGGGTTTAACATAGATCATTAACATCCTTACATAAACAAAGGTGAGTGTGGGAGACTGTGGAGACAGCAGACTGTTTCTATAGTGATAGCCTAACAGCTTGGAGACCTCTGGGGGAAATTATTTCTCTCTCTGCTCTGTCTAGTGGTATGTGAAATCAATCGCACCCAAAAATCAAGTACTGAGAATGGCTAGAATCCTGAGCACAGAGAGAAGAGATAGGCTAACTCGTTACGTCTGCCCTTAAGAAAGAATTAGAAGAATGAGCCAGATGTTTATTTGGTTGGTTTGGTTTGCTGTATTTTGGGGTTTGTTGCTTTTGTTTTCTTTTGTTTTTGTTTTGTTTTCCAGCAATTTTTGCCTGCTGGTTAGGGCCAAATATAGAAAAAAATTTTAAAATTCTCCTTTCTTCTTATTTCTACTATTAGTGAATAAGAAAAAAGGAAAGCGCTCCCAACCAGGGTGGGTAACAAAGAGCAGCAGTGAGTCAAAGGAGGCCCTGCTTTGCCCTGACTTCAGGGTTGAAGAACAAGGAATCTGCTTGGGTCTACATGTTCTTGCTGAAAGATTCATTAACTTGTAAGGAAAGCACTCACACACCCATCAGTACAAACCTGGTTAGTAGAATATTCTTCCATAGCTTAAATTATCTCAGTTTTTACTGGATCCTGTGATTTAATTAAATCGGAACACTGATCATTAGAACAGTATAAAATAAGAGTGCTGAAGACAATCATGCCATGACACTGCGGGTGATGCAGGTGGAGAGCAGACAGGAAACCCATCTAGTAGAGGACTGCTGACTTTGTGTGCCACTTCCTGCTTCCAAGTGCCCCAGGATACTCCAGGACTCCAAAAGAGACTCAATTAGTCTGAGGTCAACTCAAGGGGGAATCCAACAGGGCTGAGTTGGGCCTGGAGGTCAGAGATTGTTTTCCTTTAGAGTAGAATTAGGAAATACTCCTGATCAACCAGATGATGCTGAATTAGAAGGAGTCTGGTGCAGATTTTCTGACAGCAAGGCTGAGCAGGAATAGGTGAGTCTCTGAAAAGATATTTCAGCCAGCACCAGGTATAAGCACATCTGATGAGAGAACCACTCCCAACAAGAAATGCACAAGACTTGTTGGGAAGGAGGCATTTAGCAGGAGAAGAAGAGGCTGAGAGTGGGTAATTGGACAGAAACCACTAACATGCATTATACATATGTATGGAACTATCAAATGATAAAATGGTTTAAAGAAAACTTAAGAAATGAAGACAAGGATCGCTCACTTTGAAGATGCAAGCATGGTCTTTATCAATAACAGAAGTGATATCAAGAGATAGACTAGGAGGCAAAGAAGAGATTCTTCCAGTCAACACAACCCTGGAATGTTTTGGCTTATGAACACCCAGGAATACATCTAATGCATGGAAGCAGCTAGCAATGTTCCTATCCACAAGTGTGTAGAAAGCATTTGAGAATTGTTAAGTCACTCAGGAAAGTCAGGTTTGGACAAGATGATAAATAGTTCTTCCTCCCTGGCATGCAGAGCACGTCCATCACTGCATTAATTACTGAAGTATAGAAAAGCAACCCTAGCAACAAACCCTGCGTCAAGTACAGCTTAGAAATACTGACATCATCGAAGGTGAGACCTGCAGGAAATGACCTGTGAGAAGACAGTGTGGTCTGACACCAAGTTAGAAAACCCAGCAGGACCTCTCTGCATTTAAGCCATGAAACCAGGAAAAGCAAACATAATGGATTTGACAGAACCCCTAAATGAAACCTTAGTTCTTTTGGGGATTCTTAGATTCTTTTGGGGAGTCACAGCATTAAGGAATCATTGACTGTGTCATCCCTAACTCAGGCAGCATTCAAAGCACAACACCCAGCAGGGTGTTTATCCCAGCATCCTTAGCCCAAATTCAGATTTCCATAAAATCAATTAATCTTTGGGGTGGAGAGGTCTTTGGGGGTCATGAAACCCAACCTCAACCAATACTCGCACAGCCAGAAGATTATCTAGCCTACTCATCTTGCTGGGGCGTGGAGGGCAGCTCTTTCTACTGGTGAATAGCCACAGTTATTAGAGTTGCTAACTCTGGGCTGAAATCTGCCCCCTGGTTATTGCCACCCACTGGTCCTAGCTTTGTCCTCTGAAGCATTTCAGTGTCTCGCCCCTCACTATCACCATGACAACTCTTCAAATATTTAAAGGCAAAGAAATCTCCATGCTGTCTGTGCACTCTCTGCTTTCAAGTCTCTTCGTTTAGAAGAGGCCCTTTACTCGCTCAGGACACTGTCCTCTGATTGTATCAATGATCAATGCCAATGTTAAGATGTACTTATCAGAACCCAAGAGAGTATGCAATCAGTGCCCCCATGCAAATGCTCCTATTCTTTCTGAGGGAATGTCCAGTTGTCTACAGAAGAACAGACTGTTATTCAATCCCCTGTTTCACTTGTAGTACCTACTGCCAGAGCAGAAATGGTTGTACTCAATCCCGACATCCTGAGCGGACGTTTTCAAAGTAAACATTAGGCTATAAAGTTGACTTCCATCTCAATAAATGACTTCAGGGACTCGTGATATGAAAGATTGTACAACAAGCTTTATGGGGCATTCAAGATGTTTAGACCTGATAGAAAGACAATCAGTTAAGTGCACAAACAGATTATACAAAATAATTACAGGAAGAAATGAGATAAAATATCAGGTGTGGAGGAAGACCACAGTATGTGTATGGTCTCAAAAGTAGCACAGAGGTGGGAGGACTCCGGAACGGAGGATATTTTGAAGGATGGGTTAGAGTTTAATGAGAGGAGAAGTACACAGCAGGCAAGGGAAGCTTAAGACAACTAAAGGAATTTGAAGAAAAGAAGGCTAATCCCTGCAGGAAATAAGAGCTCCATCCAGCCGACATGCATAGGCAAGAGGGGAAGAAAATGGGACCCAAAAGTCCAAAAGCAGTTGGAAGGAGTTAGATATTTTTAAGCACAACATTGTCAATTATGCTAACTCCCTAAATTTGACAGATCACTATCTTTGGTAATGACTTTTTCTCTCAGTCTGGGGATTTTCTAAGAACTTCGTTCCCACCTTAATATATTCAAATTCAATCTAACCACACAAACAATAGACATGTGGACAGTTTGATAAATACAGCCAGTAACAAAACTTTTATTTTCTTCAGTTCTACTTACATGCCAGACCATATGTTGTGTTTTGCACGAATGAGTTTGCACTTTCAATGCCCGTATTGATGAAGAAGGATGCTTCTTCTAGAAGGAACTGAGGTGCAAAGAACTCGGGACCAATATACACAAACAACTAGCAGGTAAAAGAGTTAAGATTTGAAGTTAGAGGAATAGAGTTCATGAGTTCTACCATTCTGCCTTTCCACCATAAATATGCGACCCTTTCCTAAACAATCTGTTTATAATTTCACTGATTTTTTTTCCTCAAAGGTTTCTTCCCTACACGATGAGCTAAAGCAACTTTTTGGGGTCCGTGTCTATCTTGTCATCTTCCGGAATTCTCACACTGAGCTGGATACTGATTGTGGGCTGGTGTTGCAGCCAGGAACTGAGAGTCACCTTAGCAACTAAACCATGCTCTTCGGTTAAGCAAAGGAAAATTTGCCTGAGGTAAAAATATATCTATAGATCCAAGATTTATCTATAGATCATCCGCAGTTGCAGTTCCCCACATACCTCCTCTGGAGCAGTTCCCATAATTAAGAGTCAACTAATCCAGCTGCCAGCCCCCTCCCTCTGAACAGCTCCAGACAGATCAAAATGGAACCCGCTGTTAAAATCCCCAAACAGAAAATTCCACAGCACCCCCAAGGTAACCAATCCCCCGGCCGACCACTTAAAGATCCACTTATTTATCAGTTCTCATCCGTTTGTTTAAAGGCTTCCAGGGAACGCACTTTTGAGGGCTCTCGGGTTCCCTGAAAACCTGCTTTGTTCCCGGGGACGCTGGCTCCGTTTCAGATACCAGATCACTTCTTGGTGACTCGCTTTCTGTTTCAGATTCCTCAGCTACTGAGACCTGCTGAAGTTGGTGGGCATGAGAGGAAGCTGAGAGGAATACCTTCCTCTAGGGGGCACTGTTCTTGGCGTGGTCAAAAGAGGGGCTGCCAGGAGCCTCAAAGCACTGCCCCCTGGAGGAACGTCTCACACATCTCCCTTTAGTGTAAGCCGCTTTGGGAGATGGACTAGACTACACTGAGGAAGAGAGCCCCAAACCAGAGTTTTCAGAAAGCACAGGCCACGCTGACACTAGCCAGCTCTTCCAATGTAGAGCAAAGTATAGAAAACATACCTGGCAGAGGTATAAAGAGAGCATTAACAGTCCAGATGCTTTCTCCTTCTCTGCAGACGAATCAGGGTGGGACCGTGGGGGTCGCAGAGCACCTGCTGAGAGGTCGTGCTCCCAGGGTAGCATTACACCATGATATATAGGGGTTCACTATAGTGGAAAAGAATGGTAAGGTTCGGCACTGAGAACGGACTATTCTACCTTGAGATATTTCTAGGGCTAGAGGAGCCCTTTAAGCTGAGGTGTACGGGAGCAAAGGATAAGACTTACACAGGACAGAGCCCTCACGCTGTGATGCTGTGAATATAGGCATCACAGTTATTTCTCGTTTGGCATCTACTTGAAATCGAAGAGTGCAATAGGCATAAGAAGCAAAAGAAATGAAGTCTGACTTCAACTTTCAGGTCAAAGAGCAACAAGCAGACCAGCAGTTAATATAAAGGACCGTTCAGAGCCAACAAGGCAAGTGTTTATTAAACCCTTCTCATGCACCAGAGCCGAGTCCACAGCAAACATCAGTTTCTAGTTTACCAGGAGAGCTGTGATTGTCCACCACCTGTGTCAGACTGGGTGTTCTACGATAGTGCCTAGTCCTATACACCCATCCCATTTTACAGACCTGAAAGTGGAAACAGTTTAAATCACTCAGTCAGGGATTCCGTGCTGTAAGGAAATAAAGGCCAGATTGAAACCCTAAGGCAGGTCCCTGTCAAGCCCCCAGGTCTTCTTATAATGCCATGGTAATGATAGTTGTATCCCCTGACAGCCATATTTTTCACATGCCATAATTTTCAACAGACTATCTCTGGGCAAATCCATATTAATTTCAAAGTTTTTCTAACTACCTTCCAAGAGAGGAGGAGAAAAAGGGGTAGAACCTAGGAGAGAAAAGCACCCCACCTTCTAACCTTCTTTGAGGTGGAATAACCCAGACCAGCATCCCCCTGAATGTGTTTGGGGAGACTCAGGAGATAACATTTTTAAAGAAAAAAAGAAAGGAAGATACACCCATATAATTAGCTTTGTGTAACTCATCAGTTCAAACGCACTGCACTTGGCCTCTTCTGCAGACTGAGAGCTCATAGAAGAGCTCATGAAGACTGAAGACACCGTCTACCCCTCAGCTCTCCCAAGGCACTCCAGATAGAGAGTGATGTATTAGCTCCTCAGGCAGGATTCAGCCAGGGCCATTTGCAGGCAGTGTGGGTGTCAGGAAACAGAAGGGCTTCTATGTACTGGGGATCAAGTGAGTCATATGGCCCTCTCGAGTTTTAATTCCTTCATCCCTAAGTAGAAAGTTATCTTGGGGACTAAGGGGAAGAAAAAGTATGAATGAGTTAAACATACCTACAAGATCTCAAACAAGACATGATGTGTTAGCTATGACTTTTTTTAAACTATGTTAAATTTGGAAGGTGAAATTATAAAAGACTTGCAAAAAAAGCACTATAAACTACATAATACTATATAAATATGTCAATTGTTGCTTGTTATTCTCAGAAATTCCCTAGCCCCTGTAACATGCAGCTGTTCTGTAGCTCTTTCCTCCAAATTGAAACATTCCCTCCCGGAGGGAGGGAGGAAGGGAGGACACCCTACAGACTTGGGTGGCTCAGAAAGTAACAGGACTCACAAGGCAGCTCACCAGCTTTCTGAAAGCTGTGGACAGTTTCCTCTGGACAGAAGGCTCTCCAGTGGAACTGCCTGAAGTTGTACAGGGATCCCCAAAGATACATCTTTCCCATGCCCTCATCCATGGCTTTGCAGGGTTTTTTTAGTGAGGCCTTTTGGTCATCCTTGCCCATAAGAAAAAAAACAAAAAAGTCTCATTGGTTCACCAAGATAGACTTGGCTGACATCATTTATTTGGTCATTATCAGTGTCGATATAGAGTAGCAAGATGCTTGTTCATGCCTCCCCAGAAAGATCACCCAAGAGCAACATCTGCATCTTCTATGGCCAACAAAACCTCCAGCTGCGGAAGACTAATTGTTCTGTTTGCTAAGTTTTCATTATTTAACTGTGCCTCTGACCTTCAATGGGAAGAAATAATTCTCTCCTCATTCTAGAAATGGAAACTCTGTTTCAAGAGGGTGCTTCTTAGGCGTGAGAAACAGGTCAGCGGTACGTGTGTGCAGTCACAAAGGTGTAGAGGAGCGAAGAAGATCAGCCGATCAGAAGAAAGTATAATATAGTAATCCACAAAGATGCGTAGAACTTTTCCATTCAAGTGGTCAAACTCAGGCTAATGCACATTATCCTGGAATTTCAAATATCATACAACATCTCAAGGCATTAGAAAACATATCCCGACTGTGGTAGGTCATAGTATGGCGGGGATGAGGTTTCTGGGAACAGCTAATTAGAAGCCTTTGTCTTCTACACTGGACTCTGGAGAACACAATTCTTGTGCAAGTCAGAGCCTTCTAGATTGTTCCTGTAGTGGCTATTCCTGGTTGCCAACTTGACTATATCTGGAATGAATTACAATCCAGAATTGGAAGGCTCACCTTTGATCCTGATCTTGAGGCTGGGAGATAAAAGTTTCTGACCTGAATCTTAGTATGGAGATCTTGAGGCAAAGTGGGCTATGAATCCCAGAAACCTAAAGCAAGGAGACCTCTGAATTCAAGGTCATCTTGGACACACCTGCTGGAGACCTACATAAGGACATTGGGAGAAGGAAAAGTCTCTTTTTTGCCTGCCTGCCCTTTGGGACTGAGCCACCGCTAGATCCTTGGACTTCCATTCACAGCTGCTGATGATCACTGTTGGGGAGTTGGACTATAGATTGTAAGTCATCAACAAATTCCGTAACTATATAGAGATTACCCATAAGTTCTGTGACTCTAGAGAACCCTGACTAATACAGTTCCTTTCTCCAAATGTCTCATTAATTCTCCTGGGTTCTTGGGAAGTACATAGCATCTTTATTATAAGCCCAGCAGGTTGGGTACAACATAATAGAATCCAGGTACCTGAGGAGGTGAGCATCCTCTCCCAAGAGGCCAACTGCCCAGATGCGCTGAAAGCAGCTATGAAAACTCACGGCAGATAGACAGAGTGCACAGCCCCACTAGCCCAGCTGGCTGACTGTGGGTCCCTGATACATGAGCATGACCAACACCTAGCTGCCCTACACCAAGCACCTCACTTGAGTTTGAGTGGAGGATATAGCAACAGAGACAAGCACTACCCTGTGATCCTTCTTTCCTTCTATCTGTCTGTCTTCTTCAGTTCTCTCCCCCCTACTTCCCATCATCCTCACCCTCTTTCTCTTCTTAAAAGAAAATGCTTTACCTGCATTAACACATTCTGGTTTTCAAAGCTATTGTATGAATCCTTGCCACACATGAGCTTGGGAGCCCAAGTGGTGATATAATGTGTGTACATTATATTAGTACGAACATGAGCTAGATGTTGGATCCAAGTCCTTAACTCCATGAGCACTTTTACCACACTCCCCCTTGGCCCATTACTCTTTTTAATTCGTCCACGAAACCCAAGAAATGTGTTCCTTATTAACAGAGAACAATCCTACTACAAGATTCACTTTCTTTCTGGCTCTCCTCACTAAAAACTGACATGATTCTCCTCATTCGATGCATAAATTACACATAATATTTACTATATATATACAAATATATATATACAAATTTTAAGATATATAAATATGTATATATGTATTCAGTCATGTAAAATGATTTAAGAAAACCATTGATAGGTTAGATATTGAAAACTCTGCAATGACTTTCGGGAGACATTTCAGAAGCCATTTCCCTTTGTGAGAGAAGAGAGAAAACAAGTTCTGCCTCCATGGGCTCCAGCTTTGCCAAATCGTGGCTGCTGATTCAGTGTTTTCGTTTCTTTAAAGAAATAGTTGTAGTAGCTCCTATATTTAACAAGCTGGCCAGCTTGTGCTTAATGTTTTATAAACACAAAGCAAAGATACATTTTTAAAACAACAACAACAAAAAAAGCCCACACAGTAATCTGGAATAGTGCTGAGGGAGCACCATAATTTGGAACAATATGATGTATAAGGGTTTTTCTGAGTTTTGTTTGGATAGCTGTTACCTTGGAACTTGAGAAAAATACACAAAACTTCTAAGATATTAAACACAATAATGTTGGGAAGCCAGAGAACTTTACCGGTTTGCTCATAAATAAACCCTCACAAATAAAATCCACCTTTCACTATGGCCTATCTTGCATGTTGGGGAGACCTTCTCACTCACACTAAAACCAGGTGCTATAATAGCCCCTTAAAATGAATTACATTAATTTTGAACTTCTTTGGAAAAACCTCAAAACTGGAGAATTTGTTAGGTGGTGGGAAGTTATGTAATTTCTTTGATGGTCCAGAGCAGTGGTTCTCAACCTTTCTAATACTGTGACCCTTTAATACAGTTCCTCACGTCCTGGTAACCTCCAACCATAAAATTATTTTGTTGCTACTTCACTGGTATAATTTTGCTACTGTTATAAAATGTAATGTAACGCTCTGATATGTAGGATATCTGATATACGACCCCCAAAGGGGTCATGAGACATAGGTTGAGAATCACTTAATCTAGAGGACCCTACTCTCCTCCCCCATGAGTTCTTAGGGTTGGGTGTCCTGTATCCTGACTTAGTAGCTTGTTGTGAGACTGAGAATGCAAAGTTACCTGTACAGGATCACTGGGTCACTTCACCCAGAGTAATTTTTTTCTCTGTGTAATAATATGACTTTAATCACAAACAGTGTTATGGTATAGAAGATTATAATATACAAGCTCCAAGAGTCTTGAGTCTGCTACCTAAACCACATCATAATAAAGCCATATAGCAGCTGTATTTGCATTTTAGCTCCACAACTTACAAGCTATGTATTCTGTATAGAACCTTCATTCCCCCATAGGCCTGTTTCCTGGTTACAAACTGGAGATAATCATATATAATATATATTATATGATATATACACATATACATCAAAGTGTTGTGAGCAATAGGTAGTATTACATGCATAAAAGTTCAAGGCATATGCTGGATGTGTGATGCAAGTCTAAAATTTAATCCAGAACTCTGTGAGTTCAAGACCATCCTGTTCTACACAGAGAGTACCAGGCCAGCAGGGCCCATATAGTGAGACCCTTGTATATCCCACCCCACAAAAGGCTCAACCCATAGCCTAGAGCAGTAACTCTCAACCTGTGGACTCAGACCCTTTTGGAGTATGCATATCAGATATCCTTCATATCAGATGTTTACATCACGATTCATAATGCTAGCAAAAGTACAATTATGAAAAATAGCAACGAAGTAATTTTGTGGTTGGGGGTGACCACAACATGAGGAACCATACTAAAGGGTTGCAACTTAGGAAGGATGAAAACTACTGGTCTGGTCACATTATTAGAGTTCTGTAATGGTAGCTCAATCTAAAATTTTTAAAGATTTTTTTAAAATTATGAGTACATGTGTGTGTTTGCACAAATGCAGTGCTTTGAGGAGGCCAAAGAGGGTGTGGGGTACCTTGGAGCTAGAATTACAGTCAGTTATGAGCCACTGACTTGAACCAATCAAATTCCGGTCCTCTGTAAGAGACATACGTGCTCTTGGCGCTCTTAATCACTGAACCGTCTCTCCAGCTCCACCCAGCTGATACTTGTTCTACCTGAGGCTAAATATGTTCAGTCCTTGAAGATAGGTATGCACAGCCTCTAGTCCCTTGTTGCCCATCCCAAATCCTTGGAGCTTCCTGACATCACACGGATCCTTCCTGTAGAAGATCTCATTCCCGAAAGGAAAGAGTCACAGATGTTTGGAAAGTATCAGCTCACACAACACAACGGAATCTTGGGGTTTCTTTGCTGTGATAAAACACCATGACCAAAAGCAAGTTGGGACGGTAAGGATTCATTTCGCTTTAGAGCTTACAAAGCTCATTAAGGAAAAACCAAGGCAGGAACTCAGGGCAGGAACCTGGAGGCAGGAACTGGATCAGAAGCTGTCCCGCGCTACGTCTCGCCAGCAGGAACGACGCGGCACACACAGGATCCTACTACAGAAAAGCTTTAATGCGTCTTGAGAGGGAGAGCATAAGCTTACAATGCGGAGACGGAGAGTGAGGAATAACCGTCCCTTATATAGGAAACTATCCTCGCCTAGGACGTGTCACTCTCTGACTGGTCGCTGCCAATTATGCCAGATGACGTACCAAAACGTACGTGTCCCTTTGAGTAGGGACGTTACCAGGCGCCTGCGTATTGCCCTTTTTACTAGGTGTGTTCTGCCGGATGCCGGTGCCATCTTGTAATGGAGTTTGTGAGGACAGCTCCTCACATATGTGAGGACAGCTCCTCGGACAGCTCCTCACATCTCTGTGAGGACAGCTCCTCGGACAGCTCCTCACATCTCCCCCCTTTCTGTTTTTTTTTTTTTTTTTTTTTAAGCAAACAGGACACCCAGATATAGGAGGGTGAAGACAGAGGTCATATCCTCGTACGAAGTTGGCGAACCTGTACAAGAGAGATACCCTTAGGCTGTTGTTGGGACCCAGGGCACTCCCGACCCGTCGCACTGCCATTTTTCGAGGGAGGGAAAACTGGGGCAGAAACCCTCATGTAATATGACATGCCTTCCAGGGAGCATATTTGGTAGAACTTCCCTGTGCGATGCTAAGCTCGTCACCCCTCATGGGCTGCTCAAGCCGGACACTCTAATCCTGTGCAATGAACCGAGGTTCTAGGAGTGCAAGAGCTGTCCAGCCGGCGACCTGTTGCTTGAGCATGGTCAACCAGATATCGGCTGACGCTCCTTGTTCAAGGGCTACAAGCGCCTGGGCGATCACTACTTTGTCCTTTCTTGTTTGAGATCTCAATTTGCAAAGCAACCAGAGGAGTAACACTAATCCACAGCAGAGGATCACTCCAAAAAGTCCCACTCCCACCCATTCCTTGAAATAAGAGACTGCTGAGGTGATCCAGACGACAATCCCTCCGTCAAAGACAGGTCCAGTCGGGTAGAATTTATTTGAATGATGGTCGCTCTCAGCTCCCGAAGTGTCTGTTCAAACTCCGAGGTCCAATTCTGTAACAGATGCTGTGAAAGACTCTTAGACAGATTAGCAGCTCAGGTAAATTTGTCATATTATATGGAGGTGACACAAAGGCCTGGGAGTTTTTGCTCACAGCCAAGCTGGGCCAGTTGCCATAGAATGTCTAATTGCTCTCGGACCAGATCTATACGTTGGTTGACAAGCATAAGGCCTCCCTATATCTGAGTATTGGCTGAGGTCTGTCTGTCCCGAGCCACAGAGATGGTGGCCGATAAATCGTTGATAGTTTGGGTTGTCTGTAATGAATTTGACAAGGCCAATGCCGAGGCAGTAACCGAGGGAGCGACTGCTGTCGTAGCAATAATGCCAGCAATAATTGCAGAAGTACCAAAATCTCTTTTTCCTCTAAATAAGGTCATGGTCCCCGGGGCATCAACAGGGATCGGGATAAAGCGAGGCATGCGGGTAACTACTGCGATATTTTATATGAGTAGCTGTCCAGACAGAGGCAGCAGGTTTGATGTTCCCCGTCCAGGAAAATGACAACCGTCCCTTTTCGCCCTTTCCTCCAAGTAGCATCGCTATGGGCGTAAGACCAGTGCAGCTACCATTAACCCAATGTAAGGCCACCACCATAGAGAACTGTGGCGTTAGCCACAATGTCCTCCTCACCAGTTCCCCATGTGGCCTCCCTTAACCAAGCAGAAGATTGATTATATAACATAATGCAAGGGAGATCAAAAGATGTTTTGTTGAATATGCCAAAACAAAGGCTGCCCTTAAGGGGAATAGTCCTATTTTCTTTTAGTCGTTCAACCTGTGGATCCTTAGGTAAATAGGCCAACCCTAAATCCCTGTTAGTGGTACATCACCGGCATCGGGAGTGGAAAGGTTGACATTATTCCCCATCGTAGCTTGCCCTGCACCGTTGCTGGCATCCATGGAAGAAGAGTGAGGAGGTGCAGGAGTCCCAGTCCCTTCTTGATCACTTGCTGTGATGCTCCTAGTAAGTCGTCCTGGGATCCATATGGGATTTTCATTGTCCTGTGGAAAAACACAGACAGCTCCCCTGGATCTTATTAAAACAGGATCCGGGCCTTTCCATTCATTTGTTAATACATCCTTCCATTTGACTAATTCTTTTGTCCTCTTGGGCTCTGAGCAATGTCGCTCAGCCGCTGTTTGTCCAGCTTCATCAAGATTTAAAAAATTTAAGGTAAAAAGGGCCAGAGCAGTGGCCACTCGGGGTGTTGGGGGGAGTTCTATCATAATTCCCCTCCTTTGTTTTATTAAATATGATTTGAGCGTCCGATGAGCACGCTCTATGATTCCCTGTCCTTGAGGGTTGTAGGGCAGGCCCGTCAGGTGGGTAACCTGCATCTGAGCACAAAACTGACGGAATTTTTGAGATGTGTAGGCAGGGCCATTGTCAGTTTTTACACATTTTGGCTTTCCCCAAGCACTCCATGCTTCAAGGCAGTGCTGAATGACATGTGTTGTTTTTTCTCCTGTAAGTGGGGTGGCATGTAGAATGCCAGAACATGTGTCTATAGATACATGCACATACTGAAATTTTCCAAAAGTAGAATTATGAGTAACATCCATTTGCCAGATTTGCAATGGCTGTATTCCTCTTGGGTTGACCCCGATGTGAGGAACTGGGAGGAACTGGCAGCACTGTTGGCATTGGGTGACTATATCACGTGCCTCTTTTCTAGTTATAGAGAAGCGGTGGCGTAAAGTTTCTGAGGTGACATGGAAATTGCCATGAAAGGCTTTAGCGGCCTCTAAAGGAGAGGCCAGGGCCACAGCTATCATTTTTGTGGCTTTGTCAGCCAAATCATTCTCTGAACTCATTGGGCCAGGGAGTCCAGAATGGGCCCGTATATGAGTAATGTATACAGGGAATCTTCTATTTAATAGGATAATTTGGATTTTTCGGAAAATATCTGCCACATTACTAGTGGTTTTAATTATACCGGCGGTTTCAAGAATACTAACAGCACTAGCTCGGCCTCCTCCTCTGAGTCTAAGGTTTTATTTTCAGAGCTTTCAGAACTGTCGAGGTTCAGCGCTTCTAGCTCTTTCACAGGGTATAGGCTGGCTCCCCCTCCTGGTTTATGTGTAGAGGAGGAAGTGCTGGAATCTGAAAATTTCAACGCTCCCTTGTGTTTGGACTTACCGGGAGGGCACCTTTTCTTTCTTAGGACGTCTTTTTTCTTGCGCGCGCCCAACCTCTCACTACGTTCGGTTTCTGACAGACTTTCCCGGACTACCTCGAGAGTGGCCTGTCCTTCTACTACTGCTGCCTTACACGTTTCATCCTTTAAACAATTCTTAACCAGCTTCCATATAGCTTTGGTCCCTAGGCGCAGATCATCTTCCGCCAATTTTCTGTCAAGGTCTTTTCCAAGTTTGTTCCATGAGGCAATCGTAAACGAGCCTGAACAGGCAAACCAAGGCGCCACCCTCTCCACCTCCTTCACAAAGTTTTTAAGTGTTCCTCCTCCAATTTTGATGTTCCTCTGCTTTAACACTGTTTCCAAGGCCGTGACCACAGACTGTGAGGATCCCATGATGGGCCAGGAACGCCGGCGGCTTATCTACGTCCGTCTGACAAGGCGTGAGGTGAAAGGGTAGAGACGGACACGCTGCTCTCTTATGTACGGGAGTCTTACACGCGCCTCCCCGGACGGTGCCGCTTATCTACGTCGGCCTTATCGCGTCCTTGTTCCTCAACAGTCAAAATCGAAGGTAAAAGGGAGCTGCGCGAAGCTCACTTATATACGAGAGACTGAGACGCGCCTTCAGCTGCTGTGATCGTCCTTTTAACAGCGAAAACGGTGAAAACAGAACATAAAGAATAGTGTGGCTCCCAGGACCAATACTATAGCCTCAACAAATCCTTCCCAAGGCGGTGACAACCCCAGACCAAAGTCCAAGAGAGGGCTGCCTCTCCGAACGTATCTACCTGCAGTTCTGAATCCTCCTTGTCGCCAAGGGATCTCCGAAGGTGCTGACGATGGTGAGGTCTTTCCCGGGTTTTTGGCACCAGATGTCCCGCGCTACGTCTCGCCAGCAGGAACGACGCGGCACACACAGGATCCTACTACAGAAAAGCTTTAATGCGTCTTGAGAGGGAGAGCATAAGCTTACAATGCGGAGACGGAGAGTGAGGAATAACCGTCCCTTATATAGGAAACTATCCTCGCCTAGGACGTGTCACTCTCTGACTGGTCGCTGCCAATTATGCCAGATGACGTACCAAAACGTACGTGTCCCTTTGAGTAGGGACGTTACCAGGCGCCTGCGTATTGCCCTTTTTACTAGGTGCGTTCTGCCGGATGCCGGTGCCATCTTGTAATGGAGTTTGTGAGGACAGCTCCTCACATCTCTGTGAGGACAGCTCCTCGGACAGCTCCTCACAAGAAGCCATGGAGAAGCACTGCTGACAAGCTTGCTCTTCATGGCTTGCTAAGCCTGCTTTATTATAGCACTTAAATGTCACAGCCCACAGTGAGCTGGGCCCTCACATATCAATTATTAATCAAGAAAATGCCCTACAGGCTTGCCCACAGGCGGTGGGAGCATTTTGTCAATTAAGGATTTCTTTTCTAAAATGATTCTAGCCTGTGTCACATTAATATAACACTAGCTAGCATAGACAGGATTGTTTTGTTTTTTGTTTTAGAGAGCAGTCATTGCTAAAGTGAAGTTTTATGTTAAAGTAGAATTTCTATAAGAACAGTAAAGGTTGTGTATATGCAGTGGTGAAGGTGCATGGGCTGAGAATGGCCTCAGGAAGCTTCCTTTCTCTCTCACAATACATCTTCTTTACAACCCCCACAGTCCACACATAGTTCCCAGAAATTCCCTAGGGTGGTCAGAGAACCTCTTGGTGAAAGGGTCACATAAGCCTTTCCATTGCAGAACAGGAAATCTGTTAATAATAACCTACTCTAGCCCCGTGGCTATCCAGCCAGCTCTTTCATCGATATCAGGCAGGCACCTGTTGGTGACTTTAACTACTGAGAAGTCACAACTAAGCTGGAACCCACATGGAACCCTCACTTCCATCCCTGGGATCTTGTTTTGGTAAATTACTAAAGCTCAGAGTGGAATCTATGTTAGCCATCCTGACAGTCGTTAGCTTTAGTGCAAAAGGGCATATGTGGAAATCTCCCCAGGTGCCTCTGAACTGAAGTAAGGACAAACGAGGCTGCAAAACTCTGAGGGTCTAAATTTGTCTTGTGGCTAACACCTCATTTCAGACATCTTCCTACAGACTGAACAGAGAGCTACAACTCATCGGATTCTAAATCGGGCAGAGCAGGCATAATGACATTGGAGTATCATAGACAAGGTCTTGCCCTGGTGTCAAGTTTACTTCGCTCTCCCAAGCAGAAGGAATAAAGAAAGTACTGTGCTTCAACTTGGGGGCTATATATACACCTTCGTAATTACAGATGTGAAACCATCTCCTTTTGTACGGAACTTCGGGTTGGAACCATAGTTTTAAGGCTGTAGATAATAGCCTTCCAGTAGCTATTTGTATGCCTCTTCAGAGTGTGACTGTCGGTGGTATCTTTGCTTACAGAAATGTACTCCACAAACTTAGGTAAAACTATTGCATTTCTGAAAGCAGAAGGACTCCCCGTCTGGTTGGAAGGAAGTAAAACAGTCATCTCAAGCATTTTCCACAGCACCACACGTAACAATGAAAACATAACCATCGAGTGGAAGCAACTACTCAGAGCTTTGCAATCGAAGCTCTTCTAATAATCTCACTCATAAATTAATTTCCAGGAGAAATGTATTTTGTGTATGACTCTGTGTGTGTGTGTGTGTGTGTGTGTGTGTGTGTGTGCATGTGTGTGTTCATGGAGGGGCACATGTATGCATGTGAGAGGGGGTATACAACATGCATATGTGTGTTTGAGTCAGAGGTCAGCTTCAGGTGAAGTTCATCAAGAAACATTTTGGGGGGTGTTGCTATTGTTTATATGGAGGCAAGAGGCACATGTGCGATATGCAGCAGATATGTGGAGATTAGGAGACAACACTATGGCATCAGTTCTTTCCTTCTACCAGCACACAGGTACTTGGGGTCAAATTCAAATCATGAGGTTTCATGTCAAGCACTTTTACCCATTAAAATGTATTGGCACGATCCTACAACATATTGTCTCTCCCTGGGACCTATGGCTTTCCGATTAGCCTAGGCTAGCTTTCTGATGATCCTAAGCTATATGGCCACTAAGCCCCAGGGACCCACTTGTGTCCACTTCTCCAATACTGAGAATGCACGCTTCTAACACAGTGCTGGGGGTTGAACTTTGGTCCTCTCACTTGCGCAGCCAACATTCGCAGCAACTGAGCAATCTCCCCAGCATGCAAGCCTTCTTTTCAAAGGCAAATGTTAATTCTGCACAAGCTGTACTCTTCCCAACGTAGGCTACATTCTCCATTGGCACAGCTTGCTTCAGTCTCTTGCAAATGGTCCCTTGCAAATCAATGAGTGGTTTCTAATCTAATAAAGTCATGTCAGTCTGAGTTTGTTTTACTCTGCTCATCTGTGCCCTTTACATCCAAAAGCTTAAACTGGAAAGATTTATTTAATCCTAGACTCTGTGTTTGCTCTTGGAGAGATGCAAGAAAAAAAATCCTGAAAGAATCATGAGAGAACCAGAGAGAAACAGAATGTGTGGGTCTAGGAGACACCGAGAAAGCTGACTTCACAACAGAGCCTGCTGCTCAGCCTTCTGGCTGAGGACGGGAAAGTGCCAATATTCTGGTCTGAATGGGTGGCTGCATTTCACAGATATTCATGCTGTTGTGAGATTAGTCACAAAATGGGGAAACTGTAAACCATTAAAACACAAGCAAATTAAAAAAAAACAATAGCATGATTTAGTACAGCATGCAGACAAAATAGTTTCTCTGCCAATGATCATAGATTACATTTTGACTTGAGTTGGACAGTTTAGGAATTTGCAGGAGTATTGAAATTTTTAATTAAAATATAATTATATCTTTTTCTCCTTCCCTATACACTCTCCAACCCCTGCCAGTCTCCTGCCACCACCCTGGATCTTCCTCCTAAATTGATGGCCTCCTTTTTTTATTGGTTATTTTATTTATTTACATTTCAAATGTTAATCCCCTTCCCAGTTTCCCCTTTGCAAATCCCCTATCCCATCCCTCCTCCCACTGCTTCTATAAGGGTGCTCTCCCACCCACCCACCCATTCCCACCTCACCATCCTAGCACTCCCCTGTGCTGGGGCATCTAGTCTTCACAGAACCAAGGGCCTCCCCTCCCACTGATGCCAGACAAGTCCTTCCTCTGCTGCATATCCAGCTGGAGCCATAGGTCCCTCCATGTGTACTCTTTGGTTAGTGGTTTCATCCCTGGGAGCTCTGGGAGGTCTGGTTGGTTGATATTGTTCTTCCTATGTGGATGCAATCCCCTTTGGCTCCTTCAGTCCTTCCCCTAACTCTTTCATTGGGTTCCCCATGCTCAGTCTGATGGTTGATTGCAAGCATCCAAATCTGTATTGGTCAGGCTCTGACAGAGCCTCTCATGACAGTATTATCAAGCTCCTGTCAACAAGCACTTCTTGGCATCAGCAGCAGTGTCTGAGTTTGGTATCTGCATATGGAATGAAGGTGGGGCAGTCTCTGGATGGCTTTTCCTTCAGTCTCTGCTATACTCTTTGTCCCTGTATTTTCTTCAGACAAGAGCAATTCTGGGTTAACATTTATAAGATGGATGGGTAGCCCCATCACTCAACCAGGGGCTGTTCCTAACTTCTAGACACGGTCTCTACAGGTTCTCTCTCCCCCTTTATTGGGCATTCAAGCTAATGTCATCCCCATTGGGTCCTGGGAGCCTCTTGATTTCCTGGCATCTGGAACTTTCTGATAGCTACCCCCAGCTCCCCATCCCCCACTGTCACATACCTCTGTTCAATTTCCCAACTCTCTGTACATCTCCCCCATCTCCTCCCACACCTGATCCTGCTGCCCTTTCCCTCCCCCTTCTCTCTCCCTCCCAAGTCCCTCCTTCCCTTTACCTCCCACCATTATTTTGTTCCCCCTTCTAAGAAGAACTGAAGCATCCACACTTTGGTCTTTCTTCTAGAGCTTCATGTGGTCTGTAAGCTGTATCATAGGTAATCTGAGCTTCTTTTTTCCTAATATCCATTTATCAGTGAGTATATACCGTGTGTGTTCTTTTGTGACTGGGTTATGGATGATATTTTCTAGTTCCATCCATTTGCCTAAGAATTTCATGAAGTTACTGTTTTTAATAGCTGAGTGGTTTATCATTGTGTAAATATATCACATTTTCTGTATTCATTCTTCTGTTGAGGGACATCTGGGTTGTTTCCAGCTTCTGGCTATTATAAATAAGGCTGCTATGAACATAGTGGAGCATGTGTTCTTGTTATATATTGGAGCATTTTTTAGGTATATGCCCAGGAGTGGTATAATTGGGTCCTCAGGTAGTTCTATGTCCAAGTTTCTGAGGAACCACCAGACTGATTTCCAGAGCGATTATACCAGCTTGTAATCCCATCAGAACCAAGCATTTGTATCAACTACTCTTGCTTCTTTTCTGTGATTGACTAGTGGGAAAGTCTTTAGTTTGTTTTAAATAAAACTATCTATTACAATCTCAGAGAGGAAAAATAAAATCATACCAGAGAGTGATGATGCACACTTTAAATCCGAGCATTGGAGAATGTGAGTTCAAGGTCAACCTGGTCTACAGAGTGAGTTTCAGAACAACCAAGACTACACAGAGGAAGCCCTATGTCTTAAAAAAGAAAAAAAAAGAAGGAAAAAAAGAAAAAATCAGTAGAAGCACAGAAAGTTCACAGGAACAAAGATCAGATGGACAAGTACAAAGAAAAGAAAACAGAATTTCAAAAATATATTGCCCAATGCAACTCCAAGATGTAGGTCAACTAATACAAAAAACAGAGATGAGACCTGGAACATTCATCAAAGTAATTAATATGAAACTGAGTATTGAACAGCTGGGCCAAGTTGGTCCCTTGCAATTTCCAGAGTTATAATGGCTGGAATTAAAACTGACAAAAGTCTCAAGTGCTTCATGGAGAAGGACAATCTGATTCCAACTGAAGAAATAGGAATTAGAGTCCCACAGCCGATCCTTTAGGATGCACCTATTTCCTCTGAATTGAAGTTTTCCTTCTGCAGGAAGCAGAGGAGGCTCCTAAGACTCCAGAAGCTAAGCAAACTAGTAAGACTCAGGAAGCTTGGGAAACTGAGAGGACTCAAGCACTCCGGAAATTGCAAGACTTACATGGCCCCACCCCCCCCCCCCAGGTAACTTAATCCGAAGTGGAGGTGGGTGGACGCTGGGAAGAGAAGCCTTCTATGAAATTGCCTGCTAGCTTTTCAAGAAGCTTATAGTTTCTGTGGGTAGTCATTAATGATCTGTTGGTCTTTCACTGTGTCCCATGGTGGTTTTCTGTAATGGTCTCCATTTGCTGTACAGACCAGCTTCCTTCTAGAGTGGTGATAGCTTATCTGTGGGTATAGAGATAAGATTTAGAATGTAGTAGGGTATTATATTAGTCGAGCAGATTGACAGTTTCTTTCAAAGGTCCATAACTTCTTTAACCCCAGGAAACTGGTGAGGCATGATTTCCCTCCTGTTGAGTAGACCTTAAGTTCAATTGGACAGCTATTGGTTGCCACAGATATTTGATTGCCATTACTACAAAGGTGATTAATACACCTTTTAACATAACTTACCATACTGGAAATGGGATGGTTTATAGATGTTTCCCTCCCTTGGCAGTTTGCACTGCATGTTCTGGAACCATGAAAACCAGACCACAGGAAAGAGGCTTTCAGTCAATTGAGTTGAATGACTTGAACAGAATCAGCGATAGGAACCCATCCTAAAGGCCTAAGAGGCAACCACTTGCTACATTGCTATTACTTGTTTTGGAAGTCACTTGGATTACTATAACCAATCATTTAAAAGGAGGTTTCTTGTACCTGCATGCCTGTTAACTTGAGGTCTTGTTAGTTTATAGTGCTTTTGGAGAGCATTGAGAGCCCAAGTGTCTTACCTTCCTTAAAGTATAAGTGTACGTGTGTGTGTGTGTGTGTGTGTGTGTGTGTGTGTGTGTGTGTGTGGTCAATTGTTGGCCTTAATTACTTGGTTAGTGGAGCCCTGTTCAGTAAGCTTTCTCCTAAACCTATATCATGATAGGTTACTACCTGTGTTTTTTTCTATCAATTTTAGTGTTCTAGGTCTCTGATTTTCTTAGATCTAATTTTTGTGCAGAGTGATGGATGTAGGTTTAATTTTATTCTTCTGTATGTGGGCATCCTGTTTTCCCAGCAACATTTCCTGAAGATACCATCTTTCCTTCAGTGTATGTAGTTTGTTTCCTTGTCAAATATTGGGTGGCTGTAGATATATGTATTCACATTTGAGTCTCCAATTTTATTCTTTTGATCTACTATGTTTATGCCGGCATCATACCGTTTTTATTAAGACAGTTCTATAATATATTTTTAAGCCGAAATAACACTCCCTCCAGGATTTTTTTGCTCAGAATTGCTTCTGGCATTTCCTATGAGATATAACATAATAGTTTGAATAATGTCATGCATATAAATGCTATAGACATCCAGAACTAAAATTCCAGATAATCCCAACATAGGGAATTGCTGCGGAGAAGACATATGTGGGGGTGTGCGGGCTGCTTGAATGTCTGAAGGTCAGGGGACAACTTGTGGAAATTAGCTATCTCCTTCCACTGTGTGGATTCCAGGACTCACATGATTAGGCTTGATGACAAGCCCTTACCTGCAGAACGATCTTACT
Source organism: Rattus norvegicus (assembly GCF_021556685.1). Taxonomy (NCBI): domain Eukaryota; kingdom Metazoa; phylum Chordata; class Mammalia; order Rodentia; family Muridae; genus Rattus; species Rattus norvegicus. The sequence continues at coordinate 94,940,363 of NC_141541.1, forward strand.
GCCTCAAGAAAATGGGGGTTGGAGGGATGATTCAGCAGTTAAGAACACTGACTACTCTTCCAGAGGTCCTGAGTTGAAACCCCAGCAATCACGTGGTGGCTCACAACCATCCGTAATGGAATTTGACAGCTACAGTGTACTCATATATATAAAGCAAATAAATAAATCTTAAAAAAAAATATTTATTTAACATTCCCTTGGCGAGGCTAAGTGACAAATGCCTTTAAATCCAGCACTGAAGAAGCAGAGGCAGGTGTGTTTCTTTGTGTTTAAGGCCAGTCTGGTCTACACGGTCAGCTTGAAGCTATTAGGGTTATAATGAGACCATGTCTCAAATCTCTAACTGTCATTTGGGGTGAATCAGCATATTTCCTATTTGCAGTCCTAACTGTGAAATATGTTAATTTATGCCAAATGACAGTAAATGTATACATTGTTTGAATGGAGGAACAAAATATGGCTCAGAGAAGTGATAAAAGATCAGTAGGTAATGCCCAACATACTAATGGGAGGGAGTGAGGGAGGGAGGGAGAGCGGGAGGGAGGGAAGGAGGGAGGGAGGGAGGGACAGGAAAGTGTTTAATAAGCCTTGCAGAGCTGTTTGACTTTTTAACAAGAACACAGCAACCGCAACTTGACGGATCTCATGCTAACTGTGCTAAAAATACATTTCCAAAGACTCGCATCTATCTACTGAGAAGCAGAAACATCAGGCACGGGGCATCAACAGCCCTGCACACCAGAGCACAGAGTTCCAGCACTCCGGCCAAGGAGATGGCGTCTCATCCCAGAATCGCATCCCTGGCTAACCTATCAGCGTAAGGATTAAGGTATTTTTTTTTTAACCTATGCATGGATTCAGAAAGTTTCCACGTGTGCATCTTACATGAAAATTACTGCCCTGAAATGTTTTCAGAAAAGCAGTAAAGGAATGTGAAGAGGGATATGACGTGAGTTATAGGAAACCATGGCAACAGAGCATCGCCTACAAGGGGAATAGAAATCCGAAGTTGCAATTCTTCCCAGCACTTGGATCTTGAGCAGTATTAGAGTTCTTTATTTCAACAAAAAGAAAATCTGATTGGTACAATAAAAAATATGTAATACTATAAATGTTTTTGTCTGGCTTCTCAATACACACAGAAATGCTGAATCATTATTCAAGATCATATTGCTACTGGCTATGATCTTTGATCATGAAAATATTTTGTGCATGGTATATGCACACCTGTGGGTGGGCGTGTGGACATGAGGACCAGAGGAGGATGTTAGGGACCAGCTTCATCACTGTCTACCTCATTGCTTTGAGACAGGGTCTCTCACTGAACTTGGAGCCAAGCTGGCAGCCAGCACTCTCCCGTCCCTACCTCCTCACTGTGCTGGGATGAGAACTGTGTGCATGGCTATGATCAGCTTCTCGTGTGGGTGCTGCAGATTTGAACTCGGGCCTTCCTGCTTCCTGTGATGGCTAATCTTGGTTGTCCACCTGACCTCCTCTAGAATCAACTAAAACCCAATGTTTTTCATAACCAGAGTGTTTAAAGAAGGAAGACCTACCCTACAGCTAGACCATCCCTTCTGATGGAAGCCCACTGTCAGAGAAATGGAGGCGGGAAGCTCTGGTTTTTGTATTTTATTGTTGTTGTTGTTGTTGTTGTTGTTTTTATTGTTTGTTTGTTTGTTTGTTTGTTTGTTTGTTTTTGCCTGCTGGCCCTCACTCTCTCTGGAAGTTAATCAGTCCTGTTGCTGAGATGGACATTAAATCCAGCCTCTTCAACATTCTAGCCTAGCCTGAAGACCAGCAGCTTTCCAGGAGTACTCCAGAACTCCAGCACTAGATTGGGACTGCTGAGAGATCCAGCCTCACATACTGAAGAGCTATGGGATTCTCTGCCTTTCCATCATGAGACAGCCATTGCTGGGCTACCTAGACCTCATCCTGTAAGCCAGTCTAGTAAATCCCATATATGTATTTATTCATGCTATCTGCCCTGCTCCTTAGAGAACCCTGCCTTATTCACCAGTGCATCAAGGGGTCTTGCCCACTGAGCCATCTCCCCAGCTCTGAAGCATTTTTGAAGCAGAAAATAGAAGGAGTTGTGGTTGAGGCACAGTATGTAATAAGTTCTAAATTCTTCACCTTTAACATTAAGAATTCAAACGGATCATTCAGATTGTGCATAATAAATCAGGTGCTGAAATATTTTATTTAGATTGCAAAGAGAAGTGGGAAGAGAAAGAAAAGTGGTTAAAAGTAGGACTAATTTTTCCTTTGGGAAATGGAATCAGGAGTGCAGAGAAAAGACAGCTATTGTTTTTCATTGCCTATCATTTTTCTTATGATTTGGATACTTTTACTGCCTCTAAAGAAAACTTCGTAGTACATCAAGATACATTATGTATCTGGTTGTATGTTGAATACTGGCTACCCACTGTAAAAAAAAAAACTTCTAAAGTGAAATAAACAGACATCAGCAAAAAAAAAAAAAAAAAAAAAAAAGTGGATTAGGACTCTTGCACAGACCAGAACCTGGGAAGACACCTCTGACTGGAGAATAGCAATGTGTACTATGATCAGGTTTGTGCTAAATATTACATAAGTACAAATATTGGAATTAGGGTTACATGTTACCATTTATATAGAAAGACCAATAGAATTGACTGGTTATGCAGCAAGCTTGGAATTGATAGTAATGATGGAAGAGACAAGTTTTTATTCCATATCTGTTTGACAAGTTTTCATTTCAATTAGCATACATTAATAATGCATATTGGGTTTCACTATAGTTTATATACATATATTTTGACCCTGTTCACTCCCCTTCCTTTCCCTTGTTCTCTTCTCACTCCCACTGAACCATGTCTTCTTCCCGTACAATCATGTTTCTATTCCCAGGTTGCATTTTAGTGGTAGGCTTTGGTAACCCACTGAATTGTGTTAGCATTTCTTAGCAGAATCTGGGTGAGGGATTGTTTACATGAACACAAATTCTCTACCAGATTTATAGCACTAAAGAAGATGTCTCTTTCTTCATTAGTGAACACTGATTGTTTATAGGATCTCTGGAAGGGAATGAGCCTTGTAAGTACTTCCCCAAGCTACCACTATCTCCTTATTAGTCCTCAGGGAGGAGTGGGGCCACACGAGCCCTTCTGGTATTGGAATTACAAGTACTGTGAGATCAAGATCGCAATGGCGATGTGAACAGTGCTCCACCTCACTCCACCTCTTGCTCTAGCCATCACCTCCTTTCAATGCCGTCTTCTGTAATGTCTTCTGAGCTTTGAAGGGGTGCGGTATCGATGTTTCATTTACGACTGATCATGCCACTGTCTCTCATTCTCAATTCTCTGAGATCCACAGGAATCCCTTACCACCAATTCACGGTCCTATAGCATCTTCTCATTTCAGTAGCAAGTGATTAGGATATTCTGCAAGATGACCAGGAGTCGTGTGACTCTTTTAGTCAGTGAAGTTTAAACTGGCACAAAACAAAGTTATGATGCAACCCTGTCATGTTGATTCCAAAGTAACAATGTCCCATGGGCTTGTGCACGCCCTGCTCTTACAGAGACATTTTGTCAACTGAGGCTCCCTCCTCTCTGATGATCATGGCTTGCGTCAAGTCGACATAAAAATAGCTCCACAACATGCACACATGTGCAGAGATACGGAACTGTACACATGCACACACATACATGCAGATCGAAGCCCCTCTGTAGTTACCTAAATTAGCTCAATATTCATGGCAACATAAAATCTGCACGTGAATGTTTAAAGATGCTTTATTCATAAGTGCATAAGCTTGGCAGCAATCAAGATTTTTTTTCAGTAGGTGCAAAGATAAACAAGCTGTGCTGTATCCCAATCATGAAACACTATTCAATGATAACAAGAAATGGCTTCTACTCGTGGATGCTAAGGAGCCACAGGCAGAGGAATCTCCCTGTCAGATTCCTGAACAGTGGCCTATGCATCAGCAGTAGAAGCAGCACCTTGAATAGGTGAGAGGTCCCAATTCTCAGCCTCCCCCCAGACCTGGTGAGGGCTAGCGTTTCTGCTTTAAGCTGTGGTCCTGACAGTTGAATGACCCCTGCTCTAAGTCAATGGGTCTACTCTTCTTTTCCGGCAGACATATAAAAACAAGAGCAAAAGATTCTCATGTTTGATGACAGAGCTGAAGCACAGGTCCGGCAGGAAAGACTCCAGAGACGCGTCAAACATGCAATAATCGGGATGCATATTTTAGCAGAATATTTTTAAATCTTTATTGATACCGCAGAGAGCCTAAAATGCACAGAGGAACAAACTTAGGAAGATAAGATGAGTGTGACTGATGATCTTTAACCTGAGGCTGCAATATGGCTTTGCAGCTGCTGCTTCAACAGTCACAAGTCTGGGGCCAGCATCATTGAAGCCAGCTCCATCTCTTTCTCTCTCCAGAAAACACACGGGTATCAAAACATTCTCAGTCTCCATATGCTCAGCAAACATGAAGTCCTCCCTCTTCCACACCCCTTTACCAGAGATTTTAAGACAGACCTCCAATGTCAATTGTTCTCAAGAAACATTTCTCTAAGCAAATTGAACTTATGTGGCAAAAACAACGAAAACTCACAAAATAAGGTCTCTAGGTGGTAGCTACATCAGTGGGCATCAGGGGGCTGAAAATCTGAGGAACCACAAAGAAAAGGGTGAGAGAGTTCATTTGAGAGCTTCATAGAAGAGTTTTGGGAAATGTCCACTACCACACAAGAGTGAGCTATGGTTTTTATCTACTTGGAAAAGGCAGCCAGACACTGAATTTGGAAGACCATGTTTAAAAATTGATAAATAAACCAAGTAGAGTGTATTTGTACACCATAAAACCTGTTCATGCATCAAGCATCTCCCAGAACCAGAACAGTCTGAAAACTCCAAACAGGAATGCTTCAAACTGAGTTTGTAACAAAACAGAAGCCAGACGTAGAAGGCAACTTAAATGGGCTACAGCCCAGTTAACTAACCCATTTGTGCAGCTAGTTAGTTTACAGCCTACTCAAACAACTGGCTAGCCAGCCAAAGCTCAGGGACTGAAGTACGAAAGCTTGTTCGGTTGAGCCCAGCTCAGGCGTCCAGGCCTACAGGTCTGGCAGAGGTTCAGCAGAAAGCCAACTTGCTCTAGCCAGGAAGGGGAAACAATAAAAACAATGGGCAGGTGAGAATGAAAACACAGACTTGTTGAACTCCCACAGAGAGACATAAAACCGCCATAAAGGGGAGAGAGTGGGTGTGAGGGAAAAATGCCAAGTGGGACACAGCATGGAGGAGAGAGGCATCGCTGGTGGCTAAAGACAGCAGGGTTCAGGCACAGTGAACCACCTCATCTTGCAAGCCCTAGGCTGTGGTCTAGTTAGAAGCTGCAAACTATTAAAAGGGGGAAAATGGAATTAAAATAGAATGGAATGGTAGTTCCCTTATTTTAAATTAAAGGGTCCTATTGATGAGTTTGGCATAGTTTAAACCTGTTCTCTACAGCGGTAGGAATCCCGTGGCAATGTTTCCTTACTTCCTACTCTTCTTTCCCTTCATTTCCTCCATTTTTCTTCTCCTTCCTTCCTCCCTTCCTTCCTCAGGCTCTCAGAATGCAGCTCAGGCTGGTCCTGAACTCACATTTTCCTCTCAAGGCTGAGATCCGTGCCCCACAAGGCCCAGTGCTCAATTATGTCTTTAAATTAACTGAAGTAGAAAAGATGGGAGCTTTTGTGGGCACTGGAGTCCTGTGGAATGAAGACACTTAGCCTTGCCAGAGCGTGGGTTTGCAAGCTGTTGTTTAAAAGCTACATTTGCCTAGTAGGTGAATAGAAGTGCACATGTTTGCATCACTGGAACCCTGTTCCCAATAACCTGTAAGGAGAATCCAACATGTTTGTGAGAAAACTCAAAAAAAAAAAAAAAAAAGGACGAGAGAGTCTTGTGACAGTTTCATCAAAACATGGAACTGTTCTTGGATTATATTTTCGTGCCCCTCCCAGGTGTAGTGAAGAGGAGTGACATTACTTCACATTACTTCAGATTATACATATCTGTGTTTATTTATATGCCTCTGTGGAAAAACATGTTTTTGCCCTGTTGGGCTTTTCTGCCACATGTGACTTCCCCTCATGACTGTACAATCGTTGGACTTTAATTGTGTGACTCCTCTTCACTTTCAGAGTATAAATCGTCTGATGCTCTGAATAAAGTTGGCTTTTACAGAGAAGAAAGGGAAACTTCATTTGCCTCCTCAGTGACTGTGACTGAGTTCTAGCAGTGTTCCAGGATCAGGAACAGGGCAAGGCTCAGCAGATGAAGGGGCCTTGTGTGGCATCAATGGGAGGGGAGGCCCTTGGTCCTCTGAAGGCTCAATCCCCCAGTGTATAGGAATGCTATGGCGGTGAGGTAAAAGTGGGTGGGTGGAAGAGCACCCTCATAGAAGCAGGGTAAGGGGGGATGGGATGACGGTTTGCAGAGGGGAAACCAGGAAAGGGGATAACATTTGAAATGTAAATAAAATATCCAATTTTAAAAAAAGAAGAACTAAATGAAAAAAGAAAAAGAAAGAAAGGCAGGCTCTGCGTAAGCTGAGAAAGGAGATCAAGGCTCCACAGACTGGGTCTGCTCATCCTTAACCAGTGGCTGAGAACTAAGCTGCCCTCAGATATGGGGCCTCCTGAACGTTGAAAGGCACTGATGGTGCTCACTGGAGCAGAGCACAGGACCTCCTCAGGTTTTCCACACTGCTGTAAGCACTGGAATTATTTAAGGTCAGTTTTGAGAGGGGACCAGTTAGAAGACGTGGCGGCTAATCTTGGTTGTCATCCTGATCAAATAAGACATAATCCCCCAGGGTACTCTATGAAGGATATTGTCATCAGAGTATTCGAAGCCGGAAGACCTGCCCTAGATCAGCCTTTCAGGTGGCAGCCCACACAAAAGGACTCTCTGCCAGTGGACTGCTATTCCCAGTATGCTCTCTGCCCCTGAGACACAGATGATGCTCAGGATATGAGGACTTAACTGTTCCAGTCACGATGCCTTTGCTCCACCATCACAGACTCTAATCCTCTGGTCCTATAAGCCCAATTAAATGATTGCTTTTAGAAGCCGTTCTGGCCACAATGCTTTATTGCTGAAATAGAAAAGTAACTAATACAATTACCATTCCCATCAATCATCATCACAAACTAGCTTCAGTGGTGATGTGTTAACCATGAGCCTGATGCAGTTCTGGGAGCCAGGGCCTCGTATCCTAGAACACATCATTAGCCCCATCACACAGGTGAGCAAAGTCAATACAGAGGGACTGCCATCACGTCCCAGATCATACCCAGGTAGCTAATGAGGGGCAGATATAGAACAACCAAACCCATCTTCTCTCTACTGAAGCATCTCACTTCAAAACAAGTCACTGGTAACTTTAAAATGTAACCCATTAAAATATAGCAAAGGTTAGATTGTTTGGTTCCCCCTGTGAAAACGAAGTGGTTGAGTTAAAGGTTTGGTTAAGCTACATATGCACAGTTGTTTGAAATTCCACCAACTGACAATGAAGGTTATTTATGCGTTAGTTACTGTGTTAAATTACAGTTCGATGTATGTGGCATGAGACATTTTCTTTTTCTATTGCTAGCCTTCTAATAGCAGAAGGGATAGAAGTTTCTAGACTATTGCCCTATATGATCTTATTTTAAAATTGACAGTCTTCTAGCCCAATAGCATGGGTTTTGTCTGCATTTTTGTCCTTTACCTATTATAAGCCAAACTAGTTAACACATGCAATGAAAGCCATCAGCAGGAGCCACTACACCAACTTAACAATGTTTTTATTCCTCTGTATTCGTTACCTGTTCTGTTGTTGTTGTTGTTGTTGTTGTTGTCATCGCTGTTGTTTAGAGATTTGTTTATGTATTTTTAGTGTGTGTGTTGGGGGTAAGGGGGTGTCTCCACATGAGTATTAGTGCTTGCAGAGGTCAGATGAGGGCATCTGATGCCCCTGGAGTTGGAGTTCCAGGTGGTTGTGAACTACTGGATATGGGCGCTGGGAACCAAAGTGCAACAAGTGCACTTAACTGCTAAGCCACCTCTCCAGCCCCTCGGGTTAGGTTTTGCAAAGAGCTAGCTCCGTTCTTCCCGTTATCTCCTGTGGAAACTCAGCCTCCATGGTGCAACTCTGCAATCTCCAGAAGCAGAGATCTGGAAGAAACTCAGCAGCCTCCCTCCCTTACCCTTGTCACATGTAACCGTAAAGTACACATCTGACTAGCAACGAGCTCACAGGACTCCATTTTTAAACAGCTCCTGCCTGTCACATGTGAGTGATGATGCTACAGCCTGACTGCTAAGTGTGCCCCTCTCCTGGAGGTGCCAGCTGCTGCCTGCTCACGGGTGGTGACTCTTGTCACTTTTACTTTGCATCCTAATTAGGAAGACATGGAGAGTCTTGCACACGTACAAGCACCAGGAGGACTGTGCTATCTGCCACGCTGGCCTCCAAATGTTCCAGTCATGTCTTTGGGTTTGGGCGGAGCATACCCAGAAACAACTCCAGCAGCACCGTGAAGCTACTTGTTGGAAAAAGACAATTAACAACCAAACAGCTGGTGGTGGGAACCTTTCGCTGGCGAGCCTGCCTGGAAGGAGCGTTTTGCCGGCTCTCAGAGGAATTCAAACACACAGCACCTCACCTACGTGCTTAATTTCTCTTCCGAAATGCACAATTCGTCACTCTCAAATCTGTTTCCTTCAATTACACACAGAGCTCACTAAGAAAACAATGATTTATCACCGAGCGTAAAGAGCCATCCTGTTGTCTCGTGAAAATCTCCAATAATAATCACTTCCCCTGAAAACGGTTTCTAAACTTCCCAAACAGTTAACTAGTATTAACTAGTCTGAAGTTATAAGGGAATTTTAAATTGAGGCTTTTAAATTCTGAAACCAGAAGACAGGTAGGGAACTTTTGAATTTTTCACTAATTCACTTTCTAAAAGTTGCAGTGCTAGCCTACTGTGGCCCTCTACACACAGGCAATTTCTGTGTTTGCCTTGAACACATGTGGCCCATGGAGAAGGTGGGGAGATGTAGCCGGTCTTTCTTATATTATCATTCTTTTGGCATCAGGCCTTTTGTTTGAACTAGACAGATCTGGATTACTACTGTTCATATTTGCTCCAAAACATAGCAGAGAATGGAAAGATACCCGTCTGTGAAGGAAACAGTTCCCAGGCAGATTTTACTCAGTGTTGATCTGGTTCTCAGGGGAAAGAAAGACTAATTAATAAAATGACCTTTTAAATAGAACAGATAATTCTGTCCAACTCCATTATTCTAATACCCTCTCTCTCCAACCTGAAACAAAAAAAGGGCCATTTATTACTGATTTTCATAAATACTATGCTAAGTAATGAGGAGATAATTAAGTTAGTGTTCTTCATTGGCAGTGAGAAAGAAGTTCCCTGACGAGTAGACTAGATTCCCTTTTAGTTCAATGATGAGGTTAACTATTCCTAAAATGTCTACTAGTATTAAATTAGACCAGGGAAAGAAAAATAAAAGCAAAACTTTGAAAGGTCAGATTATCAAAAAGTCTAGCTGGTTACCTGTCCCTTTGGGGCTCCAAGGTGATAAAATTCTAAAGAAGAGGAGAAACTTGTAAAATAAGCTTAAGTGTTCTTTTCGTTTAAAATGCTACTCGACGGCTATCTGCCGATGTTCTATTACAGTGATGAATCCAGAGATGCAAAGATAAAAGCAAAGATTTCCCTTAATACAGTTACCCTCTAATCATGTTTTCTCAGCACCGCCATCACAGACTCCAGGACGGAACAACCATTTGTTGTGAGGCTGCCCTCACTCCATGAAATGCTTAGTGCCCTCAGTCTCTCCTCACTTCCCAGCCGACAGAGGTCAAGGACTCCTTGCCTCCCACTCCGCTGTAACCAAATTATTTCAGAAATTACCAAGTGTGTCCCGAGGGACAAAATTACCTCCGTTTGAGAACAACTGGTTAGCTGAAAGATCCAAGTTTAGCTTCAAAAAGAAAAAAAAATGTAGTTTCCGTGACAGGAGACTCGGTAGATTGAAAAGCAGTTGGCATCAGGAGAGGTATCTAAAGTGACGGCCCTCTAGCTAGAGAAGAGAATGGCGGATGGTTTCAGGCTTTGGCTGTGGAGTCAGGGGGCTTAGGCTTAAGTCCTGGATCTGTCATTTCCTAAATCTGAGCTACCTGGTTAACATCTATAACACTTGACCCTTTCCTCTACAAGATGGGACAGCAGGACAGAAATTACTCATAGAATGTTTCTGGCCATGGCAAAATAAAGCAAAGAAGGATCTGGAATGGGTTCTGTTAAAACAGAAGCATCATCAGTGCATTCACATCTTTGTGAAACTAGATAGGCTACACCTGCAATAAATTTTCATGAATCACAAATGAAAAAATATCTGTGTGCTAACGAAAATCCAAACACTCCTGATGTGTGTGTGGTGGTGGTGGGGACATTCCTTACCTTTGACATACTTTTATAACTACTTGTCTCACCTCCTGAATTTTTCTTTTAAAGTTAAAAGGACAGTCATAAACTCAGAAATGCTGAGTCCAGAATGCTCAAAACTGAGTTATGTCTTTAAATAGTTTTAAAGTTCAAACCCCAGATCTCAGGGAATTCAGAAGAAAAATACGTAATAAGAGAAGAGCTAAGACTGACTTAGATGTCTCTAATTGACCCCACACCAAAACCCAGTAAACAAATACTCTTAATATTTTCAAAGAAAGAACTTAGAGCTAAAGACTGTCTATGCAGAACTGTATCTCCAGGTTTTATAAAGATTTAGTTAAATAGCTTAAATATCCAAAAATTCAATGAGGATTGATCTCATTGATGCCAGGATTGATCTTTGAAAAGAAATCTGTATGACAACATTTTTTTTTTGACACAGTCTCACAAAGTATAGGCTGGCCTCAAGTAAGTTTTAGCCAAGGCTTGCCAAGTAATGAGATCAATATAAATTAAAATACCTCGGCTGAAGAGAGACACTAGCAAAGCTAATATCACTGGGCACTATGGATTTTAAAAGGCAGAGAAAGAAGATGAGGTGTGCTAAATTTGTTGTTCTGTATGTGAACAGACTAAAAAGCATCCAGGGTTTTACATGGAGGTATGATTTAAAGGCAACTAACTGTATCAGAAAAACTTCACGAAGCCTGTATAAATGAAAACAGGCCAGAATGGCAGACTTTTAAAAAGTACAACATAAATTAACATAGGATCAAGACCAAACGTATATCACAGCATAGACTAGAATTTCCAACAGCCACTGAAAGACGAATGCGAAGCAGAATTCAACCTAAAGCAACATGATTCAGAAAGGGAAAGTGGAAAGAAAGCATTATAACATACATACATACATACATACATACATACATACATACGAAAGTCAGAGCTGCGATTTTAACTCTGGCATAGTAGACTTCAGAACAAAGCACACTGAATGAGACCAAGAAACAGTTTATGGGGGAAAATGTAAAACTTACAACAAAGAAGAAACTGCTACAGACATTTATGTTAAGAGAAGCATCATTAAGAGAGAAGTATGCATTTCAAAGACAATATTTAGAAACGTCAGTAGAAGAGTTTCAGTTATCTTCTAGCCCATGACAAATTGTACTGAAAAATATAAGTAACATTGTAAAGGCATAAGATGAACAACATTAATTAGGCCCGTGTGGTGGCTCATTGCCAAGGGTTTGAGGCCAATCTGGAAAGTATAGGGAGCTCCAGAAAAAGCTTGAGTGATAAAGTAGAGTGCCAGGAAGGAAGAAAGGAAGGAAGGAAGGAAGGAAGGAAGGAAGGAAGGAAGGAAGGAGGGAGGGAAGGAAGGAGGGAGGGAGGGAGGAAAGGGAGGGAGGGAGGGGGAGAGGGAGGAAGAAGGGAGGGGGAGAGGGAGGGAGGAGGGGGGAGGGAGAGAGAGAGAGAGAGAGAGAGAGAGAGAGAGAGAGAGAAAGCACAAACAAAAGAGGAAATTTTAAAAGAAGCAAACAAAAACCCAACAGATATGTAATTGATAAACATAAATTCTATGATCTGAAAATTAGGTTTTGTTTCCACTTCACAGATACATAGACATTCACAAAAATAACAAGGCATTAGAGCCCACAGATACCTTTATAAGTTTAAGCAGAAGGAAATAGCAAGGCCATAAAACAGAGATTTCATCTAGGAAAGAAATAAAGCCCCCCCCACCTCCCTTACAGAACTCTTGAGTACAGGAATTATAAAATAAAAACCTCAAAAGTCTGGGAATTTTCCTAAATTTCTGAAACAATGATTGCAACTATGTTAGACTATATGATGAATAAGATGTGGCCAGCATAAATACTCAGGAAAAAAATATTTTCACTAGTATTATGTTCAAAGTATCACCCCAAAATGGCAGTGCTAGTGAGACCATCCTAATGAGAAGGACTTTGACAAGGCAAATAAGCCTAAAGGTTGGCTTCTGTTTACTAGGACGAAGTGGGTTTCATTTACCAGGAACTTTCCTGAATCCATCCCAAAGGTCGACCATGTTGGGCAAGGGCATCTAGTACAATCCTAACAGCCTGTATCTACTGAATGACCCCGCCCTGCTGCCTCTCAAACTTCAGCTTTGTTTTCTATCATTTTGCCTTTCTCTCTGCTCCCCACTGAGAACCTTAGCAGTATGATTCCCCAGTAAACCTCTTTCTACCCATGCAATGGTCTAGTGTGATGATTTCACTGTACCCTAGCTTCCTAACTAGCTATTTGGATACGGAAAAACGAGAAAAAAGACATACACATATACCCACCAATTGTTAGGTGGAAATTAATTAAACCAACAAAAGGACCCACTGGGAATTAGTAAAGATAATATTATGGCAATTAATAACTTTCACGTACAGTAGATCTTATAAACGCATACAAAATCTCTTTTGACTAATGAAATAACTAGCTAATTTATCAGTAGGAAAATAAAAAAACTGCATATACGAAGAAAAAAAAACTAAACATGATAAAAAAAATCTACATGTGCCTCTAATTCCAATATGTGGGAGAATGAAGCCTGTCTTGAGGTTGATGACAGCCTGGGCTACATAAGAGGGTGAGTGGAGAAGAGGAAGGGGAGATGTGGAAATGATGTAGAAGCCGGACACACATATTAAAAAATGCACTACACACATGATTTTCGAAGAATAAATGACAATAATATCTTTAAAATAGTAATAAAGTATGTCAAAACAGTGTAAGACCAAAACTAAACACTCCATCTAGATTGATACAAAGTGATTCTAGTAAAGCACTAAAAAGGGATCAATCCCCATGCTACTTAGAACATTCAGACTACAGCTACATATAGGTGGGAAAATTGGAATTATTTTCGTAAAGCCAGAATAGTAAGAAAGGCAAAGCCTGGAAAACTAACATTAAAACTGAATGCTACAGGGGCTGAAGAGGTGGCCCAGTGGTTAAGAGCACTGGTTGCTCCTGTAGAGGACCCAGGTTTGATCCCTAGCACCTACAAGGCAGCCCATAACTGTTGGGTGCAAATTCTGGTCCTTAGACAAAACCCCAGCACTCCTCAGGAACTTGGGAAGCCAGTTCTCCTCTATCCCAAGGGGCCATTTCCTTATCACTGCTAGAGGGGACAAACGGCTACCCCTAGTTCCTATTGGAGTACCAGGTTCCCTCAGCATCACAAGTACCTGTTACACATTTCAGAGTCCATGCTGGTTCAAGATTTTGCACAGATACACATGCAGGCAAAACACCTATACACATAAAGTTATTTTTAAATTAAATTAAAAACATAAATGCTACAAAGAAATCTCACTTATAATTGTCAATGCAAATTTTCTGAATAAAACATTTACAGGGGCTAGAAAAATGACATCGTGGTTAAAAGCACCGACTGTTCTTCCAGAGAACACAGATTCAGGTCCCAGCACCGACATGGCAACATGTAACCCTACTGAGCACCAAGGATACAGGGGCATGTGCATGATGTAGACATGCACAATGACAAAACACGAATAAACGTGAATAAAATAAATGTTTAGGTAAACAAAATCCGTTAGTGTATTATAAAACGATTCAATAATAAACAAGGTTTTATGAGAATAGACATTAGACATCCATTTTGTGTGAGGAACTGTGACCTAGGAAACAGTAGACATTGCCCCAGCAAGGGTTCTGGTTCCAAAGCTGACTGACAGAGTGAGTGATCACTGTGGGTGTTCCGGAGGCACTTTCACAGAAGTTATACTTGTATCGTTTCACAGTTACTGTTGTTGCTGCCGCGTAGCTACAAACAATAAGGCAGCAAGGTACTAAGAGAGCAGCCAACAGCACCATAGATTTACAACTAAATGGTAGAAAACAGACTAGGAGAAGATATCTCATGATCGTCTGACATAACAATAAAGCCAACAAAAACTCTGCAAAACATGCTCTAACATGCTAGCAAACAAAACAAAGGAGAATATGAACACATGAAAAGGCATCACACATTCTCAGACCAGATGTCACTGTTACAAGGGTGTCAGTACTCACAGTGGAGGACCATTCAACAGTGGCTGTCATAATCGCCTCCTCGCCTAGCAACTCTGTTTCCCAAAATGTTAGTCTATTAACATGTATGTTCACATGGCTCTTGTGTCATTGGTATATAGTAAAATAAAATAGTGAACATTCACAGATAGCCAAACTAGTCATTAATGGGAAAATGGTTACATTCTGTTTATGAAATGAAAACAGAAAGAATAAGAATCTATATCAGTGGAATATACTGAAAAAGAAAGGGGAGGATGGAGACATGGGAAGACAGGAAGAAAGAAAAGGAACAGGGGAAAGGAGGAGGGACTGGACTGCAGGAGAGGAGCATACAGAGAGGGCTGAGGAATGAACCCACGTGGGCTTATATCCACATTAGTATATGTTACTTCTGGAAGGATACCTGAGAAATGGGTTAGTTTCTCAGCTAGGGAATGATGGTAAAAGAACGATTTGCTTTGTGTTACACTTGAATAGCTAAAAGGCATTCTTTTCAATAGAAAGAAATCTGTTTTTGAGGGTATAGGCTATAGGCAGCCTGTGGTTTTCTGGTTTCCAGTTCTTACATTAGGCCAGAAGTCATCATTTTTATCAAAATTATTTACTTTGTATATAAATTTATGTATAGCCCATGTATAAACATTGATTAATAACTGTTACCCTATTATAATAATTATTATGATACACTGTAACTGCCAGTGACCTTAATTTTAAACCCACAGGAATAAAATATCAGGGAAGATATTCCATTGCAAAGCAAATCACACAGAAGTTAGCCCACCAACTTTTGATAAGTAGCCTTGTGATGAAGATCTGTTCATTCAGACTGAAAAAAAAATTTTTAATCTTTTCTGTTGAAAGCTCAAAAAATAGACTAAAAAAGAATAGAATAAAAATTTCTCTATTCATTTCTCAAGAGAAATGTCAGCATTTGTTCAAAATTGGGGAAGCTTCAAAACATAAAAGTTGGTAAGCAGTAAATAATCGAATGAAATATGGAAAATGAATCAAAAACAGAAGAATCCCAAAAGAAAAAAAATGGCAGACTTAGAAAAACAAAACAAAACAAAACAAAAAAACAAAAAACCAACAAAACAAAAAAACTTGTATCTTTCCCCAAATTGCTCAGTAGTAGTTAAATCTCTTTTGTCACCCCCTGAATGGTTCTTCAAATTCTCAGATTTGAAGGCTTAGCGACCTCTGTGTAATGTTTATATTGCCAAGCCACACAACTTTCTTGAATATATCTTTCCCCCAATTAAGTCTGAAATGGGTTTTGGCCAAACGGATAACTCCTATTTCAAGCTGCATTTACTGCCACATCTAAAAAGCCCAGCGTGAATCCTATCAGCACAATGATCTCTTTCTTTCCCAAAGACAACCTCAGCTTTTCACCCTAAAGCTGAAACGACCCAGAGTCGGTATTACACCACCCACCTCTATACTCCGGGTCATTATTTCATAAAGAAAGCCTTCAGGGAAAATAAAAACTAGTGTCCTGAACCTTGCCCTTTAATTAGTATAAGCTCCTTAAGGAGCGGTGGTGTGACTTTAACAGAAAGGGCAGCGGCAGTAATGCTGAAATTAAACATTCCTTCTAAATGGCTCAGGAATCCTAAGCTTTGAGACTCCCACCAACCCCTGAGAGGATCAATAGAGCAACAACTGGGCATGTGAAACAGGACTGTCCACTGAAAGTCTACATTAATGAAAACTCACCGTGGGCAGTGGATCTGCAATTTTTTAAAAATCCTTTTATTGGTGCCTCTGTCTAGGGAAGATGTTCTAGTGACACCCAGTAATGTGGCAGATGACTTCATACAAACAGAATTAGTCTCCTCTCTTTAGGAAACACTGCAAGGCTGTGATCATATGGGCAGGCATCCTATGGTTTCCTTGAATAATAGCCTTTTACTTTAAGCAATTTAACTTTCATTTTGTGGAGTTGAGAATGAACCCAGGGCCTTGTACATGTCGGCAAGTGCCATTGAGCTGGACCCCCAGCAAGTAAAGGTTCAGAGTGAGTTTTACGGACAAAGCCTCTTGCTGTTTACCGGCCTAGACATTTATCTATGACTTTTGATTTGCTTCATTAAAGTGAATGCTCGTATTTTGTACATTATTAAGAAGAACAGCGAGCTTAAATATCACTGACTCTTCTTAATAGATCCACAGACACAGTGAGTTCACTGTTTCTCTGCTGCAGCTTTGTATTGGATTAGAATTTCTTTCAAGGAAAGATATTTATCTTCTGGCAACTTATCAAAGTAAATATCTCCTAAGGTACAGTATTATGAAATACTTTCATACTTGAAATTCCTCAGCCCCCTTGGGCAGAATTAACAGCCCTTTGTTCACATCTTGGTGCCTTCATTAAAGGATCTTTCATTCCCACCTGCTTGGGACCTGCTAGAGGATGTAAGTAGGTCTTGTTCATCTCTAAATGAGTCCCAGTGACTTTTGGGGGTGCCTACATTATAGCTGAATAGATTGTGAAAGCTCGTGGTTACAGGCTTGTATTCTGCTCCCCTCTATCTAAGTCCCCATAGCAACGGGCATGTCAAAGCTGTGTGATAGGGTGCTGGAGACCTGAGACGACTCCTGCAGGGCCTCTCTCAATTCCAAAGCACTGTGAGGAGTTGGGAACAAGACAACCTTATTCTTCAGGTTGTTACTAAGAGTTCCAGGCCCAGAATAACTGAAAATATCTATACGTCCTCATGGAATCTAGTCAGTTCCAAGATCACCAAGGTTTTACGTTAAACTGTATAGTATACAGTGTGTACCATCTGTGGACTAAGAAACTCAAGTTCAGAGGGCTATAACTTACGATGTCAGGTAATCAACGGCTTTGATCCTTCTTTCTCCTTCCTCCTCTTGGGACTTTTGGGCAGGTCCTTTTCCCCCACAAGGGGCTTTCCTTAGCCTGGATATATCCACCCAGCCCAGTACCCAATTAGAATTTCCCGCATATGTTTACATTAACTAACCAGATTTCCTCTAACTTGATGCCTAATTTGCATGAGTGTCGGACCACATTGGCCTGTTCCCAGGGTATTAAAAGCCCAGCTCCAGAAAACAAACAAAGAAACCTAACTGACAACTTACTTTCAGAGACATTCTCCACCCCAGTCCCGCTATGAGGAACAATCTATGCTACCTGTCAAACTGTTAGTCTAGAAATAAAGTTCCTGTTCATAAGAATAGAACCTATGGTCTGAGTAGAGACTTAAAGTTCTCGTTTGACTGAGGAACACGCCTAGGAAGGTGGGCTCACCTTAATCAGTGCTGAAGAGATAGGTGAAATAAATTAGTCCTTTAATAAAATGATGTATGTTCCCTTCCCAGAATCCCTGATCCTACAGCAGAAGCTTACTGGCCACAGCCATGTAGAGCCTTAAAATCTGTAATTTTACCAACCAGAGCCATAAGGAAAGGGGATCCAGGTAAGGCATTGAGTAGGAGGATCAGGGACAAGAATCAGAAACGACAAGATAGAAAGAGGGAAGAAGAGAAATACAGTAACTGGGACCAGAAGGTCTTGCATGACCTGGTGACTTTAGCATCTTATATACTAATAAGCAGGGCTAGGGGCAGACTAGCCAAGGTCAGCATAGAGGTTACTCAATGTCAGCAAGGAGAACATAGGATATCTCAGATACAGAAGCCTTGGGACTGATACCCACAGCCCAGGGGGAAGAGTTGGGTCCCCAGAAGCTGAAGCTTTGACTCCTCCTCCGAGTCACTGGCTCCTGTGTCAGACCAGCCTTGCCAAGTCGGTTCCTAGACAAGGACACAGAGATGAAGTTCCCTTTGTCCTTTCATCAGGGCCTCTGAGAAAGACCTGGATCGATCTGGCTTCCCACACTAAGTATGCCTTCCTTATCGCTTAGGGATTTTCCTCCCAATATTTTAGGCTTCCTCGTTCTTTCTCTAAAGCCTCCCGCCTGATCATGTGGCTACCTTCCCGCCATGTGTCTCCATGAAGCTTAAAAGGGACAATGTTTTCCTTCTTGCCCCCAGGCAGCTGCTGCAGTTTTACCGTTTGCCTGCCCTTCAGTCTTTCTTCTAAACTCTAATGAGATTATCCTTGAGTGTCTTCTTGGGCTCATTCTTAAATTATGTTATTAATGAGTCTAATAATCTACAACGGAGTACCATTTTTCCCTGTATCAAAACTTACCCTGAAAAATATTTTAAAAAGAAAAGAAGGATACCAAGTTGGGTGGGTAGGGAAAGTGGGACGGATCCAGGAGGAGTCAGGAGAGGGATAGACATGGTCAAAATACAGTGTAAGAAATCCTCAAAGGACCAAACGAAGCAAGCCCAGCACTTTTCTGTCTTGCCCTTATTCTTCTGCTCATCCTGTCCACTTTTTTCATAGTCTGAGAAAAGAAGCTACAGCCACTGGTTGGGGTGGCTTTGGTGACCCTTGAATTTCTGGGCCTGTAGTGCCCCAAGCTACTCTACGAAGAGCCATGATGAGTTCAGATGGACTCAAAGAACCCCACAACACCCTTAGGTCCTTCCCAGCTCCAATTCCATTGCCTTCACGACTCCTAGATCCACAATGTCACTCTCCTCTGAGTGTGACAGTTGTTATACAGAACGGCGGCTGGGATCCGTGACAGCTCAGGGCAGCGGTGTATGGCAGTGTATGATCCTAATGTTATCAAGGGGCACCAGATGGCGCTGCTGGTGATACATTCCCCCACTGCACATTGCAGATGCTGTTCTTGTTTTTGACTCCGGCCCTCACCTCGCCCCCTCCTATCTCTCTTCCTTGCCTGCTTTGCTGTTTCAAATTCCCCACTTGTGCTCAGGTGATCTGGGGGGCTAAGAGTATTGCTGCTCAATAATCATGGTATTGATTTTCAACTTGACTGGAACTGGCGTCAACTAAGAGCATACCTCTGTGAGGGTCTGTGAGGATATATTCTGGAGGTATTAACTTGGGGAGGGGAGAGGGAGACATCTGTCTGCCACAGTGGAAATGGCTCAGACAGGGTTCCAGGGGGAAGTAAAGGTGATTTTGCCTCTGCAGTGAGTAGACAGCCATTGTCTGACTACCTGGCATATATATATTCCTTGTATTGGTTCTCTGCTAGACAGGAACTGCCAAGTGGAGCCTTGTTTCACTCCTCTCGTTTGTTCAGGACAAAGATCATCCATCTGGTTTAAGACTCTTGTCTGCAACTTGAAAATCTTCAAATCAGCCAGGAAACAGCTACCACCAATTAATAAGAGTAGACGTGGAAGATGGGACTCGTGGACGATCTCTGAGGAGTTTTATGCTCCTGACAGTGGGAAGAATTCACTTACGCCTTGCTAGAAAAGTGACAAAGGAAAAGGTTTCCTTCTTTTCTTCTCAGCTTCCCCAGTCTGGCTGCCAGCATGGGCTCTCAGGGACACTGCTTGAAATGATCAGATCTAATGTCCTGACCCAATGAGGAAGAGCACCTTGATGAAGTCACTTCCATAATATGTATTTTGGCCTTTTTCATCTGTCCAGTTACTATCACAACATCTTCAGTGCCATCAACAGGATCTATAAAGCTTATTTAGTTCGTTGGAAAACTAACTGAACTTGACTGTGTGTTGTGGATAGCCCTGGTACTGTTTTTATTTTGATGCTAATTCCGCTTCCCCCAGAGGGGCTGCCTGGGACCAGGAGTGAATCACATAGTCAGGTGACTTCATGACAGCCTTCCCCTAATGAAGATTTCTAGGAACCAATCAATGTGTGAGGAGTAGCTGGGACTTCCGGGTTGGAGAGGGGCGGGGAAAGAAAGAGCAGGGAAATGTGATTTGCTTTTGGACAGGGAGAACTTGCAGGACAAAAATGTAGCTGACAAGAGCCTCCCACTCCCACCCCCACCCCACCCCTGGAATTAGACGGCAGAGCCACCAGGATTCACCACCGGAGGAGTGCTAGTTGCTGTGCCGGGCGACTGTGTTACCTGTTGATTCTAAACTAAGTTTTGTGGTGTTTTCCTTCACATGGCGGTTCAACAGGGTTCCAGAGAGAAAGGTATGGTGGCAACGCGTGGGCTTGTGAGACGTGCACCCCCAAAGCCATGGAAATTTGGAAGCGTGGGGCTAGCATGACAGCAGCTCACCATGGGAACTTAGTGAGCCAGGTGAAGAAATTTCGGAGCTCCGGGTCAGAGAGTCTGCCAAGATGAGAATAGGCCCACCCGGTGCCCTGCTTTTTTGTTATTTCACGATACAAGTATGAGTTAATTAGAATTGTAAGCCCAGAATATACCAAGCAAGACATGTAAAGAATATGTACACAGTCGTTAATCTTAAACAACAATCTAGTGTCTAAGAATTACACTCTTGTGCTACACTACCTTAGTGAATCAGTAAGCAACATTGCCCATGTTCTTTTTAATGTAAAAGTAGATTTCTTTCTTTTAAATACACGATGAAATCTTAAACTGAGTTGTTTTTTTTCCAAAGCCTAAACTTGACATAAATATTTCCAGGGGACTCCCAAAAGCTTTTCTTTACAATGGAAATGGGGTTGGAGTATATGACATAAGTTCACATAATCAAATATCAAGTGTTGCTACTCTAGACAGTTTAACAGTCTGTGGATTATATGCATCTAACCCATGACATTAGGACATGGACAAAATAGTAGTCTGAAGCAAAACAGTCCTACAGACCGTGCCAGGCAGACACTAACTCATTGCAGGGTGATTTCTGATAAACAGGAAGTGTGACGCATACACCTACATAAGAAAGTAGCAACTTGTTGACTGGGCTTTCAAAGACCTGGAGAGAGTCACCTTGTGAAGAGGGTGGCAGTCTTGAGCCAAAGGTGACAGACTGGAGAGGAGCACTGATCACAGCACTGCCTCGGATCACCACATGACTTCAGGATGTCTCCTACTCTCTTGCTCGCCGTGGGTTCAAATCCAGAGTGCTGCCAACATCTGGCTACTGGACTTCGTTCTCTCATTCCTATTTGCCCTAATAACTGTTTTATCAACAAATTTAAAGGTGGCTTTTGTTTTTTGTTGGTTCCCTTACCTGAGTTATATTCATCTGTAGATTGATTCAGAAAGACTCCCAGCTGTTAGTTTTAAAAGTGGTAAACGACCCTCGGATCCCGGCCCGCAGCAGCTCTCTGCTCCCAGACCCCGTGGGAAAGAGACCTCACCGCCTGGTCAGGTGGGCACTCCTGAGGCTGCAGAGTGGAAGAGACCACCAACACTGCCCACCCCTGCCCACATCCCTGGCCCAAGAGGAAACTGTATAAGGCCTCTGGGCTCCCGTGGGGGAGGGCCCAGGAGCGGCAGGACCCCTGCCTGAGACACCGCCGGAACCTGAAGGAAACAGACCGGATAAACAGTTCTCTGCACCCAAATCCCGTGGGAGGGAGAGCTAAACCTTCAGAGAGGCAGACAAGCCTGGGAAACCAGAGAAGACTGCTCTCTGCAAACACATCTCGGACGCCAGAGGAAAACACCATAGGCCATTTGGAACCCTGGTGCACTGAAGCTCCCAGAAGGGGCGGCACAGGTCTTCCTGGTTGCTGCTGCCGCAAAGAGCCCATGGGCAGCACCCCGAGAGCAAACTTGAGCCTCGGGACCACAGGTAAGACCAACTTGTATGCTGCAAGTGACCTGCCTGGTGAACTCAAGACACAGGCCCAAAGGAACAGCTGAAGACCTGTACAGAGGAAAAACTACATGCACGAAAGCAGAACACTCTGTCCCCATAACTGGCTGAAAGAAAACAGGAAAACAGGTCTACAGCACTCCTGACACACAGGCTTATAGGGACAGTCTAGCCACTGTCAGAAATAGCAGAACAAAGTAACACTAGAGATAATCTGATGGCGAGAGGCAAGCGCAGGAACCCAAGCAACAGAAACCAAGACTACATGGCATCATCGGAGCCCAATTCTCCCACCAAAACAAACATGGAATGTCCAAACACACCAGAAAAGCAAGATCTAGTTTCAAAATCATATTTGATCATGATGCTGGAGGACTTCAAGAAAGACGTGAAGAACTCCCTTAGGGAAACACAGGAAAACATTAATAAACAAGTAGAAGCCTACAGAAAGGAATCGCAAAAATGCCTGAAAGAATTCCAGGAAAACATAAATAAACAAGTAGAAGCCCATAGAGAGGAGACACAAAAATCCCTGAAAGAATATCAGGAAATCATAAATAAACAAGTAGAAGCCCATAGAGAGGAGTCACAAAAATCCCTGAAAGAATTCCAGGAAAACACAATCAAACAGTTGAAGGAATTAAAAATGGAAATAGAAGCAATCAAGAAAGAACACATGGAAACAACCCTGGATATAGAAAACCAAAAGAAGAGACAAGGAGCTGTAGATACAAGCTTCACCATCAGAATACAGGAGATGGAAGAGAGAATCTCAGGAGCAGAAGATTCCATAGAAATCATTGACTCAACTGTCAAAGATAATGTAAAGCGGAAAAAGCTACTGGTCCAAAACATACAGGAAATCCAGGACTCAATGAGAAGATCAAACCTAAGGATAATAGGTATAGAAGAGAGTGAAGACTCCCAGCTCAAAGGACCAGTAAATATCTTCAACAAAATCATAGAAGAAAACTTCCCTAACCTAAAAAAAGAGATACCCATAGGCATACAAGAAGCCTACAGAACTCCAAATAGATTGGACCAGAAAAGAAACACCTCCCGTCACATAATTGTCAAAACACCAAACGCACAAAATAAAGAAAGAATATTAAAAGCAGTAAGGGGAAAAGGTCAAGTAACATATAAAGGCAGACCTATCAGAATCACACCAGACTTCTCGCCAGAAACTATGAAGGCCAGAAGATCCTGGACTGATGTCATACAGACCCTAAGAGAACACAAATGCCAGCCCAGGTTACTGTATCCTGCAAAACTCTCAATTAACATAGATGAAGAAACCAAGATATTCCATGACAAAACCAAATTTACACAATATCTTTCTACAAATCCAGCACTACAAAGGATAATAAATGGTAAAGCCCAACATAAGGAGGCAAGCTATACCCTAGAAGAAGCAAGAAACTAATCGTCTTGGCAACAAAACAAAGAGAATGAAAGCACACAAACATAACCTCACATCCAAATATGAATATAATGGGAAGCAATAATCACTATTCCTTAATATCTCTCAACATCAATGGCCTCAACTCCCCAATAAAAAGACATAGATTAACAAACTGGATATGCAACGAGGACCCTGCATTCTGCTGCCTACAGGAAACACACCTCAGAGACAAAGACAGACATTACCTCAGAGTGAAAGGCTGGAAAACAACTTTCCAAGCAAATGGTCAGAAGAAGCAAGCTGGAGTAGCCATTCTAATATCAAATAAAATCAATTTTCAACTAAAAGTCATCAAAAAAGATAAGGAAGGACACTTCATATTCATCAAAGGAAAAATCCACCAAGATGAACTCTCAATCCTAAATATCTATGCCCCAAATACAAGGGCACCTACATACGTAAAAGAAACCTTACTAAAGCTCAAAACATACATTGCACCTCACACAATAATAGTGGGAGATTTCAACACCCCACTCTCATCAATGGACAGATCATGGAAACAGAAATTAAACAGTGATGTCGACAGACTAAGAGAAGTCATGAGCCAAATGGACTTGACAGATATTTATAGAACATTCTATCCTAAAGCAAAAGGATATACCTTCTTCTCAGCTCCTCGTGGTACTTTCTCCAAAATTGACCGTATAATTGGTCAAAAAATGGGCCTCAACAGGTACAGAAAGATAGAAATAATCCCATGTGTGCTATCAGACCACCACGGCCTAAAACTGGTCTTCAATAACAATAAGGGAAGAATGCCCACATATACGTGGAAATTGAACAATGCTCTACTCAATGATAACCTAGTCAAGGAAGAAATAAAGAAAGAAATTAAAAACTTTTTAGAATTTAATGAAAATGAAGGTACAACATACCCAAACTTATGGGACACAATGAAAGCTGTGCTAAGAGGAAAACTCATAGCGCTGAGTGCCTGCAGAAAAAAAACAGGAAAGAGCATATGTCAGCAGCTTGACAGCACACCTAAAAGCTCTAGAACAAAAAGAAGCAAATACACCCAGGAGGAGTAGAAGGCAGGAAATAATCAAACTCAGAGCTGAAATCAACCAAGTAGAAACAAAAAGGACCATAGAAGGAATCAACAGAACCAAAAGTTGGTTCTTTGAGAAAATCAACAAGATAGATAAACCCTTAGCCAGACTAACGAGAGGACACAGAGAGTGCGTCCAAATTAACAAAATCAGAAATGAAAAGGGAGACATAACAACAGATTCAGAGGAAATTCAAAAAATCATCAGATCTTACTATAAAAACCTATATTCAACAAAACTTGAAAATCTTCAGGAAATGGACAATTTCCTAGACAGATACCAGGTACCGAAGTTAAATCAGGAACAGATAAACCAGTAAAACAACCCCATAACTCCTAAGGAAATAGAAGCAGTCATTAAAGGTCTCCCAACCAAAAAGAGCCCAGGTCCAGACGGGTTTAGTGCAGAATTCTATCAAACCTTCATAGAAGACCTCATACCAATATTATCCAAACTATTCCACAAAATTGAAACAGATGGATCACTACCGAATACCTTCTACGAAGCCACAATTACTCTTATACCTAAACCACACAAAGACACAACAAAGAAAGAGAACTTCAGACCAATTTCCCTTATGAATATCGACGCAAAAATACTCAATAAAATTCTGGCCAACCGAATCCAAGAGCACATCAAAACAATCATCCACCATGACCAAGTAGGCTTCATCCCAGGCATGCAGGGATGGTTTAATATAAGGAAAACCATCAACGTGATCCATTATATAAACAAACTGAAAGAACAAAACCACATGATCATTTCATTAGACGCTGAGAAAGCATTTGACAAAATTCAACACCCCTTCATGATAAAAGTCCTGGAAAGAATAGGAATTCAAGGCCCATACCTGAACATAGTAAAAGCCATATACAGCAAACCAGTTGCTAACATTAAACTAAATGGAGAGAAACTTGAAGCAATCCCACTAAAATCAGGGACTAGACAAGGCTGCCCACTCTCTCCCTACTTATTCAATATAGTTCTTGAAGTTCTAGCCAGAGCAATCAGACAACAAAAGGAGGTCAAGGGGATACAGATCGGAAAAGAAGAGGTCAAAATATCACTATTTGCAGATGATATGATAGTATATTTAAGTGATCCCAAAAGTTCCACCAGAGAACTACTAAAGCTGATAAACAACTTCAGCAAAGTGGCTGGGTATAAAATTAACTCAAATAAATCAGTTGCCTTCCTCTATACAAAAGAGAAACAAGCCGAGAAAGAAATTAGGGAAACGACACCCTTCATAATAGACCCAAACAATATAAAGTACCTCGGTGTGACTTTAACAAAGCAAGTAAAAGATCTGTACAATAAGAACTTCAAGACACTGAAGAAGGAAATTGAAGAAGACCTCAGAAGATGGAAAGATCTCCCATGCTCATGGATTGGCAGGATTAATATAGTAAAAATGGCCATTTTACCAAAAGCAATCTACAGATTCAATGCAATCCCCATCAAAGTACCAATCCAATTCTTCAAAGAGTTAGACAGAACAATTTGCAAATTCATCTGGAATAACAAAAAACCCAGGATAGCTAAAGCTATCCTCAACGATAAAAGGACTTCAGGGGGAATCACTATCCCTGAACTCAAGCAGTATTACAGAGCAATAGTGATAAAAACTGCATGGTATTGGTACAGAGACAGACAGATAGACCAATGGAATAGAATTGAAGACCCAGAAATGAACCCACACACCTATGGTCACTTGATTTTTGACAAAGGAGCCAAAACCATCCAATGGAAAAAAGATAGCATTTTCAGCAAATGGTGCTGGTTCAACTGGAGGGCAACATGTAGAAGAATGCAGATCGATCCATGCTTATCACCCTGTACAAAGCTTAAGTCCAAGTGGATCAAGCCCTGGGTCCTGCTAAGACTGAACCCCCAGTGAACTAGACTGGTGGGGGGAGGGCGGCAATGGGGGGAGGGTTGGGAGGGGAACACCCATAAGGAAGGGGAGGGGGGAGGGCGATGTTTGCCCGGATACCGGGAAAGGGAATAACACTCGAAATGTATATAAGAAATACTCCAGTTAATAAAAAAAAAAAAAAGTGGTACACGTACTTACATATAAGTTATAACCAAACAAATCCAAAGAGATGGTGCATTTTCCCTAAATCTGCCCCCCCCACTCCTGGATTGGTCTGTTTTCCAGTTCACGCTGTTTCCTCAAGCGTGACGTATGTAGTAGTCCTTGCTCACCCACCCCCACCACACAGACCATCATCAAAGTAGTAGAGATGCCCATGATGGAGAAACTCGTTCACTGGCAAAACATTTCTCAGGTTGTAGCCCATAGGCTGCCTACCTCAAAATCTAACAGGAAATACACTTAAGTGCTGATTCCTAGGCTATACCACACAACTACTGAGGACTTGTGAATGTGCCCTTCAACAAAGGCCACAGATGACTTCTCAAAGCACTGACCTGTAAAGGCTTTGACCATTCTATGGGAATTGTTGTGCAATGGAGGGGTTTCCCCATTCACTCTATAAAGTATTTCAAGTATTTCACCCCAGTCAACTACATCTGCAGGACCTTTCCAGTAAGGCCATGTTGAAATCAATGGAAAATTTGAAGATTGGTGTGAGGCCTCCAACCTCGGTCTAGTAGACCATCCTGAGTGTCTATGTCTTTCAGAAGTCACACATGCATGCATAGCATGGTTCTACGACATAGTTGATGTGACAAATATGGCATATCTTCAAACTTAAGTCCTCTCCAAGCCAGATGTCAGCCCTTCACAGTGCAGACAGAAGAGCTTGTAGCTCCTTTCCTGAGCTCCTGCCTGCCTGCCATGTCATTGTTGACTGATACTTCTAACTCTAGGAGAGTGGCTCCAGAGTGATTTTGTTGGCTAGTGTTTCCCAATACAAACTGAGCACCTGTAATGACTCCAGTACTCTTTAGTCAATGGCCGATACAATCAAAACATAGCCACACAAGTTGAAAATTCACATATGGCTGTTGAGGGACAGCTCAGTCACAACTGAGTCCCTGGTTCCTGTTAGAAAAAAAGATCTTTGGAATATTTACAGGCATACAGAAAATTCACATCTATCTTCAAATTGTTACCTTTTGATTCTTTATAACTTCAATAACTGCCTGAATTAAGACAACCTATAAAACCAGATTCAAGATGATGACTCAGACAACTCCCAGTTTTGCTTAACATAGATTTTATTTCCCATTGCCCAAAGGACAGCCATTTTGGCTCAGACACATTGAGTTCACAAAATACATTTTAATACAAAAAAAAATCTATACTAATAAAAGTACTTAAATTTTTGAGTCTCCAAAATATTTTGTCAGTCTCTTGGTACTTATATCATATTTCCAGCAAAATACTTTCACCTAATGCAAACAATTCATGACTTTGTACAAGAGATCTTATTTTCTTAGGTCCATATGTGCATAGAAAAATCTAGAGCCCAGCTTCGTCAACCACGAGTCCAAACCTCATCAAAGGTCATATAACTGAATGTGGGTTCATGAAAAAATTTGACAAGAGTGAAAGGTTTCTGAATGTACAGTTACCAAATATTAATACAAAATCAAATATGTGGTAAATCCCAGACACTTGAGGGAACACTTATCTGTATCATATGTGTACCTTCCCTATAGCCTCAGCTCAACTAGTGACAGAGGCACTTTGCATATGTCATCACCCCATGCAAAACTAACATCTGCTGCTAAGTATCTTGGGTATTTCTATGAATTGAAATTGGACATCTCTATGAATTGCAGGATTTTTAACATCGCATAGGTTTTTGTTGTTATAGAAGAGAATAAATGGTGTAATTATGGCAAATAAATATTTTTAGAATTTTCCTACCATCATTCGTTACCATGCAAATATCAAATTGGTATATCTTTGGGTTTTAGTGTGTTTTAATATTTGATTTTAAGAATTAATGCTCAGGTTATTGATTTGAGGGTTTTTTTATTATTCAATTAATTTTAGCCCTGAATTTGGACAGAATTTCCAGCAATTTCTGAAATGGTCCCATACTTATTAGGTTTTTGGTTTTTTTTTTTTAATTTTGGGTTTATTTATTTGCTTGTTTGTTCTTATCAACTTGACACAAACTGGAGTCATTTGGGACTCTCAACTAAGAAAATACCTCCGAAAGACTGGCCTATAGACAAGTCTCCCAGGCATCTTCTTGATAAATGATTGATGTGGGAAGGGTCAAACTACTGTGGACAGTGCCATCCCTGTGTGCTATAGGAAAGCAGTCTAGCAAGTCATGAAGGGCAAGCCAGTAAGCAGCATTCCTCCATGGGCTCTGCTTCAGTCCTTGCCTCCAGGTTCCTTAATCATTGGGAGAGACTGGGGATACTTTAGTGTATCAATGAGCAAGTAACATGTTTTGGATGCCACTGAGTATGAGTGCTTCATACAGAGAAAGGATGGAGCAGTATTCTTGGGTAAAGGAGAAGCAAACACCCTCTTGTGTAAAGGATTCCATGCTGTATTCTCTTTCAGTGACCCATGTATTCTTAATACTTCATGTGCCCCAAGAGCGTTGGTAGGACTCACTGAGATGTGAACTCCCCTCCATAGAAATGTTTCTTT
Source organism: Rattus norvegicus (assembly GCF_021556685.1). Classification (NCBI taxonomy): domain Eukaryota; kingdom Metazoa; phylum Chordata; class Mammalia; order Rodentia; family Muridae; genus Rattus; species Rattus norvegicus. Next base: position 94,969,691 of record NC_141541.1, read on the forward strand.
GCAGGAAACCATGTTCTGTGCACCACTAGTGAACCTGTAGCTTTGTCGTCTCCCTTTGTTTGTGTTCCTTTTGCTAACCCCCCTTGGACTGCAACGCAGCACCCCGTTGGAAGGTTGGATGTTTCGCCCTAGCTTCCATTGTAAATCTGTGGTAAATGGATTGGGAAACAGAAGAGCTTGAAACATTCTGTTCTTCAAATTCAAAGAACTTCTGAGCACTCTGAGAGGTAGCACAAGTGTCAAAAGTTTCGAAGGGCTGGGAAGACAGATCGATCAATGAAGTAAGTGTCTGTGCTGCAGTGATCCTTTTGAGCACCGTGTGAAGATGTCTTTGTATCATTCAAATGCTGGCTTTCATGCAGGCTGGACTTTGGTACTGTTAAGCATCTCTTGTCTTCGTGTTTTATAAATACTCTCTCCAACATCTTCTGATTGGTTTAGTAAACAGCTGAACAGCCAGTAGCTGAGGCAGAAGAGGAAAGGTGGGAGTTCTCGGGTGTGTGTTTGTGTGTGTGTGTGGGGGGGGGTGTAGGACTCTGGAAAAGAGTCCGGCATGGGAAGATTCACCAGTCAGACACAGAGGAGAGACGTTTGCCAGGGAGAAGTGGAGGAACTCGGATATATGAAACTAAGGAGAGGTAACGAACCATGTGGCAGAACATAGATTAATATAAATGGCTTAATTAGACTGTAAGGGCTAGTTGGGAACAAGAATAAGCTAAGGCTCAAAGCTTTCGTAATTAATAAAGTATCTCCAAGTCATTATTGGGAAGCCCGTTGGCTATAGAAAGTCCAAATGGTTATATTCATGTGTACTTAAGTTCAATCCTGAGAGTCCATATAAAAATTAGTCCCAGTGCTTGGGACTCAGAGGCAGGCAGATTTCCATGCGCTGGAGTCCAGCCTGGTCTACATAATCAGTTTCAGTCCAGCTAGGGCTACACAATGAGACCCTGTCTCCAATACTAGTCATAATAAATCCAGGTTTGGTGGCACTCCTTTTGCTCTGAGGCAGACAGGGTGGTGGCTTACTTGACCAGTTTCAGAACACTGAGAGACTCAGTCTCACAGAATGCCAAGATAGACACTGCCTGAGTACCACTCCCTGAAACTGATCTCTGCCCTCCATGTGTATCTGAATGTACACATGTACCTGTGCATGAGTGCACTTACACACACACACACACACACTCACACATACATGCACTCATACACACATGCACAGACATACAGACACACACACACATACACACATGCACACACATACATACACAGACACATACACACACACTGACACAGACACACACACAAACACACACATACACACACATATATACACACACACATACACACACACATAAACACACAGACACATACACACACACTGACACAGACACACACAGAGACACAGATACACACACACACACACACTGACACAGACACACACAGAGACACAGATACACACACACACACTGACACAGACACACACAGAGACACAGATACACACACACACACACTGACACAGACACACACAGAGACACAGATACACACACACACACTGACACAGACACACACACAGATACACACAGACACAGAGACACACAGACACAGAGACACACACACACACACACACACACACACGGAGTTTTTTAAAACAGTCTCAGTGATTGCAGGGCCAGCTAAGGTTGGAATCACCTGATCAATATCAATATCTTTCCAACAGGAATAAGCTTACAGCTCGAGTAAGACTACTGTTTAAATGCAGGTTCTGATTGAGAAGTCTGAAATGGAGCCTAAGCATTTACATTTATAAAGTGAACCAAGGGCTTCTGGGTCTGTGAACCAGGTCTGGAACATTAAGACTCCTGTAGATAACCACAAATAAAGATGCTGCTGATTTCAGCAGAAAACCCCAAAGGGGTCATTTGCATGTAAGAAAAGAGGCACTGTTCAGAACACAGGCAGTGTGCTTCCTCAGCTTGGGTTACTGTGGGGTCACTTTGTGGGAAGCTCCGTGATTGGCACACCATCTCTTGTGCTTTATTAGCATAAGCTCTCCACTAATTAGTGCAGCCCCACTAATCTCTGCTCCTGAGCATTAAGCTGGTCATTGTGAGATGGGAAGAGCAAGCACTTCCCTTGAGGCGAGAAGGCAATCTGGAGTGAGAGAGATGCTTTCAGCTTGTTTTTCTGCGCAGCACCAAGCTGCCCTCGATAATCCCCAAACAACAGCGGAACTCATCTGGCTCACTTCCTGGTAGACATTTGTCACATGTCATAAGGTCACAGATAAGCGGCCCCTGGGAAAGTTTAACAAATGTGTTTCTTACAGTTGAATTTCTGCTCGTCCTATGATCTTATAAGCCTCGTCTTCTAGCTGGGTAACACCACTCTAATATTAAAACCATTCAACTTTGGAGGCATTCCTATTTGACATACAAACATGAGGTATTTTTGGTAATATATTTGGTAAAGTATTTTGGTATCATTTCAGGATTTTTATCCTCCATAAACGCTTATAGCTAGAAGTGGCCAGAAATGACTTGCAGTTGATGGTTTAACACTGCAAAGTTTTCATTTGGTTTGTTGGTTGGTTTTTTTGTTTTTGTTTTTGTTTTGTTTTGTTTTCATTTGTTTTGTTTTGTTTTGTTTTTTTGCAACGCTTGGCTTTTGTTTTGTAGGTTAAAATAGAAATACTGTGTGTACTAATTTTAATTTCTATTAGAATGAGTAAACATGCACAAATATGACCAGAGATGTTTCCACCGTGGTTGAGACTGTCTCCCGTGTTGTTTAAGGCTGTGGACATGAGGCTTTCTAACTGGCCGTAGTAGAGCTAGGATTATAAATGGACCCGACCATGTCTGGCTTCATGTTGCCCTAGGAAACCCAAGCTCAAGCACGCATGGCTGTGTAGCAAGCGCTTTACCAATGCAGTCATTTCCCCCACAATATTTATTCCTCTGTAATATCGTATTATTTTTATTTATTGATTAAAAGCCATAAGAAATCCATTACACGTTACCATAAATAATATATTTTATGAAAAGTATATACTCTGAAAAAAAATGAAAAGTATCATCTTGCAATATTTAAAAAAACTTTTACTTTTGTGGAGGGCCACTATAGCCTCTCTCTGCGTCAGCATCAGTGAGAAGTAGTGGTGTTTAATTTGTGGAAAGAAATTTTGGCATCTCAAGATCTATACCCTGGGAACGAAGAGTATTTGAATATTCTTCTCAGAAAAACGGGTTACTCTTATTTGATGTTATGCCAAAACTCAACATTAGCTCCTTTAGGGAAGCGGAGCCTGCCTCGATGTAGACTGAGAACCCACTTTATTCCATTGGTCTGCTTGGCTCTTTAAAGGGCTTTTTTCGAGGTTGGGGATTTGGCTCAGTGGTAGAGCACTTGCCTAGCAAGCACAAGGCCCTGGGTTCTGTCCCCAGCTCTGAAAAAAAGAAAAATAAATAAATAAAGGGCTTTTTTCTCCTTTTATTTGTGTTTGTGTGTGGGATGGTGTGTGTGTGTGTGTGTGTGTGTGTGTGTGTGTGTGTGTGTCTATGTGTGTATTTGTGTGTGTGTGTATTTGTATGTGTATGTGTATGTGTATATTTGCGTGTGTATTTGTGTGTGTGTGTGTGTCTGTCTGTTTGTCTGTGTGTGTGTTTGTCTACATATCTGTATGAGCACCACATACGCCCCTAGTGCCTGCCTGTAGAGGCCAGAAAGAGTTGCACGCCCTGGAGTAAGAATTGATCATGAGCACCCTGCTAGGTGCTGGAAAAGGGATGTGGGGCCTCTGTAAAAACATTACACAATCTTAACCACTGAGCCATCTCTCCAGCCCCCTCATGCATACTTTTGTTACATTTAGGAATATGTCATAGTTATGAAGTTTTTCCAAATGCTGGTGTATTTTCCTTATGAGCTATAAAAACACAACACCACGTTCATCCAGACCCCCACTGATCTCTTCAAGGAAGGCCTTTGCATGCTTTTGAAAAGCTATCAAGCTCACAGTGGCACATACACCTTTTCTGAGATCCAGTTCAGACCTCACCATTGCAATAAACACTGCCAGCTCTTTTCTGGGAGTTGACAAGATCAGTCTTATTCTTTTCTTTTTTGTATCAGCCAAATATTTTTGTCTCAATATCAACAAATTGTTTTGGTTAATCACACTTCCACCTTGAAAAACAACTTGGCTAGAACTCAACTCCACCGGTACTTTCTGTTTCCGGATGATCTTGTGATTCGCATGACCTGTAGTATTCTATGGGCTCTTCCCGCTTATGTGTCCAATAAGCAAATTTAACAATATTAATAGTTTTTATTATTCCATCGAGGACCATGCTAAGTGGACATTCCTCCCATGCATGCGTGACGTAAAAGTTCATAGCTGCTACTGCTCAGCCAGTTTATTCAGGGTTGGATATGGTTCTGTCATTTGATCACAGGAAGAACTTGTTCACTTCTTTGAAACTGGGACTTAACTAACGCTGAAATGGGTCCTATGAAAGAAACTTGGAGTTAAAACAACAACAAAGCTATAATAACTATTCTCGATTTCTTTCCACTTCAAGATCCTGTAAGAGTTCTTCGTTGCATCCGTGCAACAGGTTATCTTGTTGAGTTGACCTATGTTTAAAACGGGGCGAGATGTAAGGGAAAAGGTTTGACAATTTCCCTAAGGCTTCAGTGCTTTTCTTCACTGTATCGATCAAGTTCTGACTAGCAACAAGAAGCAATAAGTAGCCAGGGTTCGCTTTGAAAATGCTGGGTCCCATATTTCACCCTCGAGAGAGGACTTGTGTGGCCTTTTACACACACATACACAGACTGGGGAGAAGGAGAGAGAGAAATGCATTTTAAAAGCCATATGCCAAAAAAAAGGTGTATTACAAGCAATGATGTATAAGCTGTTCTTAATTTTTATCCGGAGTCTCAGAATCCCCTGGACTCTGGATACAGCAGCCGTGTCATTACCTTCTGTATTTGGAAACAGTGTGACCACTGGGTTCAAAGCCTTTTGCCTAGGCATCTTGTCAATTTCTGGTAGGATTGAGTGGATGAGATGGAGAAAAGAAGGAGGAGAAGGAGGAGGAGGAGGAGGAGGAGGAGGGGGAAGAGGGGGAGAAGGAGGAGGAGGAGGAGGAGGAGGAGGAGGAGAAGGAGGAGAAGAAGAAGAAGAAGAAGAAGAAGAAGAAGAAGAAGAAGAAGAAGAGAAGAAGAAGAGAAGAAGAAGAAGAAGAAGAAGAAGAAGAAGAAGAAGAAGAAGAAGAAGAAGAAGAAGAAGAAGAAGAAGAAGAAGAAGAAAAGAAGGAGAAGGAGAAGAAGAAGGGGAAGAGGAAGAGGAGGAAGGGGAAGGGGAAGGGGAAGAGGAAGAGGAAGAAGAAGAAGCAGAAGAAGAAGCAGCTTTCTTCCCTCCAGAACAGGAGATGTGTGGTCCACCCCTGACCTCCACATCCTCCCACCCTGCACCTCCCACTGTGCCAGTCCTCCTCTCCAGGTATTACTACAGTGATTGTTCTTTGATTACCCTTACATTCATGTTGCCTGTTTAAGAGGATTTAACCAGGTACGCTTACTTAGAAAATTGTCCTGTTTTCTTTCGGTGACATCCCCCCCCCCAAAAAAATCAAACAAGAAACAAATTGCTGGGGGCTGGAAACATGGCTCAGAGGTTAAGAGCACTGACTGTTCTTCCAGAGGTCTTGAGTTCAATTCCTAGCTATTACATGGTAGCTCACGACCATCTGTGACGGGTTCTGATGTGTCTGAAAAAAGCAACAGTACTCACATACATAAAATAAACCTCGAGTTCTCTGCACCCAAATCCCGTGGGATGGAGAGCTAAACCTTCAGAGAGGCAGACAAGTCTGGGAAACCAGAAGAGGCTGCTCCCTGCACACACATCTCGGACGCCAGAGGAAAAAGCCAAAGACCATCTGGAACCCTGGTGCACTGAAGCTCCCGGAAGGGGCGGCACAGGTCTTCCTGGTTGCTGCCGCTGCAGAGAGCCCCTGGGCAGCACCCCACGAGCGAACCTGAGCCTCGGGACCACAGGTAAGACCAAATTTTCTGCTGCAAGAAAGCTGCCTGGTGAGCTTGGGACACACGGAAGCAGAATTTCTCTAGGACCGGGCACGTTCTGTGTTTACCGGAAGTCCCACACCCGCGGATCCCGGCCCGCAGCAGCTCTCTGCTCCCAGACCCGGTGAGAGAGAGACCCAACCGCCTGGTCAGGTGGGCACTCCTGAGGCTGCAGAGCGGAAGAGACCACCAACACTGCTCACCCCTGCCCACATCCCTGGCCCAAGAGGAAACTGTATAAGGCCTCTGGGCTCCCGTGGAGGAGGGCCCAGGAGCAGCAGGACACCTGCCTGAGACACCACCGGACCCTGAAAGAAACAGACCTGATAAAGAGTTCTCTGCACCCAAATCCCGTGGGAGGGAGAGCTAAACCTTCAGAGAGACAGACAAGCCTGGGAAACCAGAAGAGACTGCTCCCTGCACACACATCTCAGACGCCAGAGGAAAAAGCCAAAGACCATCTGGAACCCTGGTGCACTGAAGCTCCCGGAAGGGGCGGCACAGGTCTTCCTGGTTGCTGCCGCTGCAAAGAGCCCCTGGGCAGCACCCCACGAGCGAACCTGAGCCTCGGGACCACAGGTAAGACCAAATTTTCTGCTGCAAGAAAGCTGCCTGGTGAACTCAAGACACAGGCCCACAGGAACAGCTGAAGACCTGTAGAGAGGAAAAACTACACGCCCGAAAGCAGAACACTCTGTCCCCATAACTGACTGAAAGAGAGGAAAACAGGTCTACAGCACTCCTGACACACAGGCTTATAGGACAGTCTAGCCACTGTCAGAAATAGCAGCACAAAGTAACACTAGAGATAATCTGATGGCGAGAGGCAAGCGCAGGAACCCAAGCAACAGAAACCAAGACTACATGCCATCATCTGAGCCCAATTCTCCCACCAAAACAAACATGGAATATTCAAACACACCAGAAAAGCAAGATCTAGTTTCAAAATCATATCTGATCATGATGCTGGAGGACTTCAAGAAAGACATGAACACACTTAGGGAAACACAGGAAAACATTAATAAACAAGTAGAAGCCTACAGAGAGGAATCGCAAAAATCCCTGAAAGAATTCCAGGAAAACACAATCAAACAGTTGAAGGAATTAAAAATGGAAATAGAAGCAATCAAGAAAGAACACATGGAAACAACCCTGGATATAGAAAACCAAAAGAAGAGACAAGGAGCTGTAGATACAAGCTTCACCAACAGAATACAAGAGATGGAAGAGAGAATCTCAGGAGCAGAAGATTCCATAGAAATCATTGACTCAACTGTCAAAGATAATGTAAAGCGGAAAAAGCTACTGGTCCAAAACATACAGGAAATCCAGGACTCAATGAGAAGATCAAACCTAAGGATAATAGGTATAGAAGAGAGTGAAGACTCCCAGCTCAAAGGACCAGTAAATATCTTCAACAAAATCATAGAAGAAAACTTCCCTAACCTAAAAAAAGAGATACCCATAGACATACAAGAAGCCTACAGAACTCCAAATAGATTGGACCAGAAAAGAAACACCTCCCGTCACATAATTGTCAAAACACCAAACGCACAAAATAAAGAAAGAATATTAAAAGCAGTAAGGGAAAAAGGTCAAGTAACATATAAAGGGAGACCTATCAGAATCACACCAGACTTCTCGCCAGAAACTATGAAGGCCAGAAGATCCTGGACTGATGTCATACAGACCCTAAGAGAACACAAATGCCAGCCCAGGTTACTGTATCCAGCAAAACTCTCAATTAACATTGATGGAGAAACCAAGATATTCCATGACAAAAGCAAATTTACACAATATCTTTCTACAAATCCAGCACTACAAAGGATAATAAATGGTAAAGCCCAACATAAGGAGGCAAGCTATACCCTAGAAGAAGCAAGAAACTAATCGTCTTGGCAACAAAACAAAGAGAATGAAAGCACACAAACATAATCTCACATCCAAATATGAATATAACGGGAAACAATAATCACTATTCCTTAATATCTCTCAATATCAATGGCCTCAACTCCCCAATAAAAAGACATAGATTAACAAACTGGATACGCAACGAGGACCCTGCATTCTGCTGCCTACAGGAAACACACCTCAGAGACAAAGACAGACATTACCTCAGAGTGAAAGGCTGGAAAACAACTTTCCAAGCAAATGGTCAGAAGAAGCAAGCTGGAGTAGCCATTCTAATATCAAATAAAATCAATTTCCAACTAAAAGTCATCAAAAAAGATAAGGAAGGACACTTCATATTCATCAAAGGAAAAATCCACCAAGATGAACTCTCAATCCTAAATATCTACGCCCCAAATACAAGGGCACCTACATACATAAAAGAAACCTTACTAAAGCTCAAAACACACATTGCACCTCACACAATAATAGTGGGAGATTTCAACACCCCACTCTCATCAATGGACAGATCATGGAAACAGAAATTAAACAGTGATGTCGACAGACTAAGAGAAGTCATGAGCCAAATGGACTTAACAGATATTTATAGAACATTCTATCCTAAAGCAAAAGGATATACCTTCTTCTCAGCTCCTCATGGCACTTTCTCCAAAATTGACCATATAATTGGTCAAAAAACGGGCCTCAACAGGTACAGAAAGATAGAAATAATCCCATGCGTGCTATCGGACCACCACGGCCTAAAACTGGTCTTCAATAACAATAAGGGAAGAATGCCCACATATACGTGGAAATTGAACAATGCTCTACTCAATGATAACCTGGTCAAGGAAGAAATAAAGAAAGAAATTAAAAACTTTTTAGAATTTAATGAAAATGAAGATACAACATACCCAAACTTATGGGACACAATGAAAGCTGTGCTAAGAGGAAAACTCATAGCGCTGAGTGCCTGCAGGAAGAAACAGGAAAGAGCATATGTCAGCAGCTTGACAGCACACCTAAAAGCTCTAGAACAAAAAGAAGCAAATACACCCAGGAGGAGTAGAAGGCAGGAAATAATCAAACTCAGAGCTGAAATCAACCAAGTAGAAACAAAAAGGACCATAGAAAGAATCAACAGAACCAAAAGTTGGTTCTTTGAGAAAATCAACAAGATAGATAAACCCTTAGCCAGACTAACGAGAGGACACAGAGAGTGCGTCCAAATTAACAAAATCAGAAATGAAAAGGGAGACATAACTACAGATTCAGAGGAAATTCAAAAAATCATCAGATCTTACTATAAAAGCTTATATTCAACAAAATTTGAAAATCTTCAGGAAATGGACAATTTCCTAGACAGATACCAGGTATCGAAGTTAAATCAGGAACAGATAAACCAGTTAAACAACCCCATAACTCCTAAGGAAATAGAAGCAGTCATTAAAGGTCTCCCAACCAAAAAGAGCCCAGGTCCAGACGGGTTTAGTGCAGAATTCTATCAAACCTTCATAGAAGACCTCATACCAATATTATCCAAACTATTTCACAAAATTGAAACAGATGGAGCCCTACCGAATTCCTTCTACGAAGCCACAATTACTCTTATACCTAAACCACACAAAGACACAACAAAGAAAGAGAACTTCAGACCAATTTCCCTTATGAATATCGACGCAAAAATACTCAATAAAATTCTGGCAAACCGAATTCAAGAGCACATCAAAACAATCATCCACCATGATCAAGTAGGCTTCATCCCAGGCATGCAGGGATGGTTTAATATAAGGAAAACCATCAACGTGATCCATTATATAAACAAACTGAAAGAACAGAACCACATGATCATTTCATTAGATGCTGAGAAAGCAACTGACAAAATTCAACACCCCTTCATGATAAAAGTCCTGGAAAGAATAGGAATTCAAGGCCCATACCTAAACATAGTAAAAGCCATATACAGCAAACCAGTTGCTAACATTAAACTAAATGGAGAGAAACTTGAAGCAATCCCACTAAAATCAGGGACTAGACAAGGCTGCCCACTCTCTCCCTACTTATTCAATATAGTTCTTGAAGTTCTAGCCAGAGCAATCAGACAACAAAAGGAGATCAAAGGGATACAGATCGGAAAAGAAGAGGTCAAAATATCACTATTTGCAGATGACATGATAGTATATTTAAGTGATCCCAAAAGTTCCACCAGAGAACTACTAAAGCTGATAAACAACTTCAGCAAAGTGGCTGGGTATAAAATTAACTCAAATAAATCAGTTGCCTTCCTCTCTACAAAAGAGAAACAAGCCGAGAAAGAAATTAGGGAAACGACACCCTTCATAATAGACCCAAATAATATAAAGTACCTCGGTGTGACTTTAACCAAGCAAGTAAAAGATCTGTACAATAAGAACTTCAAGACACTGAGGAAAGAAATTGAAGAAGACCTCAGAAGATGGAAAGATCTCCCATGCTCATGGATTGGCAGGATTAATATAGTAAAAATGGCCATTTTACCAAAAGCAATCTACAGATTCAATGCAATCCCCATCAAAATACCAATCCAATTCTTCAAAGAGTTAGACAGAAAAATATGCAAATTCATCTGGAATAACAAAAAACCCAGGATAGCTAAAGCTATCCTCAACAATAAAAGGACTTCAGGGGGAATCACTATCCCTGAACTCAAGCAGTATTACAGAGCAATAGTAATAAAAACTGCATGGTATTGGTACAGGGACAGACAGATAGACCAATGGAATAGAATTGAAGACCCAGAAATGAACCCACACACCTATGGTCACTTGATTTTTGACAAAGGAGCCAAAACCATCCAATGGAAAAAAGATAGCATTTTCAGCAAATGGTGCTGGTTCAACTGGAGGGCAACATGTAGAAGAATGCAGATCGATCCATGCTTATCACCCTGTACAAAGCTTAAGTCCAAGTGGATCAAGGACCTCCACATCAAACCAGACACACTCAAACTAATAGAAGAAAAACTAGGGAAACATCTGGAACACATGGGCACTGGAAAAAATTTCCTGAACCAAACACCAATGGCTTATGCTCTAAGATCAAGAATCGACAAATGGGATCTCATAAAACTGCAAAGCTTCTGTAAGGCAAAGGACACTGTGGTTAGGACAAAACGGCAACCAACAGATTGGGAAAAGATCTTAACCAATCCTACAACAGATAGAGGCCTTATATCCAAAATATACAAAGAACTCAAGAAGTTAGACCGCAGGGAAACAAATAACCCTATTAAAAAATGGGGTTCAGAGCTAAACAAAGAATTCACAGCTGAGGAATGCCGAATGGCTGAGAAACACCTAAAGAAATGTTCAACATCTTTAGTCATAAAGGAAATGCAAATCAAAACAACCCTGAGATTTCACCTCACACCAGTGCGATTGGCTAAGATCAAAAACTCAGGTGACAGCAGATGCTGGCGAGGATGTGGAGAAAGAGGAACACTCCTCCATTGTTGGTGGGATTGCAGACTGGTAAAACCATTCTGGAAATCAGTCTGGAGGTTCCTCAGAAAATTGGACATTGAACTGCCTGAGGATCCAGCTATACCTCTCTTGGGCATATACCCAAAAGATGCCTCAACATATAAAAGAGACACGTGCTCCACTATGTTCATCGCAGCCTTATTTATAATAGCCAGAAGCTGGAAAGAACCCAGATGCCCTTCAACAGAGGAATGGATACAGAAAATGTGGTACATCTACACAATGGAATATTACTCAGCTATCAAAAACAACGAGTTTATGAAATTCGTAGGCAAATGGTTGGAACTGGAAAATATCATCCTGAGTGAGCTAACCCAATCACAGAAAGACATACATGGTATGCACTCATTGATAAGTGGCTATTAGCCCAAATGCTTGAATTACCCTAGATCCCTAGAACAAACGAAACTCAAGACGGATGATCAAAATGTGAATGCTTCACTCCTTCTTTAAATGAGGAAAAAGAATACCCTTGGCAGGGAAGGGAGAGGCAAAGATTAAAACAGAGACTGAAGGAACACCCATTTAGAGCCTGCCCCACATGTGGCCCATACATATAGAGCCACCCAATTAGACAAGATGGATGAAGCAAAGAAGTGCAGACCGACAGGAGCCGGATGTAGATCGCTCCTGATAGACACAGCCAGAATACAGCAAATACAGAGGCGAATGCCAGCAGCAAACCACTGAACTGAGAATAGGACCCCCATTGAAGGAATCAGAGAAAGAACTGGAAGAGCTTGAAGGGGCTCGAGACCCCAAAAGTACAACAATGCCAAGCAACCAGAGCTTCCAGGGACTAAGCCACTACCTAAAGACTATACATGGACTGACCCTGGACTCTGACCTCATAGGTAGCAATGAATATCCTAGTAAGATCACCAGTGGAAGGGGAAGCCCTGGGTCCTGCTAAGACTGAACCCCCAGTGAACTAGTCTATGGGGGGAGGGCGGCAATGGGGGGAGGGTTGGGAGGGGAACACCCATAAGGAAGGGGAGGGGGGAGGGGGATGTTTGCCCGGAAACCGGGAAAGGGAATAACACTCGAAATGTATATAAGAAATACTCAAGTTAATAAAAAAAAATGGATGAAAAAAAAATAAACCTCAAAAAAATAGAAATTGCTATGGGTCGTGAGTTTGAAGCAAAGCTCTCAATGTCAAAAGCAACATGAACTGTCAGTCAACCAGAAAGGCCACTTTATAAGTGATGTCATTATGGAAGTTGATCAGAAGATAATCTGAGTTCTTACAAAGTAATCCTGGGGTTGGGGATTTAGCTCGGTGGTAGAGAGCTTGCCTAGCAAGCGCAAGGCCCTGGGTTCGGTCCCCAGCTCCAAAAAAAAAGAAAAGAAAAAAAAAGTAATCCTGGTCTGCACCGCGGTGGGTAGCTGGTTTAGTAAACCATTCCAGGCTACCACGGAAGTCTTGTCACAAACAGCAGTTCTTAAGCACACCTTCTGGGAGGGGAGTGTCCATCCCACTTATTGAAATCATCTGAAATGACCCTCTCTGCGATCTGCAGTGACATCAGACATGTCGTCTCTTCTAGAAGAACCAGTGTTTGTAAGATGCCAAGAAACAGGTGTTCATCCGTTCACTTGCTTATTTTCAATGTGTACATTGCACAGCTTTACTGTGCAAATCATTTCATAAGTGTTGTAAGCATTACATGAGGCTTTCATCGTTTCGTGGTGTCAGGTACAGTGATGATGTAACTCTACAAATATTTACCCTAAAAGATTACTAGTAACACTCAAGAAGCAGCTTTTGCATCCCGTAAGGGGTCATCTTCGGCTATTGTAGACAGTGTTTGCATAAGAGCCCAAGCTGAGGAGTTGTACTAATATAGACTTGCGTCAGCACAGTGCAGCGTGAGTAGAGATGCACAGAAAGTATGATTGGACTAGTTTTAGGACAAGATGAATTGTCAGGACAGGAGAAGTCAGGGAGATTAGATTCTAAAGCAGGAAAGCACAAGAGCTCACAATTGAGAGGGGAGCTCTGTATCTTGCTATATAGTTCCTAATGACATATTCTTGACAAAAAAAATTTTCAAAATCTTTTCTGCTCACTCATCGTAAATGTGAGCTCCTCACTACAATAAGGTGACTATTCTCATGACTTGGAGATTCTGATTTATTCCACCTAATCATAGTGATTTTGTTCAAGCTGACTTCTACCAAGATATCTCTCTTCCACTTCTCACCTCCTTCTCAACAAGGAGTTTCTTTTTCTTTTCTACCTTTTCTCTGAGACACAATTCAAGAATTATGCCACATATTAAATTGTTTCTTAAATTTCATATCTCACTATATCTCCTCACTGGGACACCAGAGAACATATAATATGTATATCATTGAATTAGAAAGCCATTCATGATCGTCTCCTCCTATTAGGCTATCACATGTCACATCACCCCTCCCCCAGTTGCTTAACTTTTCCTTTCTCAGCCCATGATATAAAACTAAGCACTAGGTACAAACTTGTAGGGTTCAGTGAGCTTTCTAAGAGTTATGAAGGTCTAAATGACATCTCACCAGCCAAGAGTGATGGGAAAGTCTTAGTTAGAAACAAAATAGACAATGAGGGAAGAGTAAAAGACCTTGGAACATTCAATTCTCAAAAGGATGACCCTATCAAATGCACTCCCACCCATCCACCCACCCCCACATACAGAGGCTCAGGGAACCCGGCAGGAGAGAGGCAGAAAGACTGTAAAAACCAATGCGGGTGGAAGACACCAAAGGAAACAAGGCCTTCTAGACACAATAGGATGGAGATATATATATATATGAACTCACCGAGTCATGCACAAGGCCTACACAGGACCAAGCCAGATGGGGTCCCAGTGCTGAGGAGGAAAGTGGATACAAATCCCCATCACTAATCCAGAAGCTGTATCTAATTGGTAACTGCTCATAAGAAAAAATGGTTTTCTCCAACAGAGTCTCACTGAGTATATAAACTACACTTAAGGGCAAGTCAACACAAGTTGATGACCAACACAAATGAACTCAGTGGTATTTTTGGAATTTGTATTTTGTCTCATAATACTTTGCCTTGGCTTCCCTGCCCCCTTGCCAGTCTTTTGCTTATGTGTTATGGTTTCTGACTCTGTGTCTTTATGGGATTTCTCTGAGTGTGAACATGTGTGTCTCTGGGTCTGTATGTGTTTCTTATGCTTTTTCTTTGGTTCACTTGTTTCTGCTCATTTGTTTGATTTGCCCTATTCAAATTTGTTTGCTGCTTTTATCTTACTTTCTATCTTTTTTTAGATACTTGTTTCAGTTTAATGAGGAAGGGTTAGATTTGGGTGGGTGGGGAGGTGAGGAAGGTCTGGAAAAAGCTGGGAGAAGGGAACTCTAGTCAGAACATATTGTTAAGTACCTTCAAAGCTCAGGTAATTGATCTAATTACCTCTTCCAGATGAAGCACCACATTGCCCTTAAAGACCTAATCCTAAATTTTCAGGTTCTCTTCATCCATCACTGACCATAAGACCAAGTTGAAACCCAGGAGAATTAGTCACTGAAAAGTCTCTACTGTCAGCTCAATGACAAAGGAGAATTTATAACAACAACAAACCCTGTATATTTATCTGGTAGGTTGTTTTCAAGGCTGGAAGGAATCACAAGTGTCAAAGATCCACTCAGAATATCCCAGGAATTATATTTCTTACCATAAGTGGGTCTCCTAGCACATTGAAGACAGCTGATTCTGTGAGCTGCATTAAACAATTCATTTGATCTGCTATGTCACTTCAGTCCGAATTAGGATTGCTATAATTCTCTAATAATTACAAAGACTTCTACGACCATTCCTGGGATATTATCTTAACCCTCAATATACTCCTTTTTGTATTGAACTCAATCTCTTGTGTCATATGCTAGCCTCAAACTTAATAAGTAGCCAAGGGTAACCTTGAGCTCCTAATCCTCCTGTCTCTGATTCCCAAGCATTGGGTGGGATGAGAGTCAAGTGGCACCATACGAAGGTCTTCAATAGATATCTAACCAAAGCGTACAGCCCTACAAGGCCACTACATATGAGATGCCAAATGAAGCTATCTCTCTTCAGAGAAATTTTCCTCCTCTTTTATCCACTAAGAATGAAATTTTAAGATAGAATTCGAATGACACTGAGCTCATCTTCACAACCCAATGAAGGTGATATTGATCTGTTGCCAGCCAGCAGTTAAGAACATGGGAGACCAATGAAGTTCAAGAACTTGCAACAAGCCACACAGGAAGGCAGAGAACGCAGAGATTCAAGCCACTGCCTCCCCAGTCTCCAGATTCATGCTGTGCAGCCTTATTCACTCACTCTTTCTCTAATTCACGTTCTGTTAACCTGTGAAGGGGACTTGAGGAGACTCCCAATTGAATAAGTAAATATAGTACAATCATTAATGACAGATGAAAAGTATTTAAAGAAGGGAGACAATTAAGTAAATGGGAATAATTAGAATATGATTTCCCAGGCAGCCTTCAAAGAAAAAGAGGGCATTAGAACAACTTCCTTATTTAATAAAAGAAAATTTAAAAGCAATGATTTGAGTTAGGTCAGGTTTCATGAGTCAAGATAGGGCTTTGAAGCAAACTTCCTTATGCAGATTTACAAAGAATAAATACTCTTTTCATGACCCACAGTAAGATCAGTCCTCAAACTCACAGAAGGACTGAGCATGGTGGCACCCACCCCTAATCTCAGCAGAAACAGGTATATCCCTGGTTGTTTGATGCCAACATGATCTAGACAGTAAATTGCAGGCCAGCCAGGGATACAATAGTGAGATCCTGTCTCAAAAACAAAAACAAACTTTTAAAAAGTAACAAAAGATGTAATACTAAGTCACAATTTTGTAGAATTTCTGTTGGTACTTTAAAAAAATTTAGCTTTAATGTTTATTAGGAACCTGGTGTAATACAGCTTATAGTGAGTGTTTAACACGTCCCTTGAATGAAACAGAAACCTGGGATAAGGGAGGTACCCAAGAATCAATGGGGTGACCTTAACTGTGACTCACTACAATGGGATATGGAACCTGAAGGAGGCCACCTTCTGTAGCCAGGCAGCAACCCCGGTCAAACAATAGAAACACCAACCCACTCACAAAAGTTTCAACCCAAAATTTACCCTGTCTATAAGAAGTGCAGGCTTAGGGGATAGAGCAGAGACTGAGGAACCCCAGTGGGAAGATAGAGACACCAACCCACTCACAATACTTTCAACTTAAAATTTATGCTGTCTTGAAGAAATGCAGGCTCAGGGGAGGGGAGGAGGGGAGCAGAGACTGACAGGATTGGCCAACCAATAACCAGCCCTCATTGAGACCCACCCCATGGGCATGCACCAATCCCTAACACTATTAATGATACTCTGTTATGCTTGCTGGCAGGAGCCAGTTGTCTTCTGAGAGGCTCCCCATGGCAGTTGACTCAGACAGATTCAGACATCCACAGCCAAACAGTGGATGGAGCTTGAAAACTTCTATGGGAGAATAGGAGGAAGGATTGTGAGCCCTGTAGGAAATAGGAACTCCCAAAAGAAGACCAACGGAGTCAACTAACCAGGACCCTTAGGGATCTCAGAGTCTGAACCACCAACCAAAGAACATACATGGGCTGGACCTAGGTCTCCCTGCACATATGTAGCAGATGTACAACTTGGTCTTCACATGGGTCCCAAACAACTGGAACAGGGGCCATCCCAAAAGCTGTTGCGTGTATGTGTGATATATTTTTCTAGCTGGGCTGCCTTGTCTGGCCTCAGTGGGAGAGGAAGCGCCTAGCCTTACAGAGACTGGAAGTGGGAGGGTAGAGGGATATCCAGGAGGGCACCACCTGCTCAGAGGAGAAGGAAGAGGTTATGGGGAAGGATTGTGGGAGGGGGTGACTGGGAGAAGGACAGTGAGTGGGATGCAAAGTGAAGAAGTAAAAAAACTAAATTAAATTAAAAAATACTCCTTGGATGGAATTTTCACTCTGTCCTTGAAATATTAAGTTAACGGGGATAGGTCTACCAGCATAGCAACTAGAAATCCAGACAAAAGCAAGAAGAAACCATTTCAGATCCTGGATGTAGAGCTATCATCCTCCAAAGGAAAATAAATGAGGAGAAAGCCCTACCCTGCTTGTTACTAAGCTAAAAGCACTTTTCAAGTCTGAGAAATAGAAACCCAAGCAGGGCCCCATAGTTACACTGATCGACCAGGAAGCCCTACCTGGTACCATAAGGTCTTAGAAGCCATACAGATTGATAAGAAATGAAATTGTCTTGATTCACAGATGTATATATAGAAGATTGTCTATATACACATGCAAAAAGGTCACTGAGTCAGTATAAAATCACTCTGGACAACCTTCGGGTGAACTTTTGAAATTGACACTTTAAAATCCAGTTCCATGTAGCACCAAAGTATTAAATTCTTAGAAATGAACTCGGTGAAATGCAGCCTTTACATCTAGACACTTAAAACTATACAAAATCTCTGAGAGGAATGAATGATGTCTGAATAAATGTAGAGAGAACATGTGTCTGGGTCGGAAAACTCTATCTTCAAGATAGCCATACAAGGTTGGACAGATGGCCCAGCACTTGATGCTCTTGCAGATAACCCAGCTCAATTCTCAGCACCTAATAGCAGCTTACAACCTCCCCAACTTTAGTTCCAGGGGATACGATGTCCTTTGAGTCACCAGGTATACATGCAATACACACACATATATGTAGACAAACACACCCATTTTTCATATATACACATTCTTCTGATTTGAGTGTAGATTAGATCCAAAGACTCTCTGATAATGTTTTTTTACTTTTTTGTAGAAATTGATCCCTCAATTCTTAAATCTATGTAGAAATATATAGGCCCTCAAGCAGTTGGAGGTTTCGCACTGTATGGTTTCAAGGCCAGCTCTAACTAAAGAAATACTGTAGTGATTACAATAGCATGATGTTGATATGAGGCAGTGTGGAGATCAGTAGACCTGAATATAAAGTCCACAAGCAGACTCACCCAGATATGTATGAGTCTCTTCCATGTAAGCACAATGTTAATTCAACAGAAAAAATACATTCCTTTTGATCAATTGTGTCAGAAGAACTTCGTTTAAATGTTGGGGGACATCTCAAACTTTATATCCTACTACACATAAAAACTAACTTGAGATGGTCCATGGACAGAAATTCCTCACCTATTACATAAAAGAATGCTAACATCGTCAGACAGCCACTAGCAATCTCATTACCAGAATGTCTGAGACTATCTTAAGAATAGTTTTTGCAGTCCACAGGCTCAAAAAGGCAACTAAAACAGAGGCTTCTATGGGGTCACCTGGGTCTCCCTGTGAAGGGCAAATACTAAAATAGATTTTTACAGATATCTTAGGAGTGGGTGGAGATGAGGGAACAGGTTGTGGAGAGTGGATGGAGGGAGAGAATACAGGGAGAGGAAACTGGAGCAGGAGGACATTTAGAAAGTTATGTGGAAGCCTACTGTAGTGGAAACTCCCTGGAATTTATGAGAGTAAATCGTGTGAGGACCCCTAGTAACGGAGGATACAGAGCCTGAACCAGCCATCTTCTGTAAGGCTTCCTGTGGTATGACTAGAACATCACCGAACTCCAAAACCTCCAACCCATACCTGTCCTGCCTTCAGGATGTGCTGGGGAAATGGTGGCTCAGCGCTTATGAGAGTAGATAACCAATGACTGGTCTAAACTGAGGCCCAAGCCAGCCAAACACAACCTGAAAAAAAAAATCAAACGATTGTTGAGGGTACTTTTATACCTAGATCAGAGTCTAGGCCAGTCATTATCAGAGGCTTCCTCAGGCAGCTATAGGAGCAAAGACAGAAACCCATACCCAAATTATCAGGCGGAGTTGGGGTAACTCCACACAAGAGGGGGAGGAGGGATGGGAGCCTGAGGGATCTAGGACACCATTGCTGATATCAGGAAGTAGCTTTCGCCTCTAAACCTAGCAGTGGCACCACCCACAGAAACAGGGACCCACACATCTGTTGCCATGACAATGGCCATATATTCCCAGCATCCATTTGGTTTAGCCTCCACCTTTACCTGTGAGCGGTTACATCACAGTTTAGATAAAAGGCAGACCCTTCCTGCTCCCTCTCTCTTTTTTTTTCTTTCTCTCTCTCCCCATTTTTGTTTCCGTCGTCCTCAATAAACCTCTTCCACAAGGAACTATATTGGCCTGGTGTGGCCTGTCCGAACACGAGCTGCGAGTCTATCACAGCAGCCAGGAGAACACAGTCCACAGAATCGACTAAGCAAAGCTCACAGGGGATCGCAGAGACCGAAGCAGCAATCATGGAACCTGTATGGCTCTGCAGTAGATGCTGTGCGTACACACTGTGGCCGTTTGGCTTGGGATGTCTGTGGGACTCCTAAAAGTGAGAAGGGTACCTCTGGTTCTCTTGCTTGTTCTTGGGACCCTTTTCTTCCTCCTGAGTGGCTCCGGGCTCCTGGCTGCTCCTCACCCAGCCTTGATACGAGGGTTTGTGCCTACTCCTATTCCGTCGTATCATTCCACGTGCAGTTGCTGTCACTGGGAAGCCTGCCCTTTTCTGAAGTGGATCGAGGAGACGGGGGAAGTGAGGGGCTAAGAACTGGGGAAGAGGGGAGAGGGAAGGCTGCAGTCAGGATGTATTATATAAGAGACAAATAAAACAAATCAATATTTTGCAGAAGTATTTTTGGTCGGCAGCTGTTTTTCAGCATCCACTGCCTCCTGGTTTCCATGGTTTCTAACTGGAAACCACCTGTTTGCCGTGGCAGGATGTGTTTACTCAGGGTGAGCGGCTTCTCTCATTTCCTGCAAGGTTCTCTCTTGGGAGATTTATAACACTTATTTATTACCAAACTGCATTGCTATCTCTCAGCTTAGTTTGTTGGAGCCTTTTTGAATGCGTTGATTCATGGCTTGTTTGTTTGTTTGTTTGTTTGTTTTCCCCAAATTGGGGAAGTTTTCAATCCGTTTCTTCAAAAGTTTTTCTTTTTAATCTCCCCACCCCCAACCCATTACCATTCCCCTCTCTCCTCTCCTGAATTTTGCATGATGCGTGTTTGTGTGTTTGGCAGTGTCCCACTGGACCCCTGGGCTGTTTTTCTGTCTTTGATCTTCTTTTTGGTTCTCAGCCTGGACTGTCTCCGTGTTCTAAGTTGCTTCTACCGCTCAGCTATGCCACGGAGCCCCTCTGCTGAGTTTAGGGTTTCAGCCATACAGTCTCAATTTGATTCCTTTTCATAAGGTTTCTCTTCTTATTTCTATGCCCTATTTGTTCACACGCTATCCTGATTTCCTTTAACTCTGTGTTCTTCAGGTCTCTAAGCAGATGTAAAGCCACTGACTTCATGCCTTTGAGGATGGATTCCAGTGTCCAGTGTCTTCACTTCTGTTGAATACTTTCATCCTGTGAACAAAGCATCCTTTCTTGCTTCTTTGTACACTTTTTTGGTTTTGTTTTGTTTTTTTTTTTTTGTGGTTTTTTTGGAGGTTTGCTTTTGGTTTGGTTTGGTTTTTGGCTGCAAGCTGGGTTATTTTCACTGTCATACAATGTGCTAACTAGACAGTTATGGTTTAGAAATTGGTTTAGAATAGGTTTGCTTGTTTGCTCCCCTTTATTCAGGACTGCATGTTCCATTTACAGATTCTCTATTTCCTTGTGGCGTGTAGCAACTCAGGTCTCCCCTTCTTTGTCTGCTCTCAGTTATCCTGTGCCCAGACAGAAAGTTCCCTATATGTCAGATGAAAACATTGAAAAGTATAACGTTTCTTTTTTTTGGGGGGGGGGTTCTTTTTTTCGGAGCTGGGTACCGAACCCAGGGCCTTGCGCTTCCTAGGTAAGCGCTCTACCACTGAGCTAAATCCCCAGCCCCAAGTATAACGTTTCTAATACAGGGATTTTTCTCAGGGAGCAATTCCATCCCTGAATCACTAGAGCAAAACGTGAGTGCCATCACCAAACCAGCTGAAATCCACAACCTCGAGCTTTGGAGAATAAAGCTATTACTGTGCGTCCTGGTGCAAGGTTGTCCTTCTATCATTCACTGCAGTCATAGCCAGAGGCGATAAGGAAGGGGGTGACAAGTGACTTGCACACGTGCCCCCTTACAGAAGTTCAGTAGTCTCTCTCTCCATCAGGCACTCTCCCCTGATAGCCATTAGTGTCTGCTCAAGTTGAAGTCTCCAAAAACGGTCGGTTCTAATTTTTCCTACTTACGGAGTACTTCAATACCTTGACCCCCACGCTTCCAACGCACCATTCTCTAGAACCACCACTCTCAACTTCTCAATTGCGAAATCTTCAGTTTTTCCTCTAGCTGACACTGAATTCAAAATTGCAAATTTAATTTATAACTTGATAACTTTTAATAATATCTGAAATATTCATGGAAACAATTTTTATAGTCATTAAAAACTAGGTATGCAAGCTAAGTTAATAATAGAAACCCTATCGATTTTAAAAGCCTGAATAATAATTTCTCACTAAGTTAGTGCTTCATTACTCTAAAAAAAAAAGAAAAAAAAACACCACATGAGATATTCAACTTAAAAAGAAGAAGGCTTTGGGGCTGAAGAGATGGCTCAGAGGTCAAGGACCATTATGCTCTTGCAGAAGACTAGGGTTTGTTCCTAGTAGCCACTTCCGGAGACTCAACTGCCTGGACTCCAGTTTCAGGGGAACCAATACCCTCTAGACTCTGTAGGCGCCACATACATGTAAATGAAAATAATAATAAACCCTTGAAAAAGAATATGCTTTATTTTGGCTTCTAGTTTTATTTCCAGGCAGCATATTATGGTAAGGAGAGGGTGGTAGGGCCAAGGCATTTCTTCATGGCCCGAAGGTGAGAGAAAGAAAAGGAAGCATCACTATTTTGCAACCACTTTAAAGAACATGTCACTGATGGCTTCAAAACTCTTATTAGATCTCTCTACCTTCCAACAGTGCCAAGTGGGGAATCAATCTCAACCCATAAGCCTCTGAGGTACATTCCAGAGACAAGCCACAGCACTCACTAAGCACATAATCCTCCCTCCGGGTTGACCTCAGAAAGGATGGCCATAAACAGGCAGAAGGATAGCATTGTCATTGGTGATATAGTTCCCATTCTGATGAGTCTGTTGCCAGTTTTTTCTGCCTAGAGTAGGCTTTGATGTGATAGCTTTAGAGTCCACATAATCTGTGTCACATGCCTTTTAGCTTTTAGCTTTCATGGCCAAACACACCCAGGCAAAATGTAGGTTACATAGGGAGAGGACCTTATTTTCAGTTAACTGCTGTTGTGTTCTTCTATAGGATCTAAACAAAAATGTCTCCCTTGAAGGGTTCAGCGTACAGACTTGTAGAAGGCAGGTAAACCATACATCTGAGCTGTATTTGCTGTCATTTTTCACTCTTTCTATTTAAGATATAGTCTTAACAAATTGTCCAGGGTAGCCTTGAACTCATTATATCACTCCATCTGGCCTTGAACTTGTGATCCTCTGCTCTCACCTCTCTCACTAGGTAAGATTTCGGAGCCTCAGCCCCTAAGTTTTGCTCAAGACTGAGACTTTTAAAAGCCACTGTCTTTCTGACTTAATCCTCATGATAATGTTGCACCCAGGAGTATAGGCTTAGATTTTCAAAACCTACTTTAATAAGGGTCCTTAAATGCTTTAACCTCCCTTTTTACCAGAGGTAGTGGAAAGGAAAGGTTAATAGGGAAAAAGAAGGATATGTTTAGAAATAGTTCTTTGGGGCGATTCCAATTTTGCTGTGAGGAGATGAACAGTGCAGGTCACAGGAATCAGAAGCAGGAACTTGATCCACTTGTAATCACCATTCATGAATCAGCAATGGCAGGTTGATCCAAAAGAAACTGTGAGGCTCTGCCAGTCAGCCCAAGTCTGAAAGAAGCTGCCAGATATCACCAAACATCTCGAGAAGTTCTTCGGTGTGTTTTTCTCTAGGTAGTTACTGCAAGCGGTGATCAGCAAAGAAGGCAAGGCGAACCAATACCACAGCATCATCACCAACAAAGTAAAAGAAAAACCAGCTTCAACAAAGCCCAATGAAGACCAGCGAAGAGTGGCAAGGTGAACCAAAGCCACAGCATTGTCCGCTGTCTGTTGGGTTATATTTACATCATTTCCAAACATCACAGGTCCTCTCAAGCATCCACTCTAGCAAAATATCACATGCCCCCTTTCCAGGCAGCTTCCAGAAAAACGCCACGTGTCTGTTCTCAGCAAAACATCCTCTCACGTGACAGTTTCCAGAAAAACCTCACATTTTAACAACTGAGTTTCCAATGAAACCAGAAATTTCTACTTCATAGGAGCTTTTAAAAGTCTTGTTCTGCCAGCCAGTGGTGGCGCATGCCTTTAATCCCAGCACTCAGGAGGTGGAGGCCGGCAGATCTCCGAGTTTGAGGCCAGCCGGGTTTACAGAGCAGGTTCCAGAATGCCCAGGACAACACAAGAGAAAACCTGTCTTGGAAAATGTGGTGGTGAGGTGGGGTGAAGAGTCTCGTTCTATCATGGAGAGTAGAAATATAAGTTATTTTCTCAATCTTCCTTCATGTGTATTATCTGTACCTCAAGATGACAATATATTATGTTTGAATTGTTGAATAATGGCAAATGAAGTTTTAAACTGTATGTAAAAAGTGTCCCATTTGATAGTCCATTGTCATCTAGAAGAAAATGAATAGTGGTATGGATTTGGGTGAGTAAAGGGAAAAAAACAACATAATGGTTATATGTGAAAACTGGGGAATTTGTATCACCTGGGAATAAACTGACTGAGATAATCAACTTACAAAGGATAAAGTTTTACTCTAGCTTGTACAAGTATAAGTGTGCCTAGAGTCAATCTAACTTTTCAGTGGAAGTAAACCAGATGCCTAAGTCATCCAAAATGTAAGAAACTAGAGAAAAAAATAGAGAGAAAAAAAAAAAGAAAGAGAAAAAGAAACTAGAGGCTGCAAGATGGCATTAACCAAGAAAGAGAGGTCAATGCAGCTGAATAAGCTTGGCATTCCGAGGCTTTGTAGATGTCAGAGGAGTGCTGAAATAGAAGTAGACACTGCTTGCATCAGTCGCCGTGGGGCTGGCACATGAGTGCTCCAAGAGTGAGAAGCATCACTTCGAGATGGCCACAAGATGGATTCTGTCTGCAAGGAAGTCCCTGCATCAAAATCACCAGAAGCATAGATGGAAGGGAAAACTCCAATGGCCACATCCCACCTTTAGAGTGACCTAGTGATTCAGCAGATAGCATTTGAGTTTAGCCCTGCTCTTTTCTAAAAGGAAATGGAGGAGAGTGGATCTGGGGGAGATGAGAGGTGATGAGGGTGAGACTGGCAGGAATGGAGGGAGGGCAAACTGAGGTTGGGACATAAAGTATGAAAGAAGAATAAATTTTAAAAATATGCATTTTTGACCTATTTCCAGGAGGTGTTGGTTCTGCCAGATTGGACTTTTTCTTTAAGGACTCCTGAAATAATATATGTTGTGAGCACAATTTCTAAAACCTTAGTAGCTCAGGTCTAACTTGGTTTGGTAGCTGAATTAGTCAGTGTTCTCTAGAGGAACAGAGCTGATTGAATCTATATATAGATACAGAGAGAGGATTTATTAGAGTGGCTTACAGGCTGTGGTCCAGAGAGTCCAAAATAGCACTCTACCATCAGAAAGTCCAAGAACCCAGAAGCTGTTAAGTCCACCAGACTGGATGTCTCCTCTGGTCTTCAGTCTACTCCAAGACCCTGAAGACATAGGCTCTAGTGCCAATGAAGGAATGAACTTGCCAATGACAAATGAAGGCAAAGCAGGCAGAGTGGAGGTGGTTTTCTTCTCTGTCTTTTTATAGGCTGCCAAGAGAAGAAGTCGTGGCCCAGATTAAAAGTAGATCTTCCCACCTCAAAAGACCCAGATTAAAAGTGGGACTTCCCACTTCAAATTATTTAAGAAAAAAAAATCTCTCACAGTTAATGCCCAGATGCTTGGATTTTAGCTAATTCCGGGTATGGTGAGGTTGACAGTGAATCAGCCATCATAGTGGCCCTCCTAGAGAATCCTCTTACAAGCCCTAAAGTCCAAGTTGCTCTTGGGGCATAGGGATGCTGTGTGGAATGTCAAATGCAAGGGAAGAGAGACCTGAAGAATGACATGACATGTTCTCAGGGATCCAAATATGTTTATGTTATCTCTGCTCAGAGCCCATTGTTAGAATGTAAGCACATGACCTAAACAAAACTCCAAGGCTATCTGAGAAATGTAAAGGAAGCCCTGGGCATTTTAAAAGCTTTAAAAGACATCTCTCCCAGAGCATTTTTCAACTCTAATATCAAAAGGAGAAAAAAAGAAAAAAAAATTAGTCAAGATCAAAAACTCAATATACTATCTGCCTCAAAAAATTGGATATAATTTAATGGTTATAGCTTAAATCTGGCTTTTCACTTTCCTTTAAGAGAGAACTTCTTACAAATAACCATTATTCCACACATATGTACACACACAAACACACACACACACACACAGACACCACATGTGGCATACATGCACGATGGTCTCTTTTGAGTTGTCTTCTGACCATAACTGGCTCAGGTTTACCTTACTATATTTAGAACAGCCACAGATTTAAATGTTATGCACACATTGAAAAGGAAAAGGAAATTATGCTCATTTTGTAAAAAGTTTATGTTCACCCTCCTTTGCTGTGAATGTGAACATTTGAAATGGAGCGCTTTTGTTCACAAGCTGCCTGGTTTTGAGTAGGTTATGCCCCTGGGATGCTCCACTTCCTGTATTACCTTCAAGGTCTTCGTTATATTCAAGGGCTGGGATGGCTGAGTGACAGGAGAGCTGACAGTTCTATTAGCTGGACGAGAAGGACAGGTCAATCAAGTCTTCTCACATCTCTAGGTAACGAGCTGGGTTTCCAAAGCTAACCCAGATTCCAGCAGGATATGATGGTGAGATGCAATCTTGTTAGAGCCTGAAGTGGGTTCTTCTAGGTTGTTTTTGCCTCTAGGATCCTCCACCATCCACTTGAAACAGAAAGCATTCATCCTGTTTCAAGCATGCTTCCTGCTGGCTTTTGGTAGCCCCTGGTACAGAGCATAGAAGTACAAACACAAAGAGAGAACACTTTCTCAGGTTCCAAAGCAGCAGAAATGTGAGGAGAGCTTTGTTCTCCACCAATTGTGCTCTTGCTGAAAGGAAAGGATGATGGAAAGGTATTGGGAATAAACAGACGCTTTGATTTCAACCTTTAGAGTTCAGAGAAGTTATTTTTAAATAATTTGCATCCCATGTTGAATGTGCAGTCACCACGCAAATATCTCAGGACTAAAGAAATGGGAAAACCAAGGGGGAACAAATCAAACAAAAGAAATTCCATCGAGGAGCAATCCTTGCAGCCATTATCTTATGTAACAATACAATTTGTATAATAGGACTATGTCCAGTTAGACCATCAATAGTTTGATGTATTACTTCACAGCATTTCCTAGTAGAAACGACATCAGACCATGGAGCACCTAGCTGCTACCCCAAATCTACATGGCACTAATATATTTAGCTTTAACTTCTTGTAATCATGATGGGGAAAAGTGTTAGTGATTCTTTGGCTGCTTGGTTGGGTCAGTTTCAGGGTTTGGGTTTGTAGTGCTTTGTGGTGCAGGGATTAACACCAGGGCCTTGAACATACTGAGTGCATTCTCTGCTACTGAGGTATATCCCCAACTTAAAACATTGGTTCAAGTTTCAATATGTGGGATCTACAGAGATCACTTTGTCAATGGATGCTGCGGTTTTAGTGACGATGTGGTCAATTCACTCAGAGAGGCGAGCCTCACCAACACTCAGTTGTTTTGTTTTCTATCCATAGGTAATGAGAAATGATGTTCCCTGAGCTAAAGTATAAAAGTCTGCTTGGTTTAGATCTAGGATATGATCCCAAAAACATGTGTATGGAGGCTTGTTTCCTCGGAAGTTGATGCTATTGGCAGTTGGGACCAAGTTGGGAGAAGTAGGTCACTGAAGGGAATGGGGCGCCTCTGCCCATTGCTTCCCTTTTCTTCTACCTGTCTCCTCTTAGGTGACCTGCTTCGCTCCACCCGCTGCTCCATGCCATGATGCTCTTTCTTGTGGTAAGCCCAACGTCATCTACCCAGCTCTGATGACAGACTGAGACCACAGCCAAAGAAAATCTAGTCACTAAGGTTCCGTTTCTTGAGAACTTTGTCATACTTATGGAAAACTAACATAAAGTCACATAATTAGAGTTGCCACAAGAATTATACTCCCCTCTGTGTGCCTCTATCTCTCCCTGTCTCTGTCTCTCTGTCCCTTTCTGTGTGTGTGTCTCTGTGTCTCTGTCTCTCTCTGTGTCTCTGTCCCTTTCTGTGCATGTATGTGTGTCTCTGTGTCTCTGTGTCTCTGTGTCTGTCTGTCTGTCTGTCTGTCTGTCTGTCTCTCTCTCTCTCTCTCTGTGTGTGTGTGTATGTGTGTGTGTGTGTGTGTAAGAATCTAGCATCAATGAGTAGAAATATAACTAAGAGAGTATAATCGTTCAGCCTTCCATGTAGAAATGATAAAATCAATGGCAACTTGTCAAAAAAGTTTATTTTCTAAATAGCTTTCTTTATAAAAATGTGTGTGTTTGTGCATGTGTATTTTTGGTATGGGTGCATGCATGTATGTGTAAATGCATGCAGAGGTCAGAAGAGGTATATACTTCAGGTACTATTCCTCAGATACCATCAACTTTAGTGTTGGTTTTTAGTTTTGTTTGTTTTTTGGTTTGGGGGTGTTGTTTGTTATTTTTAGTTTTGGGTTTGTTTGTTCGTTTGTTTTGTTTGTGCTTTTGTTTGTATGTTTTTAATGCAGTATCTCTTTTCTGGCCTGGAACTTGTTCCTGGAACTGTCTGTCTAAGGAGTTCCAAGGTCCTCCCATCTCTGTCTCCCTAGCCTCCCCTCCCCCCAGTTCTGTGTTCAGCATTTGATCAAGAACTCAGGTTGTCATGCTTGCCTGGAAAGCACTTCATCACCTATCTCCCCAACCCTCTTCACAAACATGCCAAAGGATCATGTGTGAATAACTGCTAACAGCAGATATGCATTAGCCTGTAAACACCTGTTCACTAGAGTGATCCATGAAACAAAAAAGGATATAAAATAAGAGGAATGAATTTTGACTGGGTGCTTCACTATACTTTGTAGATCTGGACATTACATTTCCAATAACCTTTAAGCTAAGCTGTGCATAGTTTTAATAATTGCAATGAACCAAGCTACATCATACACCTTGAAATTTATCAGAAGACAGATTATTCCTGAGTCAGAAACAAGAGTGTTGCAGGAGTGGAAAGTTAATCTAAAAGGTGATCTTTAAATACCTTTCAATAGTTTTTTCTGTGTATGAGTGTTTTGCCTTCATGTATGTTAACCACATGCATACAGTGACCAAGGAGGCTAGACGAGGGTATCAGATCCTCTGCAACTAGAGTTACAGACTGTTGGGGGCTGCCAAGTGGATGCTGTGGATTTTACCTAGGTCCTCTGAAACAGCAGCCAGTGCTCTTCACTGGCTGAGCCATAACTCTAGCCTCATAGCTCATCTTCTTAAATTAGTTCCTATAGCATCATTTATTGTGGCAGATTCTAGGAACTCTGTCTATAATTATTGGAATTAGGAGATTTTAGAAGGTCGCTTTCATAGATCTGAAAACATCTAGGCCTTTGCTAACTGGGCAGGACACACCCTTTCCACATGGGCTAAACATACAATTTTGTAGTTCTCAAAAACAATGAGTTTCTGGATAGTAATGGCCCCAGGTCCTCAAGAGCAACACTGTAAATGGTGTTTATTGTTTTAAAACAGACTTTACCTATAAGAAGTGTCTGGGTTTTTATCTTCGCTGTTTTACAGGGTTAAATGTCTTTCTTGAGCTCCTTGACAAGGGTGTAGCTTGAAAAGTTCTTTGGCCTGCTCTTGGGACTCTTCCTCCTATTAGGATGACGTGTCCAGCCTTGATACGAAGGTTTTTGCTCGTCTTATTGTCTCTTGTTCCGTCCTGTTTCACAGTCTGTTAGAGGCCTGCTCTCTTCTGAAGAGGAAATAGAAGCAAAGAGGGGGAGTAGATCTGAGGAAGATGAGGGGGTAACTGGGTGGAGTAGGGGGAGGGGAACTGTAATCGGGATATATTGTATGAAAGAAGAATCTATTTCAATTTTTAAAACATTTTTAAAGTGAAGGTAGACTTGCTGACAGTCCAGTTTTCTACCTCTGGGGGATTCTGCTGCTATCAAGTAAGAATGTGAGCTAACAAGACTGAGATGGATGAGGGAAGAGAAACACAGGGAAGAGACATGAAATAAAGGAAGGAAAACTAGAAAGAGCACAGTTTCCAAAGCAGCCATGGGGTAAAGCCGTGTTATTATCCAACTGCTTACGCCATAAAGAAAATTCAAGAACATCAGCAACATGTTGTTCTCGGCGGATTATGATAAATAAACAGAGGGGCATCTCTATAAAACAGTATTTTGAATTGAAAGTGGAATATGAGAAGAGAATGCGAAAGGCAAATGCTTTGAAAATGCATTATAAATACAGGTTCATTTCATATTTTAATTTCAAAATTGGCTATCCAGACCTGCCACTCACTTGGCAGACCCTGTCAGACCAAGGCCACGGTGGCACAACAGCACCTCTGATAAGGTGACAGAAGGCAAGAAGACAGGGTTGGGGAAACTAATTGGATTTCTCATCTAATTTGCCCTTTTTGAAAGAAACGATATTCACTTCTTTGGCAGGAGTAAATCCTTGAGTTTGGATTCATCTCTGTTAGTTTCTGTGCAGATAAATGACCATATCCTTTTCTTTATATACAATATTATATCTGTATGTTCTCCCACAAAAACTCTAAGGCGAACAAGTACAAGCATAGCTTAGCGTTTGTCTTTCCAGATCACAGTTTCTCCAGGAGCTAACAGCTGACAGGAGGTAACTGGATAGTTACAGAGCATATTGTTAAGACGAATGGAGTCAGGGAGAGGTTCAGCAACAGAACACTGGCCTAACAGATATGAGAGCCTGGTTTGATCTTCAGTACCAAAGTACACACACACACACACACACACACACACACACACACACACACACACTGGACTTAGATAAACTGCTTTCAAAATATACTCCTTAAAATATAATTCAGTACAGTAAAGGACCTTGTAGAATAAGACCCAGCGTGACTGTCAACTAACAGCATCTAAAGAGCTCTATTACATGCACATTTACTCATACATGAAAATAAATATGAAGCAAATGCCATGTGTCTGAAGAATCATAAATAGAAAATAGTCAAGATTTCTGATGACACGTGTCATATATTTTGCATCATGGTATAGACTCTAGAATGCACTAGGTATAAAAGAAATAATTCTACAAATCCAAAACAGGAAAGGACATGAGACAATCTCCATAATACATTTATGTTTTGAATTAAAAATATGCAAGCTTCTGCTTAGTCTTTTTCTCATTTAAAGTTTTCTGAGAATTTCATGTGTAAGTACTGTGTCTCTACCATTTCAACCCCCCTCTTCTGCTCCTCACTCCAACTCTTCTTCCCCACTCCTTCTCAAATTCATAATTTCTTCTTTATTATTGTCATACACACACATATATATTTCGTTTTTTTCTTGTGAACTTTGCCCTGCCTGTCTCTGCATGTCAACTGGTGTTAGCATTATGCATGTCTTATTTAGGTAACCATTTTGTTGCAGTTTCTGGTGCAGCTTCCCTGGCATATCTAGAAGGCGTTCTGGTCTTCTAGCTCTTAAATATTTTCTCCCCTTCTTTTGAGATTTTTCCTTGACCCTTAGGTATAGGGGTGGCACTGTAATGGTTCTGATAAAGGTTGGGCAACCCAAGCTGTTGGACAATTTCTCTGTGTATTTGGGCCAGTTATGGAGTGAAAGCTACACGTCCCTGAAAATATCCTGCTTTCTTAAGAAAACCAAGGCACTTTTCAGTGCAGACAGAGAGACAGGAGCCTGGCTTGGCAACTCCTCATGCCTCCTCCTTTTGGGTACCTCCCAGGTAACTTGCATTATGTAGCAGGTATGAGCAAATCTCAACTCTTTGATGAATTCAGAAGTAAACAATGACGATGAATACATAATTAAAAATATACCATAACCAAGAAGGTTCGAGACAATACAATCTAGGGGCCCATGGCACTCTCAAATCCTCCACAGTCCAACTATAGAGCCATCCTCTTTCCCTTTCCTCCTGTTCTCTTCATTCCCCTTCCCCCCCACACACACACACACATTAATTTAACAGTAAAACATCCAGTGAGGATAGACCAGGAAACTCACAAGAGCCACAATGATCCAGAGCTAATGTCAGAACCCAAGGAGAGTGAGGAGATGTAGGGAGGATATGATGACAGATGTCAGAGCCTGAGGTGGGAGACAGTACCAACTGTGATAGGAAGTTGGAGACATTTAGAAAGACATTATTAATGCATCCAACTTTTCAACAAGGGAGATACAAGAATTCCAATAGAGACAACCAAAATGAACTCTGGAATATTGGATTTGAAAGTCTCTGTGTAAACCAGTGTGTGTGTGTGTGTGTGTGTGTGTGTGTGTGTGTGTGTGTGTGTGTGTATGTGTGATTTTCATTCAAAAAAAAACGAGGAAGTGTACTAACATGTACACATATGGACTTGTATGCACATAAATTCTCTGTCTACTAAGATTGCTATTCTGACAGCAGCAGTCACATGAGCACTCAGAGCTTAAATGCCACCGTCTCCTAAGAGAGCTCCTTGGAAAAGTGGATGGAGCAGGGCAAATAAAAGATGCCCCTGGAGAATCTTGCTGTGGAAGAAAACAAGAACTGCTCACAGAATGAATGAGAGTGTTTCAAAAGCACAGAAGTAATTTGAGGAGCCTCTCTCTGGCCACAGTTGGAACAATTAGATCATCAAAATGCATCATGGCAATAACTGGTTATAATGCATTGACCTAGAAAACCCCAAAGAAGCGAAGACACAAATAAACTTAAAGTCTGATGAGAAGTTGTTTTAGATTCATGGAGTCTCTTCACAAAATGTTTGAAAACTAAAGGACAGATAAATTAGAATGTGGGGAAGCTCGACTGATATGGAATTGTAACGAATATGAATATTAACAGCATGAGACAGGTCGGAATTAGCAGCATTTGAAAGGATGCAATAAGAGAGGACATAATTGCGTCTCTGACGGTTCTGAAAAAGACATACAGTCTAGAGCTGGGAAAATGGCTCAGCATTTAAGAGCACCGAACACTCTTCCAGAAGATACAGATTTTATTTCCAGGACCCACCTGGCAGCTCCCATCTATCCATAACTCCTTTCCCAGAGGATACAATGTCCTCTTTGGCCTCCCTGTGCATCAGGCATGAACATTGTGCACCGATATACATGTAGGTAAAGTACCCATCCATAAAATAAAAAAAAACGAATAAATAGTTTTTAAAAGGCATATAATCTGCAATCATTCACGAGGAACTGTTAGGC
This sequence comes from Rattus norvegicus, assembly GCF_021556685.1. Classification (NCBI taxonomy): domain Eukaryota; kingdom Metazoa; phylum Chordata; class Mammalia; order Rodentia; family Muridae; genus Rattus; species Rattus norvegicus. The sequence continues at coordinate 95,002,788 of NC_141541.1, forward strand.
AAACCTAAATTCATATGTGTACTATAAGACAAAGGCTTGCAACTTTAAAAATTATATTGTAAATGTTAAAAGAAAGTTTTGAGATTATGCCAAATGAAATGAAACCGTAGAGATGTGATACTGAAGGCAAACTTTAATTCTGGATAATTTTTCTATAGGCATTTTAAGGACATTTTGTGAATAGTGTCTGATGATTAGATTGTAATACTTTATTGATTTTAATTTCCTGGTCTTGATGGTTGCCCTAAGTTAAATCTGCCCTCTCTTCAAGCTCAAATCTTTCTTTTGGGAGTTAAAACTTTTAGCATCTATATACTTCTAATTTTAGAGGAGGCTGAAGCAATGGCTCAGAATTAAGAGCATCTGCTGCTCTTGCAAAGGACCTGGGTTTTTAGCTCCTTGCTCTGAGCACCTTTCTGTAGAACCTAGTGGCTGCGGATGAGTAGGTTTCTTCTATGCCACTTGTCTATGTGTCTGGTTTTATATTGATATACACTGTCTCTGTTACCATCACACTGCAATGTATTTTGAAATCAAGTATCATGATACCTCTAGTGTTGTCTTTGTGCATAGGGTTACTTAATACAGTTGCCTGCTTCTCACCTTATAAAACGAATCAACTCAGAGAGGATCAAATACCTTAATTTAAGACCTGAAACTTATAGAATACTAGCGGGAAACACTTCTAGATAGTAGCATAGAGTAGAAGTTTCTAACTGTGTCATGTGATACAGACTCACGAAGTACTTTGCTGAGTCAGACTCACGTGATGTTTGCCTGAGGCAAGACCTGTGGGAGGACACATGATGTTGGAGAGCTCTAAGTGGGACTCCATGGACAGGGACGAGGTGATACCTGTGCAGCTCTTCATTGGTCTCACATCTTCACCGATCTTCACTTTGTTGAGAGAGGAACAGCCAAGAACTCTTGGCATTCCAGGTGATCCTGGTCACTCCTGCTGATTTGGCGGAGGCCTGGCAGGTTCTCTTGGATCGTCCACCATTGCTGATTCGTGTTTGTTGACACTCTTGAACTGGACTGTTAGTATCCTGACACTATCCAACTGGTATCTTGACAGCAGAGATTGGGATTACATCAAGAAGTACTTCTCTACAGGTTCACATCCCCTTGTCCTATTTGCCACCTTTTCTCTCCTATCTTTGGATGGTGGGATAGAAGGGATGGCATGGGGGGATCAAAGCATTTGAGAACCCTTATTAAAGTAGGTTTTGAAAAATCTAAGCTTACAATGGAACATGCAAATATTTCCTGACTCAGAGTCTAATACCTCAAGAAGCAAAAGCATGAATTAATCACTGGGATTTATCAAATTAAAAAGTTCCACACAGCAAAGAAAGAAACGGTCCACAAAGAGAAGACACGGCCTACGATGTGGGAAACAAGAGCTGCAGTTGTTCATCTGATTGGTATCCGTAAAATATAAAGAGTTAAATAAATCTGTAAAATAACAAATAATCCAGTTGGGAAATAGGCAACTGATCTAAGTGGACACTTCAAAAGAAAGGCAAATGGCCAACAGGTGTCAAAAAAAAATGCTTAAAATCTTTAGCCATCAGAGAAGTGTCAATCAAAACAACAATGGGGTTTTATTGGCTACTGTTTTTGTTTGTTTGTTGTTGTTTTTTATGCTAGTTAGATTATAGGGAAAAAAGGATACCTAGCTAGGTGGGAACATAGATTAGAGTACCCAATGTAGAAATCAGTAGGAAGTCCCATTAATAAACTGAAAATCGAATGACCATATGGCCAGGTTATGCCCAAGAATTCAAGTCAGCATACCACAGAGATACCCACAGATCCACCTACTGTATCTTTAATCACAAAAGCCTTGTTGTAAAAAGAGCCTAGGTGTTATCTGCAGGTGACTGGGTTAACAAAACACAATGTTTAGACAGAATAAAGTTTTATTTAGACATAAAGAATAATGAAATCATGTCCTTTGATCCAAAATGGACAGAACTTGAGATCACCATGTTATAAGTCCAATAAGCTAAGCACTGACAGAAATAAAAAGTTACAATTTCTATCACATATGGAATCTAGAGGAAAAAAAGAGAGGGAAGGGAGAAAATAAGTGACTTTAAAGTAGAAGAGAAACTAATAGGGAAGGGAAAGGAACGTAGAGAAGAAAGGAGAGGGGAGAGACCAAGAGATGGTATTAAAGGGGGTAAATGAAACAAAGAGTAATATATGAGTGTATGTCTATGACACAGTGAAGGGCATTAACATGAATTAAGTTTTCAAATTCCTGTTGTCAAAAATCTTATTAAATTAGTATTATTTCCCCTATGTAACAGGTGATGACATGGAGTCTTGCATTAAAAAAAAATTGACCATATTTTTTCTCTGTGATATGCTATGTTGATAGCTAAAGGGAAAATAGCCTTAATTCTCACAATTTTGATTCACAAACATTACCCCTCTTGCACATCAGAAAATGCTTGAGGACCTAATTTTGAATCCCCAACACCCACGAAAAATACAGAGCAACACAGCAACAAGGGGAGGCTGGTGAATTCCAAGAGCTCAATGGCTGGCCAGCCTAGCTGAAATGGCAAACTTCAGGTTCACTGAAGGGTCCCATCTCAGGGGAACAAGGCTGGGAGTAATAGAAAATGACATCAAACACCCTGCACTTGTCTCCATATGCAAACACAGTGACAAGTATCTTCACATTCACAAAAATCACACACACACACACACACACACACACACACACACACACATGGGCATGGGCAGGGGCTTTTTGTTTCTTTGTCTACTGGGAAATAAGTTTCTTTTTTATGTATCATTACTCAAAGATTTTGCAAATTTGCTGGTCTACAGTCACAAGTACACTAGGTACTAGGGGTCATAAGATTACTAATCACTAGAGACCCACAATTCCCAGCTACTCCACAGGCCTATTTGAGCACAAAGTTGGGTGCACAAGGAGGTAGGGTGTACATGGGAGGGGTTGGCAGGTGGGGGAGATATGATCGAAATATATTGCATGTTTTCCAAATAGAAAGAGCTCAAGTGTGCTCCTATCCCCATCTGAACTGCACACTCAGAGGCCCTCTTTTGTAAAGCTCCTTCTCAAACAAGAATAATACTCAACAGAGCTGTTTCACTATTTGCCCAGAAGAGACATCTGCATCAAATCATTATTCTTTGGAAAATTACTGTTCCGTTCTACCAACTCATTACAAAATTCATTTCTAAGTCTTAGCAGTAAGACTTGGTTGGCATGCCATTTTTCTTTGAGTGATTTGCTTTTTATTGAAACTAGGGAAACTATAAAACAGAGCAATCTTAATTCTTCTACTGGGAAAAAGTTTGCTTTCTTGCAGTGGATTAGATGTGAATTCTCAAAGGTAACACTAGAAGTTTAGATTGGGAGATGACAAACTGTCCCTGTTGTCCCAGAGAGGTAATTTGGCTAATATAGTCTCATTAATGAACCTGAAGTAATAATTTCACTTAGAAAACATAGCTCAGCTCTGACATGGATTGATAGAAACAAAGCTATGTTATGGAATTTTAATTTCTCTATCACAGATGATACTCCTTGCAAAAGTATTGTCTGGAAATTATTTATAAGATTTATATGAGAAATGACTATAAAAAATAATCTATTAAGAAATAGTTTAAAATCTTAGGGACACATCAAATTCTATACCTCCTTTTTTCCCAGCGGATATCCGTGTATTAAAGGCCCTGAAAATATTGCACCATAGGAGCCTGTCTTTATATCATTAAAGTGATTCACGAACTTACAGCAAGCGTCATATCCCTTGACACTAGTAATTTTAGGAATGCATTCAAGTATTAAATCTGTGTGAGCACCACAGGATATTTGGCCAGTTAAAACAGAATTCTCAAAACTGTCTCAGATTCTTTATAAAAAAAAAGAGATGCTAGCCTAGAGTGTCCCAGATCAAGGCCAGTGTAATTCGCATGACATCAGGCCTTGGATAGTTAAACAGGAGTGCACCTGCACTATTCCTGAAGCACAATAATTAGTTCCCATTTAGAAGTGGGACAGAGGATGTGCCAGCAAATAGTGGGCCAGCTTTCAACTCCAATTTGCAAATCTTCTTTTAAACCAAAGGAAAGACCTTCCCTACGAGCCCCTGACCCCTCACCATCACCATGGCTACAGAATGCTGATAATCTATCAGCCGCAAGAGCCTAGAGAGATCTCAGAGATGCCGACAGCTGTGTGCCAGAGTCCACGGACAGAGACTAATTACAAGATCTGTGGTTAGCAAGTAGCTTGTGACATCAATTAATCGCATAGTAGCATCAATACTCTCTTCTGCAGGCCTCGGTGGTACTGAATCATCATCTCCCCTGTCCTAACTCTTCCACCGTCTTCTACACCAACTACAGATTATTGGAAAGTTCCTGTTTCCTGCTATCTCTGATTCCTCTGAAGTGAGAAGGCAAGTAACATAATTCCTGGCTAGAGAGGTTTATATAGACTTGTGGGGAAGGTCCCTAGGGGCTTCATGGTCAGCAGAGAAGCCATCCATGAAATGGTGAGAATGAACACTCGGTTTAGCCCTACTTAGCCAGACTGAATAAAACTTTGGGAGCCTGATATCAAGTGGTTTGTTGTAAGCCTATTTAAACACAGTTGAATATGGGGGGAAAGTTTCCAGGCAACAATCATTCCAATCCAAGGCACTGAATAAAGCTTAAAGTGTGACTACATAGAAACGCCTTTGCAATGTACATGTGACCAGGAAGTTGGGTTCTGTAGCTCAAAGGCCTAGGATCTAGTGTGGTCTCTGACTGAGATTGCCCAGAAGTCAGCAGGCTAGAAAGTACATGTGACATCTCCCCCTAAGGATAGGTTCTATTAACTGGGAGCTAAAGATAAAGGTCTAGGGAGGGAGAGTCTGGGATAATCATTCTGGAGGATTTGGGTGACATCTAGCTCTGCAGATAGCAAAAGATCGCCCAGTTGTTAACAACATTGACTCTCAGCTTTCTGGGTGGAATGCAGGCATTTTCTTAATGTTTAATATTCCTGATTTCCCTGGTGCTTATCTGTGACTATAAGAGCCTCAGCTCCTCTACAAACTCATGTGTGTAACGTCTCTTTGACCTGAAGTCACAACATTCTTGAATTTAGCACATCTTTATGACCTCTCTATGAAGCTTGAATCCACTGTCCTCCATTCTTTTCATGATAAGATGACCCATTCATATTTGAACTTCCGTGGAAGTCACAATTTTTTGGGGGGGTTCTTTTTTTCAGAGCTGGGGACCGAACCCAGGGCCTTGCGCTTCCTAGGCAAGCACTCTACCACTGAGTTAAATCCCCAACCCCGGAAGTCACAATTAAAGATGAGGCATCGTTACTGCTGCCTGCCCAGATTCATCAGCTCTGTGTGTGTCACTGGACATGAACTGGGCATTGTCCTTACAGTACTCAGTCAACCCTCCATTCTAGACAATTCATGAATGACCCTTTATGTTTATTGTCTTAACCCACTTGTGGTGCTATAATAAAGTGCCAGAGAGAGATTAACTTGCACAACAAACATTTATTTTCTACAATTGTAAAGGTCGGAGAGTTCAAGATCAGGGAACAAGTAGATCTGTCACCTAATGAGAATCCCTTTGGTGGTTTGCAGATAAATATAATCTTGTGCCATCACACAGGAGGAAGCAAGAAAGAGGCAAAAGGTCATGTTTCCTCTTCTAAGGCCCCATCCTTGCACAAAGAGGGCATGAATTTGAGAGGAGATGGTTGGAAGGACAGGGGAGGAGTTGAAACAGGAGGGTGGAAATAATGCAAACACATACACATGAATCAAACCTCGAATAAAGGTAATGCACCTTAAAAGCAATTATTTTTATCTTGTGTTTATGTTCCTCCATATGGGGGTTCTTGTACATGCCTACAGGACCTGTGGAGATCAGAAGGTATCAGAGTTCCTGCAGCTAGAGTTGCAGTCAGCCTTAGGCTACCTGAGGTGGGTGCTGTGATCCAAACTCAGGTCCTCTGCAAAAGTTGCACATACTTCTCGCCACTGAGCCATCTCTACAACCTAATTATTTTTATCTTTAAAAACTTTAAAGCTTGCAATGTGTGGTGTACACCTTTAATCCCAGCACTCAATGGCAGGCGCAAAGGCAGGTGGATCCCAGAGTTTGAGGCCAGCTTGGTCTACAAAGCAAGTTCCAGGACAGCCAGGACTGCAGGAGAGAACCTGTCTTAAAAGAAAATAAATTTAAATTGTTATAAATACTCATCTGTCTAAAATTCTCTTATGTCTTTATGTGTTTGTACTTAATGTGATATTCTATAATAACTCTTCAGAGAACCTGTCTTTGATGCAATCTTTCCTTACTGTTTTGTGGCCCTGACAGAGCACCTGACAAAAGCAATGGAAGGAAGAAAATGCTTGTTTCAGCTCACAGCTCAAATGTGCAGTCCATCAGGGCAGGTCACGGCAGCAGGAGCTCGAGGCAACTGCTCTCATCTCATCCAAAGTCAGCACACAGAGAGGGAAGAACACTGGTCCTCAGTTACTTTCTCCTCATCAGTCAACGCAGATGGTGCCACCCAGAGTTAAAGCTCTCATCTCTGCTAACCTGGTATAGATAATTCCTCATGACGATGCCCTGAGATTTGTCTCCCAGATGACTGTAGATCTTGTCAAGTTGAGGATTGATATTAACTAATCATATATAGTAACCTATATTGTGTACATAGCCTATACATTTCAATCCTGGTTCTTCCAGATAGGAAAATTTCCTCATATAAGAGTATAAACACATGTAAAATCTGTTCCTTTCTTGATGATGAAGTAGCACTTAATGAGCGCATTAGTCATCTTTTCGTTACTATAAGAAAATTCCATGGCAGACTAAAGGAAAGAGATTTATTTTGGCTCATGGTGCTGGAAGTCCAAGGGCCAAGTCACATAAAAAGCATTTCATGGGATCCTTTCTATCCCATGTGCTTCATCATATCATGGCAGATGCACACACATACACAGAGAGAGAGAGAGAGAGAGAGAGAGAGAGAGAGAGAGAGAGAGAGAGAGAGAGAAGGGAGGGAGGCAGGGAGGGAGGGAGGGAAGGAAGGGGAAGGCAAGGGGTAGGGGTAGGGGGAGAGGGAGAGTAGTTTTTCAGTTACAGCCATTGCTATACAATCCTGAGAGCTCCACTCTAACAACCTTATCAAATCTAATCACTTCTGGGGTCCCCAGTGTTAAACACCACAGTCAGATTAAGTTTCTATCTTTTTAATACTATAAACACGGGATGTTGGAGATTGAACTCCTTCATAAGTCTGAAGGGTTGTGACAGGCCCCAAGATTAGCACAACTGATTCCATGTTGGAGGCACCGTTCGTACTAACCTTGCGTTTTAGCTTCTGTAGTTTCACTTCTTGCCAATCGCTCTCGCTAATGGAAGCGCGTCCATCAGGATATGGATTTCGTCCATAAAAGACTAAGAACAGTGAAGTTCTAGGCTTACATGGTTTGGGCAAATCTTCATGTAGCTGTCTACCAACAATACAGACTTTCTATTCAGCTAAAGATTATCTGTGTGTTTTCTGGTGGAATCACCACCCAACAAGGAAAAATCATATTCAAGCTACGACAGTGAGCCCTGAGCACCTGGGCTAAGCACCAGGAAAAAAAAAGACTTTTGAAGAATGTGAAGCTACCCATTTCTGCCTCTTCCTGCCGGTATCAACAGAGCCATTGGAAGAAAGGAGAACAGACAGGTAAACATAAATGGAGGGCATGGGATGTGAGAATTGCTTCTATTTTTACCAAATGCCAAAGCATCATGAGGAAGGTTTGTAGGGACACCTTATTTAAGAGAAAATGGCCAAAGTGTTTATTAGTTTCTAATTGTATTTGTTAGTCAACACCCTCTCGAATAATAAACGCTCCAGACAACCAACTTCAAAGGAGGAAAGGTCAGTTTTGGCTCACGGTTTCAGAGGTTTCAATCCATGTTCACTCAGAGTTCATCTAGAGGAACGGTATCATTCCACAGGCTGGGGGCCCAGGATAAAGGATAAAACAAGCCAAGCACCGGTATTTATCTGTTTCCTGCTACAGATGCAATGTGACAAGCCACCTCGTGCTCCACCTACCATGCCTTCTCCACTTTGATAGACTTTACCCTCAAATTGTGAGCCAAAATAATTGTTTCTTTTTTCGCGAATTTTGTCATAGGCACGAGAATAGTAACTAATATAATTCTTATAAATAAAATCAATGTTTTAGTAAGTGGGTATTTATGAACAGCTCATGGGTACTGTTTATAAATATGTTTGGCCTCTGGTTCGCTTGTATCGTTCATTACTCTATTCAAGCTTCTTTCCCTAGAGATTTCTTTGCTTTTTAATTATGTGTATGTGGTTGCAAATGGACCTGAGCACACAATACAGGTGACTGTTCGGGCCAGAGGCATAGGATGCCCCTAGAGCTGGAGTTATAGGCACGGTTGAGCTCCCCAACAGGTTTCAGGGACTAAACCCAGGTCCTCTGCAAGACAGTATTGTTTTTAACTGCTGAGCCACCTTTCCAGCCCCTCTATTATACTTTCCTTTACAGCCCTGCCAAGAATGCCATCTACTTGACATGATACAGGCTTTCTCCTACAACAGGATGCTAACCATGAACTTACTTTGAGCCCTGAATCGTGCCAGCACAAGGGTACTTTATTCCAGAATTCTGTTCAAGTCTTGAGGACTTTTCCCCCAGCCTAGCCAAAAAACAGAAGCAGCCCTTATCACTTGTGACCTCTAACCCATGTACAAGTATGGCTGTCTGCTTCCTCTTCCCACCCCAAGATTCAAGATCTGCTGTCTTCTCCTTCCCAAGGTTTTCCACTGAAACCTGGTAAACAAGCTCTGCTAGATATTCGCAGGAAGTTTTTTTCCACTGTTCACCCTAGCTAACACTTATCCCCTCTAAAATTGTGCTCTCTAAATTTAACAGGTTCCAGGAAACAGTTGCAGCTCATTTTTTTAATTCAGGAATAGAGGGTTAGGAAGAGAGTCAGTATTGTTTGAAACCTTTTATGCCACCTCTGAGACCACTGCTTCCTGTTGTATAAAAATTCCTCTACTGTGTAGGCGCCACCGTTAGGCCATTGGATAGAATAGAATCTCATGGCTGTACCAGTGGATATCACATGATCACTGAAAGGAAGGGGCACTAACAATGTTAGGTAAGTTAAAAATGAGGGCATAAAATAAAATCAAACATAAAATATGCTTCCTAGAACTACTATGCTCTACCTCATGTTGTTTCCAGGAGAATATGGGCCGACACTTCTCACTCTGCTATATATGTACAGTGGAACTAACCACTGTGCAAGTGGGTGGCAGACAGTGTGAGCCAAGACTCTTGCTGTTTGAGTGGGAGGTTACAGACAAACAAGGGGAAGAGGCTAGAGTGTTTAACATGATCATGAGTAAGCACCAGATATAGCCATACAAACTCATATTTAGCATTATATATAATATATATATATATATTTCCTTGCTCTGTTGCTGACAGGGTCTAGAAACATGGACACCCCATATTAATGCACATACCTAACATCCAGATCTTTCTGATACCATTCTTCAGTAAATAGACAAATGTCCCTTGGCAAAGTAATGGATTCTAGAACAAGGGTCATGAAGATGAGCCCCAAATCATCTTTCTGTATCAATACAGAAAGTAAGTACTCAAAACCTGGCCCCAAACAACAAAAACCCAATAGCAAAGAGGGGAACAGAAAGGGGGAAGAAAGGCAAATGTCACGTTCCCTCTCACATGGGGAATGCATATGCATGTATGTGTGTGTATGTATGTAGGTATGCATATGTATGCATATATGTATACATATTTGGGGTGCTATTTGTGGGGAAGAGAGGGTTCAGCAAGAGCAGGAGAGTGCATATGAGCAAGCACAATGGTAGATAACTATCAAAATCTCGTAATAAAGCCTTTTTACTTTGTTAAATAAAAATCTTAATAATAAGAACCCTAAAATCTTATAATTATGAGGGTAAGCCAAAGGGCAGTGATAGAAGATCTATTATAAGACAAATCGGAACAATGTGAGCAAGAAAATATAGAATGGTTTTAGATATAACCAAAACCATAAAATGCACATCAGTGAGTATATACTTATATAAATAATTGGATGAATGCATGAAAACCTCCTATGTAAAGAGACACCAGATCATTTTCATAGATACTCCGCTCTCAAGAGGCATGCCTCCCATGTCATGGGCTGTATGTAGAGATTTCCTTCCATGAGAAGCAGGGTGTGAGGGAATCACTTTACATTGAACAATCACAACTTCATTCAAGTGATCCCTGCAAACCCCAGCAGTAAGGAATTATGTGTACAGTAAATGCCCAACATACACGGTGACCATACTTGAATTCTACTTGTATGTCCTGCACTCCCAGCCTCAAACTCACAATCTACCATGACAAATCCCAGACAAAGCTATTCTAGAAAACTCCTGGTCAGTAGTCTGCAAGCCTGTCAAAGTTATAAAAACAAAGAAAGTATTAGAAAATGCCGTGGACAAGGAGGACTGAAGGGAGACAACTAAACAGAATGCTCCTCCTCAAAGGAATCCTGGAGCCAGCGCATCAGACAAGCTCTAAGGACCAAGGGAGGGACCAAATTCACCCGATACTGACGTGTCAGCATTCTCTGAAGTGAACATGTTCTACTCCTGAACGTCAACAGAGAACCCTGGGTTCAGGAATTTCCACACCATCTTTAGCATCTTTGTCTTTGAAGTTTGTAAGCCTTTAAGTTGCTCTTTTGAGTAAAATAGGGCATATTTAAAAATAAAAAGAACATCTAGAAACATTACTCATAAAATTTTACCACAGATTGTTTTAGCGGTTGGTAATTTTATTTTGCTTATCAATATTGTAAATTAATACTATCGTATCTCAGCGTTTAGCTCTCAGAGATTTGACATGAAACTCATAATTGGAGCATTTGGTCTTTAGACTCTTTAGTGAAATAAGGTCAAGCAGACAGCATCCGTTTCCACCAGAGGGATAATAACAGAAAGTTTTAATTGTGCCCTAGGAACAGTTTTTCTAGGATGTCACTACCATAACACATGATTTGCAGGTCGGGGTCATCAGGAAAGTCACATTTCCCAGGCACTGGACAAAATAGTGCTTTTCTCAGACAGAAGCACAGCAGACCTGGCTTCAGTGGAGGCGTCGTCCCATAGCAACACAGGGAGATGAACTGAGGATCCCTGTCCTACAGAGGAAGGACCTCATTCCTTTGCCAGGAGGGACAGAGAACTGTAGGTTAGCCAGGTATCATATTATACACATGCCTTGAGAGGAGCAAAGCTCACCAAGCAGTCTATGATATAAGTCCATGAGGTCTTCTGACTCCATGTAATGAAATGTCCCTGCCTCTAGGCACAGTCATGCAAGCACAGCAGGCCCATGCTCACGACTCCCTTTCCCTGTGACTCTCATTTATGGGGATATAGAGCATACAGAACAAGCTACGCTTGATTGCTTATGTGTTTGTTTGCCATGGTGCTAACGATGGAATCCAGGCCCTCTCGCACCCTGTGTATGTACTCTACCACTTCGCATAATTCCGGCTCTGCAACCTCCTTTTGGAAAAGGGAGTGAAGAAAAGTTATGTCAGAGTGAATGACAGAGAGGAGTCATCTTAAAGATTAGGGGACGTAGAAGGCAGTGCTAGCTTCTTTGGCAAATGAAGCTGTACAAACCATGAGAAAGGCAATGTTTGGCAAACAATGTTTAGTAGCAATGAGCTCTCCAGAAAGATAATCTTCCACCTGTGCCGAAAAAGTCAGAGTACAGAAGAGAGGACCATCACTGAGACCAACAAAACAGCAGGCAGGAGGGGAAAACATCCGTTCACTGTTGTCTGTCCTAAGAAGCCCTGGGGAACTTGCCTTTCACACTGGCCTGAAGTGACAACTTACAGTGACAGCAAGTTGACTTGCCAGTGAGATGACTGACTACGTCTCATTTTCAGATAGACTCCAATTTCATAAATTGGCATGGCACACACACACACACACACACACACACACACACACACACACACAGGCACGTACATATATACTTCATGAACGTTCATTTGCATTTGATAAACAGTCAATTAATAAAGAATAGTGACGACTTAGGATGCTGGTCACTGTGGCACATGCTGGTGGTCACAGTGATACAAGTGTCTAGTTGGAGTTACTTACAGAGAGAGCCATGGAAAAGCTGTGATTCTAAGCAAAGGCTTTCTCCCAGTGCCATGTAGACAGCCCCAGTTTCTGGGCTTTTTCCCTTCCCCTCAGGTCTCCATCCCCAAAATACCGCATTGACTGTCTCCAGTTCTGCCAGCCTCTCATTCCTAACATTCAGCCATTCTCTGGGCTGTGAGACTAGAGCTTGAGCTTATTGAGGTTCCTGTGCCCCGGCATCGGGGCCATCACAGGGCACCTTAGGTGTGCTCCTGGTGTTTCCATTGTCATCACCATGACCCGAGCAACAGTCGCCTCTCATATATTGCTACCCTCGCCTACTCTACCCACTTCTTTTTTATTTTCACAAACTTTATTTAGACATCATTCACATTTAACAAATCTCATTCTTAAAAATGTATCACTCAAAGATTTCTTTTATTCATACACTTAGACAACTATTTCCCATTATTTACTAAAATATTTTTTACATCCAAATAAGTCCCACATCGATTAGTAATCATTGATTATTTTCGCTCCCTTAGCCACACACATCCTCTGATTGGCCAGCACACCCATCCCGTTAGCCCCCTGTTGCTGTGATAAAACGCTGTCCAAACTAACTTTGGGGAAGAAAAGGTTGAACTGGCTCATACTTACACTAATGTCACAGTTCCTCATCAAGGGAAGCCAAAGCAGGAGCTGAAGGAAGGAACTTACAGGCAGGAACTGAAGCAGAGGCCATGGAGGAGTTCTCCCTATTGGCTTTCTCCTCATGGTTTGCTCAGCCTGTTTTCTCATACAACCTGGAACTGCCTGCCCAGGGATGGCACCACCACAGTGGGCTAGGCCCTCCCATATCAATTAGCAAATAAGAAAATGCCCCCAGACCTATCTAAGGATTGGAGTTCTTCAGAAGGTTGTTCTAAAGAGGACCTGCCATCTAAAAATCACGTTATTAACTTTAATATTTTTAATTATTAAATCTAATTAAAGGTTAAGAACAATCTATTTCAATTCATTTTAAATCAATTTATTTTAATTAACTAAATTAATTAATTAGGCAGTTATTCAACTGAGGTTCACTCCTCCCAGGTGACTCTAATTGGTGTCAAATTGACAAAAAGTAACCAGCAGAGTATGCAAGTTTTCTTTGTCTTCAGTAAGTAGTATTTGTATATCAATGGGCTGTATTAAAATATATTTCTTTATGATTTATTATCACTCAACGTTTGATGTGTATACTTATTTTGTGCACCTGTGTATCTGGTGTTAGACAAACCTGTTTTGGTTGTGAGTAGGAAAGACTTTGGTAACCCTGGTCTGAAGAATGGTTCTAACTGCTCTCCTCCAATGCTCACAAAGCAGGAACAGTTCCACACTACCCACAATTCCACACTACCCACCAGGTTAGCTGGTCCCTCCACTTTAAGCTGGTGCTCTAGTGCCTCTGGGAACCGTGAATGGATGTATCCCGTACCACATAGGAATGTGAATTGGTCGAAGGAGCTGACTCATAAAGTACAGTAGGTAGAACTTTCTGCTCTAATCCTGCGTGCCCGAGAGTGTGATTAGCCATCACTCTTAGGATTCTGTTGTGTACTATTGCGTAATTGATCTTAAGATAAAATCTGACCTGGGGGAGGGGGTGGAAGGAGGCACACAAGCCCTCAAAAGCCGGACTGGACACTTCCTCCAAACAAAAGCAAAGAGTAAAACATGTTCATTCAAATCACAGTTAGGACTCTGTACTGTTGCAGGCTTGAAGTTGGAGAGCGCTATGCTGAAGGAATCAGGGAGCCTCTAGGATCAAAGAGTGATCCCTTACTGACATCAACAAGCGAATGGGAACATCTGTGTTGCATCTGCATTGTACTAGACTCTTCTAGTAGAGTATTTCACACACCCTCCAGGTAACATCACTCTTACTTGCTCCCTGACCCCCTGACCACAGCTCCTGAAGACCTTAAACAGGAACTAACTGGCTGAACTTATAGAATCTTATAGAACTATGAATTAGTAAATGTTTATTTGTTTGTTTTAATACATATCTCTGGCTGGCCTGGAAATGTGAGAAGACCCTTAGAAAACAAAGTGTTGATGACCAGTGTTGATGACTTCTTAGCTACGTGAAACTCTCCCATCATTTGGGAGATGGTGGGGTCTTTACTTGACTATCCATTAAGCTAGACTCTAGCATCTTAAAGGCATGGCCATTTAATTTTTCTCCCCACAGATAATTTATAAACATTCACAAGGAACAGAAAATAAGAGAAAATAGGAGTTTGAAATCCTTGATAAGGTGTTTTTAGACAACAGGAATCATACTTGCTTGCTACTTTGCAAATTTTTTCCTCTAAGGACTAAAGGAAAATCACTTGGGTGGGTATCAAAGAAGAACCAGAAGTTTGGAGTTGAATATTATAAATACCATTTATTCTATTAAAGACAGGTTAAATTATTCACAGTTGCTGAAAGGTAGACACTACACAAGATCCATCAATGGATAACAACGTGTGTGTGTGTGTGTGTGTGTGTATACATATACAATATATATTGCATATATGTATATATCTTTGTGTGTATTTTAAAGACTAAATGTTGGCGCATACACACACACACACACACACACACACACACGCAAAAGGAAAGAAATTTGGACACGCTATACCATAGATTATATTATGCTGAAAGACATCACACTAACTGGAATAAGTTACTCACAAAGTAATCATTATTATATGATTCCATGTATGTGAGGTGACTGGAGTAGTCAGATCACAGAGATAGAAAACACAATGGCGGTTTTTAGGGGTTAAGATGGGAAAGAGGAATTAGAGTTTAATAGATATATAGTGTCAGTTTGGCAAGTTGGAAAGTTCTGGAGATGGACGGTGGTGATGGCTGCATAGTATAAAAGCCCTTACTGGAAATGAACTGTGTACTTAAAATAGTTAGAATGGACACTTCATGTTGTGTACATTTCTATTAGTGAGGGGGACTGGAGAGGTGGCTCAGTGGTTAAGAGCATGAATTCAATCCATAAGATTCATGTCTAGTTCCCAGAATCTGTATCAGGTTGCTTAAAGCTGCCTGTGACCCCAGCTCTGGGACATCTGAAACTTCTGGCCTCTTTGTGTGACATACATATGTTATCACAGACATATACATATATGCATAATGTTAAAAGAAAATAAATCTTTTATAAAATTGTTACAATGGGAAGTTAATGTTTCCTTTATTTCCCCTCATTCTTTAAAAGAGATTTGCTGACTCCCCCCTTAAAAGCCATTATCCAGTGAGTAAAATGCAACTTCGCCAGGGATGCCCAGCCCCATCTACTTGTGTGAAAAATGGCCTCAGAATTAGCATCATTTTTAAAAAGCCAGAAGTACAGTTCTTGCTGAATCTTGTTTCTCTAGAAACACTTACATACTTGAACTAATTAAATAAAGCAGCACTAACTCTGTAAGTGATGAATTTGCAATAAAAATTTAATTTTATGCTTAATTGTATTAAGATGTGTAATATAACTGTTCTTTTGATCTATTTTGTTATAAAAATATACTGACAACTAAACAAAATTTAATAAAACCAACTGGCAATTTTCATAAGGAATAAAAATTAGTTTTAATTTATAATTATAATTTTGTGAAAAGAACTATGAGGGAAGGAATGGGATTGTTATCACTTTGAAGAAAAGAGCAAAATCTAGCTTTAATTGGGAATTAGAACAATAAATAATTTCTGACTGTAAAAAAATAATGATTTTTTTTTTTAATGTTTGATGGTCTCTGTCAAATACCAAGATTTTTGCACTGGCTGCATTTGAAGGTACTATAAACATTTTACTGTAAAATAAAACTGTAACTATCTACTCTTTTAGGAACTTATACTTCCTTTGAAGAGGTATACTATTTAATTCTAGTATTTGAAAAGTTATTCTGAAATTTTACCATATACACCTGGATAGTGCAAGGTCTTTAGTCAGTAGAGTAAGGCTCTAAAAACACTTCAGTCTGAAATTGAACTTTCCTCCCAAAACATATACTATTGAATGTCAAGTATTTTAATTTTCCACATGGTTTAAATTTCCCTCACAATATAAATACATTTTGTGCAAATAATGTTAGTTTAGATTTTCAAATATTTTATTTAATATTCATGCATACATACAATGTGTTTGAATCAAATCTTCCATCGTTCCTCACAATCCCCCATCCCTCTACCATTTTTTCTTCCCTATCAAATTCATATGATCTTTTTTTCAGAAGATTTATTTGCACACACATGTGTATATGTACACATGCATGTGTGATCAGGCACACATATACATACACACACTCACACACCCAATTGTTGCTACATGCAATTTTGCATGCATGTGGAGGTCCAGCTTGTTGCCTGGATGCTGGAATCTGAACTCCTGTCCTCCTTGTGTAAATCAGTTAACCCTGGCGCCATATCTCTAGGCTTAGACCTATTTTCAAGCTTCTCTCTTCAGTTGTTCATTTTCAGGCTTTGCTTGTAGAATGATCTTTTTAGGAGGAGGAACTAATGCATTCTGTTACTCAAGCACTCAGGAAGCTGAGGAAGGATGACTGACAGCTTGAATACACCTTCGATTGCATAATGAGACTGATTCATTTTGTTTTTCCAAAAACATAAAAAAAGCATAATCTTCCCTTCCTCTTCCTCTTCTTCTTCCTCCTCCTCCTCCCCTCCTCCTCCTCTTTCTCTTCCTCTTCTTCTCCTCCTTCTTCTGGGTAGTGTCAGTGTGCGCATGCTACTTCTCCAAGTTCCTCCAGGGTCTCCCATGGTGGCATCATCGCTGCCTGGCCTCTCTGGGTGGGTTTGCTGTACCTTTGGTTTTTGGTCACCTCTACTGCAATTCTGCCTTTTTTCTGTATTCATCATTTATTGTTTGCTCAAATTCTCACTGCTTTTCTTTCTTTTGTTCTTTTTTTTCTTTTTCTTTACATTTACTCTCTTTTTCTTGGCTCTTCAGAGACTTTTATATACTTCATCTACACATCTCCAGCTTACCAACTATATCAAACATGAAACGCTTTTACCATAAATGAGTGGTAAATACTTGAGAAGATGGATATGCTTGACCTAATTTTAACATGCATAGCATATACATGCACAGAAACATTACAAGATATCCCCAATAATATGAATTTTTGTTACGTTTGTATGTAGCCCAAAGTCAGTTCAAATAAATAAAAACATACTATGTTTTGTGATGTATCAGTTTTCCAAACAGAAGATCCCTTCCCTAAACCATAACATGTTTTATTTAACTCATTTTATGCCCAGAGCCAGAGTTAAGGAGACAGAGTTTTCACCTGAGTCTCACAGAGCCGGCTGTGCCCTGCTTACTTCCCCAGGCTTTAACAAGAGTGATTAAATAGATTCTAATAGCTAGGAAAGGCATTAGTTCATGGAGGAAGAGCTATACTTTTAAAAAGAGCTGAAGCTAAACATGTGTGTCACTTCATACAGAGAAGAAAATCATAAACCACACTTTTCGCCCTGGGAAAGGCACAGGTTATCATTCCTGTCAAAAGCTAGAAAACAGCAGGATTGTGGGTCTACCAAGCATCAGTGATCTTCCAGTGGTAACAGTGAATTTTCGTAACCTGTGTTTGTTGATGACGCCCACAAACTGCTGTTGCAGATGTAAGCTTCTGAGTGGAGAACCTTAGGAAGGCTTGCTGACACCCAGTAACAGGCGATTTAGCCAACTAGTTGTCTCCGTGCCAACAAACAGAAAACCCCCAACCACTATCAGCTTCCCTGGAGAAGACTGATGTCCTAGCCTGTGTCATGGTTTAGTTCTCAGAATATTCTGGGAGACATCTCACTAGCCCATGCCATTGATGACAGTAGTGTAAACGAAAGAGCAAAATGTAGTAGTTTGCATAAAGGGACACACTAGACCAAGACCAGCTCAAAGATGGGACCTATGTTCTCCCAAGTTCATGGGATCAAAGCTCTAGCCCCAGTGAATTTTATAGCACATAATATCCTGGATCAAGAAGCAAACAAGGATCAAGATTTAAAATAAAAAGCTACAATACCTTCATAGAGAAACACTGGCCACTGCACAGTGGACAGCAGAGAGAGAAAGCTAACATCTTCTAATATACAGTTCTTGGTGAGAGCTTCGCATTTTGTAGTGTATGTGTGTGTGAGTGTGTGTGTGTGTGTGTGTGTGTGTGTGTGTGAGAGAGAGAGAGAGAGAGAGAGAGAGAGAGAGAGAGAGGATTTTTTTTTAATCTGGGAGGGTAAAACTCACCTAATTTGAGGAAGACTTGTAAATATGTTTAATCCACATCGTTGTGTATTAAAAGTATTAACTTTATTATTATTATTTTACAGGAGCTCACAGTTAAGAACTCCAGGAGCGAGATTTCGATTTGTGAGCGTTGTCGGGACTGTTAAAGACAATGAGGAGTTTTAGAAATGGACTAAATGCACTCTGCATTACAAGGAGAAAACGAGGCTTTCACAGGGACAGGAGAGGAATGTTATTATTTAAGGTGATGGCTGTCAGGGTCAAGTTAACAAGGATGGAGTTGTGATAGTTATTTCTTATTGTCAATTTGCCAGGGTTTAAAAATCACCATGGAAACATACCTCTGAGTGTGTCTATGGGAGTGATTTCCAAAAACCTTAACTGAGCAGGAAAGATGTACCTTCAGTGTGGGTGACACTCTTCTGTGAATTGGGGCCCCAGACTGAAGGAAAAGCAGAAATGGAATGAAGCGGGATCATCTCTCTGCTTCTTTTTCTGTTTTTTTTTTTTTTTTTTTTTTTTTGGTTCTTTTTTTTCGGAGCTGGGGACCGAACCCAGGGCCTTGCACTCACTAGGCAAGCGCTCTACCACTGAGCTAATCCCCAACCCCTGTTTATTTTTTTTAAATTTTATTGGTTATTTTATTTATTTACATTTCAAATGTTATCCCCCTTCTTGATTTCCCCACAAAAAATCCCTATCCCACACCCTTCCAATCTGCCTCTATGAGGGTGCTTCAGCTCTCACCTCACTTCCCTAGCATTCCCCTATGACAGAGCATCGAGCCTTCACAGGACCAAGGGCCTCCCCTCCCATTGATGCCAGATAAGGCCATCCTCTGCTGCATATGCAGCTGGAGCCATGCCCACCTCCTACTCCCCTCACCCCGGTGTACTCTTAGGTTAGTGGTTTAGTCCCTGGGAGCTTTGGGGGTGGGGTTCTGGTTAGTAATGTTGTTGTTCTTCCTATGGGGTTGCAGCCCCTCCAGCTCCTTCAGTCCTTTCTCTAAGTCCTCCATTGGGGTCCTCATGCTCATTCAGTCCAATGGTTAGCTGCAAGCATTTGCATCTGTATCCATAAGCTTCTGGCAGAGCATCTCAGGAGACAGCCATATCAGGCTCCAGTCAGCAGGCACTTCTTGGTATCAGCAATAGTGACTGGGTTTGATGATTGCGTATGGGATGGATCCATCCCAGGGATGCAGGGATGGTTCAATATATGAAAATCCATCAAGGTAAACCACTTTATAAACAAATCCAAAGGAAAGAAAACCACATGATCATTTCATTAGATGCTGAGAAAGCATTTGGCAAAATTCAACACCCCTTCATGTTAAAAGTCTCGGAAAGATCAGGAATTCAAGGCCCATACCTAAACATAGTAAAAGCCATATACAGCAAACCAGTAGCTAACATCAAACTAAATGGAGAGAAACTTGAAGCAATCCCACTGAAATCAGGGACTAGACAAGGCTTCCCACTCTCTCCCTCCTTATTCAATATAGTTCTTAAAGTCCTAGCCAGAGCAATCAGACAACAAAAGGAGACCAAAGGGATACAAATTGGAAAGGAAGAAGCCAAAGTATCACTATTTGCAGGTGATATAATAATATTCTTAAATCACCCCAAAAATTCCACTAGAGAACTCCTTCAGCTGATAAACAACTTCAGCAAAGTTGCTGGATATAAAACTAACTCAAACAAATCAGTAGCCTTCCTCTACTCAAAGGATAAACAGGCTAAAAAAGAAATTGGGGAAATCTCTCTGCTTCTTAAATACAGATATTCAATGACCTCAAGTTCCTGCTGCATTGATTTATCTACACCCTCTAGGAGCCTAAAGAAATACTTTTTTCTTCTTTATTTCTTTTTTTTTTTTCTTTTTTTCGGAGCTGGGGACCGAACCCAGGGCCTTGCGCTTCCTAGGCAAGCGCTCTACTACTGAGCTAAATCCCCAACCCCTTCTTCTTTATTTCTTATCAAGTATTTCATCACCACAAAGAGGAAAAGAGATCTCAGTGATTACCATTTACTGTCAACTTGAAAGGATCTAGAAGCACCTAGGAGACACAGAACCTTCTATGAACACACGTGAGGGATTATCTAGATTAGGTTAAAAGAGGTGAGAAACATCATTGTGGGCAGCACCATTCTAGTGCATTTGGATCATAGAATGACTTTTTTAAAAAAGAGAAAAGTAAAGTAGCATTCACCACTCCCTGCTTCCTGGCCACGGGTGTCATGTGACCAGTTGCATCAAGCTCCTGCTGTCATGACTTCTCCACCACTATGGACCTTAACCTCGGACTGTGAACCCAAATAAGCCTTTTCTCCCTTAAGTCGCCATTGACAGGATGTTATATCACAACAACATAAAAAAAATAATTAATACAGAAATTAGTACACTGAACCAGAGGAAATATCCTTGTGCTTTCTTTTAGCCTCCTTATTGACACCACACTGTTTCTGAGGTGCCAACTTCCAATAAGGAATGACTCAGAGACTTCTCGTTAATTATCAGTGCTTAAGGTCTTGTTCCCAAGTAGCTCCGACAACTCAAGTTAACCCATTTATACCAATCCATCTTCTGTTGCGTGGCTCTTCACCTCTCCTCACTCCCTGTACATCCGAATTCCTTCCTCTCTGTCAGTATGGTGAAATCCCGCCTCTGACTCTTTCCCAGAGTTCATTTCTCTCTGTCTGCAGGTCCCATGTGAGGAAGGATAGAGAAACATCTTACAGGAAGATTCTCCCAACACCATATAGTTAATTTTATTGCTTAGACCTGTAGTATAGAAGCTTTGGTGGGATCTTGATTGAGATAATAAGCAAACACTAATTTGTCATTCAAAGTGTAGCTGTATACTCCTGGAACTACTTTTTATCAATTACACAGTGCGTTATTCAATGTAAAACACAAAGAGTATATTTGAATAACTTTTGAGTGGATGTAAGAGATGGAAGAATCATTCATGGATGGAGGGATCGTAAGAACAAATAAAATGTATGCAATAGTTTTTAATGGATAGTCTAGCCAGGTATGGTAATTCATACCTGTAATCCCAGCTCAGAAAAGACTGAGGCAAGACGGTGAAAAAGTTAGGGTCAAACGGGGCTACATAATAAATTCAAATCCCATTTAGATTACATAGCAAGATCTTATCTCAAACATCAAACAACAGTAAAAAGGTGAATAAGGGTGACTGTACTTTTCCTTCATTTTTTCAACTCACCTCATACTTCTGTTACCACAGAAGGTATATTCTTTAAGATGGTAATGTCTCATATTGTCTATCACATTATTTATCTGCATCAATTTATAAGTAATTTTCTTCACACTTACCTTCTAGTTCACTGATTCACTTTTCAGCTAGTTCTAATATTCTGTTTAATGATTTCCATGTTTATATTTTTAATTATAGAGGTTCTGCTCAGTCTTTTGATATTACATTTCTTTAATCATACATAGTGTTTGATACATAATATAACACCTAAATGTCTTAATATTATGACTATTATGACTTAAATGTTAGTTTATAATCTTGGATACTCCTAGTTCAGAATGAATTATTTTCTTGAACCTTATGTAACTTTGGATTGTGGTCTCATCTTCAGAGAGTCTATTTCTATGAGAAATCTCTTTGGTCTGATCTGTAAGTTTGCTGTCTCAGTTGCCCACGAATTTCACTGAATGTGACCATGCTTTGTGTTGGTTCTCCATTTGTGGCTTCTCATATTATACTGAATATGGTATATACTATACTGAATATGACGGTATCTATGAATATATGAGATGACAAGCCTCTTATATTGGAAACTCTCTAACGGAGACATTGGCCAACAGTTCGCCCTGTGTGGGTGAGCATATTTACTCTCTGGTCATGCTTACTAAGTGTTTCCTTGTAGGAGTCTGAGCTTTATACTTGTGCTGAAGGTCTAATTCCCTCCTCTTACAGGCACTAGTCTAGTCCTATCTTTCATCATGTGATGGCAATCTAAATCCTTGCTTCGTATACTTACCTGCATTCACAGCCCCTCCCCCCCAAGTCACACATAATATCTACAGCTTCTAAAGCATCGGGATTGGCTAGTAAGGCTCTCTGTTCCTAGAGATTATATTTTGTGATGTTGCCTACAAATGTAAAGAGGATTAAGAAGGGATACATCTAGAATTGCTAAACATTTTGTCGTGGGAAGATTTGCAGGTATCATCTTTAAATGGCTATTGGAAAGGCGTTCTGGTGTGATAATGTATTAGGAAGCTGTGCTAGATAATCTGAGGGAAGGGATTTCATTTGCTGCACTGTGAAAAAAGAAATGGCTTAGCAGAAAGAGGGAAAAGGCACTCCTGAGTCACACCTGTGAAGAATCCCCAACAAGAAAGGAGAAGCAGTTGCTTAGCTGACTAGGCAGATAATCACTGTCCCTGTCAGGGAGGACTGTGAGATAAAGGGGCACAGAAGCCAGGCCTAAATCCTGCTTGGTAGTGTTATCTGAAAAATGATAAGAATTTTATATTAAATATCACTATCGAGTTGCTTTTAAACCAACAGTATATACAGCTTTAAGACTCAGCTCAGGTCCAGCTCCCCCGGGGAAAGAGACACAAGAAGGAGGAAAAAAGACAGCCCATGTAGCTTAAAATGAAAGTTCATCTTACCAAGGAAGATGTCACAGAGCTAAGAATCAACGCTTGAAGTTTCAGCGGAAACTAAGCCTTCTGACTAACTTGACATTGAACAAGCAGTTGACACATTCATATCCCCAAGCACTTTTGACAAGCCAGGGTCCCTTCAGGCTGAGGACAAACCTTCGAGTGGCAAGCACGGCCTCCGAGGCACACACCACTTCATTCCACCTTGTCCGCATTTTATGATTACAAATCAGTTTTCTTTGATGCGCCCCATTTTTCACCTCGGCATCTTAGTCTTGGCACCTTTATCAGTTATAACTTCATCCGAGCGTTTGAGTGTACCATTTACAAAATTGCTTTTCTCGCCGCAAGTTGGAGAGTACGAAGCAGTGCAATTTTCCAGAACAAAAGAGGAAAGGAAGAAGCCAGCACAGATGGCCTTCATTGTTCTGACAGAACACCCCAGTGAGCTGTTTTGCCAATAAATTCCTTTCTGTGTTACATAAGGTAAAATTACCATTGAAGTGCTAATGCATACGGGTTTTCTCCATAGGTGGATAGGAGAAAGCAGTGAATGTCTTCTCTGCAAAGGTTTTGATGTGATGTTCAAATACAAGAGCAAAGATTTGCATATGCGGAATGTCTGCGTGCCAGGTTCTCTCCCAAATCCTCTTGATATTCCCCTATAAATGAGAGATCGGGTCTCTCCATGAACTGGCCTGCTTTGTGCCCGTTCTTCCTGTGTCCTCATGCAGCCCTCCTATATCAGAAGACGTATATAGTGGAAGACTGGCGAACCTTCTCATTTCTCGAAGCCCCCACAGTCAGCAGGCACTTCTGCATTAGTTGTCTATCTTCTGTTAACAAATTTATTCCTTCATCCTACACATGAATGTAGCACAAATTGTTCCAGCAAGGTCAGGTCCAAGAGTTTCATTCTCAATTACAACCTGTGTGCGATGTAACGCCCACGAATAAATTAGATGGTAAATAGCCTTTGTGAAAGCAAGAGCACATCCCTATAGTCACAGAGTTTTCCTCAGTATTAATCACAGTAAACGGGGTTTGACATTTGAAGGAAGGCAGTGGCAATACATCAAAGGTCAGATGACCCTCACACACTGTTCTCATCTAACCGGGCCATTGAATCTTTAGTTCAGGGCCGACAGTTTACCCTCCTTCTGCCTTCGTGTTTCAGTCAACTGAGGGAGAATAGGTTACTGTTTGCAATGGGGTAACAATGCCAGTGAGCCCAGGACTACCCATTTTCTTGAAATGCCATCTGCAAAATACTAGGTGCTGGTCTACTAATTGTTCAAGTCACAAATATTTGGTTGAAAAGTTCAATCAAGGCCATTTCTGTTGTTGTTGTTGTTGTTGTATTTTAGAGGCATTTCACGTGACAAATTATCCCAACATAGCACGAAATAAACACCTGCCACGTTTGGGTATCTACCAAATATCATCTCTTCAAAGAGCACGTACAGCATATTTAAAAAAAAAATAAACAGAAGAAAACAAAATTCCTGCTGCCATAGACTTTCACTTCCTAGACTGAGTGCTCTAGTTCCTAAAAGTTATGTCAGACTCCATTCAGGATGTCATCTCATCTTCAAATTGTTCTCTCAGTTTCCTCTTCCTCTCTCTCTCTCCACCCTCAGACTCTATGCAAACCTTTTCTTTAACAGAAGAATCAATGTTCCAGAACATTTACTCTCCCCATCTCCCAGGTCCTCCAGCAGCTCTCTCATCTCTGAATATTGCTTACCCAGAGTGGAGGGGCCTGAGAGGTTATGGGATGAGAGAGGGCCAAAGGCTCCCACAGACCTTCATGCTTAAGTTCTGCTTCCTTGCCGGATTACAGAGGGGCAGACATCTTGTTTGACATGGGTGGCGCCTTCTCTCCTGCACGAAATGAGCAAACACAGTGCTCCCCTCTGATGGTGCACCCTGGGATTTCTCTGAACTTCCCTTTCCACAGTCCTGGCTAGATCTTAAATATCATTGACCTCTAACCTTTCAGATATTTATCTTTGAAGCACATAACTCCTGTCAAAGACGGGGGGAACTGATTTTAGCACCTGTAAGTTCAAATATCATCTCTGGCCTTTAAATAAAAAGTCATGAGGAAAACTGTGATCTGCTGCCTTCCTTGGTCATGCAAATATTCTGTGCATCATGTGGAAAAGTAGGTCAAGGTGTGGTGGCCATTCTCACAGTTTTGTTTTTGGTTTTTAGCTCTGACCAAGTCTGATACCCTGGCTGGGCCCCACCCTTGGAAGGTCCCAATTGTTTAGAACCCCTGAACTCTGTAAATATGACTGCTTCAGCCCTGCCCAAGCTCTGCCCACAGCCTTCAGCCGTAGGGTTAGCTCTTCCTCAGAATTGCACATGCCTGTAAATGCTGAGAAGTTCTATTGTAGATTTCAGGAGCTCACTTAAAACTCCCTGGCTTCTTCTCATTTTTTAATCCTTAACTCATTCCATCCCTTCCTCACTACCCTACCACTGACTGCAGTCCTCCCGGAAACCGGCTTCAGTCGGCTCAAGGCAGAGCAAGCTCCACAGACTATCAAGGTGAAAGACAAAAGGAGGCACTTTTTCCTTCTTCCTTTTTATTGGATATTTTATGTATTAACATTTCAAATGTTATCCCCTTTCAAGGTTTCCCTCTTCCATCCCCTCCCCCTGCTTCTATGAGGATGCTCCCCCTCCCACCCACCCACTCCTACCTGAAATACATTCCCTACACTGGGGAAACCAAGGGCTTCTCAAGGGGGCACTTACTAATGGTATCTGTCAGAGTGCTAGGTACCTCAGAGGCAGTCAGTTTAGGATAGAATTTTGTTGATAGAATTTTGGATTCCTGTATAATTAACACTTTTTACTTAACATTACTGAATAATAGAACATTTCTGTGTGGAAAGCAACAAGTGTATTTGATATTGTGCAGTTGCCAATATCTTGCTTCCTTTTCAGCTCACAAAGTAAGGCAGATCTAACAAAGGAAATCCAAGGTCAATTGTAAAGCAGGGGGGACGGGTTGGGAAACAATGTTTCAGCAAGTAAGTCCATCCTACTGACCACAGAAAAGAACATTCTGGCCCAGGTGTCACTCATGTCTGAACTAGGGAAGGTGTGTATAACTTAAACACAAGAAACTCTTTGACTCTGAGACCTTCCCAGAAGAGACCGTTTAGCAGTGGGAGAAAATGGGCCTTATTGGAAAACCTTCACTCTGACTCTAAGGGAACTATGCATCAGTGCTGAGTTAAAACACCAGCTGGGACCCTTTTTTTACTTCAGGACTCTAGTGAGTCAGATCCCGTTAAAGAGTTTGTTAAAACATACTGCCATTCCCTTCCACTTGACAAACATTCTGCCCTTCACAGAATTGTAGTCCAGCTCCCCTGGAATTTCAAAAAGCTGTCTCAGTCTGAGACTTCCATGTTCATCTTCTCGTTGGCTGTTCTAGTTAGAATTATGTCAGATAGGTTCAGTTTAAAGCCTCCCTACTCTGTTTCTGATCCCCCTCTATATCCATATCTGGTCAGGCTCCTCTGCTTGCACTGACTCCAAGGAGATGTCCTACCACATCAGCCTGCCTTTGCAGAGTCTTGTCCCATCTACTTAATCCAAACACTTCCCTTCAGTATCTCTTTGACCTGCGCCCAATTCCTCAGCAATCAATTTCCACTTGTTCTTGTATTCAAGAGTTGAGTCCAATCCCTCCTCCCCAATAACATAGCCCATCTGTGGTAACCTTCCAAGGAATAAATCTTACTACCTTTCACAAAGCTCATGAATAATATTTCTTCTCTCAAATCTCATGAAGCTCCTGATAGGACAGGGCCAGGCCGGACTGATGAATCTGCACTTTTTAAAATTACATGTATCCTTTGAAATTATAATTGGATCTTTTTATCCCTTTTCTTCCACCAATCCCTTCCATGTGCCCTGCATCTTTCTCTTTCTCAAGTTTATAGACTCTTTTTCTTTAATTGTTGTTACAATGTTGTGTAGCAATTTCCTCCTCCAAGATTAAATCACTTGTTCCTACAGCAAATCTCCCTAAACAGAAAGGTAAACAATCCAATACTGCTACAGGAAGTCCCTGAAACTGACCAGATTCATTGGGTCTCTCCATGCCAGAATAAGCTCTAAAGCTGCTGAGGGTCATCCTTAAACAAGATAAGCTGCAAAGAAGACTCTAATACAAGACCAGCTGCCTAGAAGAAGCTAGCCAAGCTACTTGGAAGAGGTATAATAGTAATTTTTTATTCTCATGTAATTGTCATCTCCTTGGTTTACTACCTCAGCCTGCTAAACTAGGTCTAGTCCTCGAAGCCTCTAGCCTCTGTTCAATCTTATCTAAGCCTAGAATTTCAGCCTCGGAGACTTACTGCTGAATAAGCTCACCCCTTCTTATTCTTTCTGAACTCTGGCTGGCTGGCTTAACTCAGCTGTTCTAGCTCAAACTCCTTTCCATGCTAACAGATACAATCTGGCTTCTCTAGGCCTCTGACTGAATTGCTCTGCTTGGCCTCATACTAACTTTGGCAATATGTTCTAATCTTCTGGTTCCTTCCCATTCTCTGGCTCATTCACCTGTGGCTAGCTTGTCCCTCTCTGTAACCTATCTCTCTGTAATTATCCCAGTAAAACTGCCTCCTTTCCTATCTGCATTGTTCCTCAAATAGCTTCCTTTTCCTCTCTCAGGAGAGTTGGGAATGTCTTAGTCTGTCTAATCTTTCTTTGATTCATCACTTTGCCTGCCGCTCAATTAAACATCACTTTCAAACATGGGAGCTTCCTTCTACAAACCAACTTTAACTTCATTGTTTGGAATTAAAGATGGTTGCTAAGGGTGTATCTGTGTTCCAGCCAGAGTAGTCATGTTGACTGAGTAAAATCATTCTACAAAGAGGTTTAAACCAACTGAACCACCTGGAAAGGACACTTTCCAACCCTTTGACATGCCTGTAGCCTATGCAGTGTGCTCCATGTTCCTTGATTTTGTGATCTGTCACTCATGCTGGGGTGGGTTTTAGTGATGCGGCTGTCTTTGAGTCATTTTTGATCCTTTAAGTAACTCCAAAAAGCTCATTGTTTCACCAAGTTGGATTCTAGCAGTGTTCATTGTGTTGATCATAGGAGTTGTGGCCCTCCATATAGACTCTTTATCTTTAATTGTTGACTGTGTTGTGTCTCCAAGGAAAAGTTTTGCCATATAACACACATAAATGTTTGTGTGTATAGATAGATAGATAGATAGATAGATAGATAGATAGATAGATAGATAGATAGATAGACAGATAAACACAAACACTCAGTCCATAGAATATACTTACATTTATGTTTTCAGGGCTGAGCATTTGGTATTGTATAATGGACTGGCCTACTCTTCTGGGAAAGATTGTTTCTCCAACTCTCAGCATTCATTCATTACCTGCTGTTCTTTGTCTGGGGTTGAGGTCCAAGAGCCTCCTTCCACCTTAGTGTGTCATTGGTGTCTGCATTTGTAGCTTCCTGTGATGTGCGGCTGCGGCTCTGGCGCCACATTCTGAGACCTGATGCTCCTACCTGTCTTTGGTAAACTCTCTTTCCCATGCATAGTGTTGGGAAAGGGTGGGGTGCTGTGGGTTGCCCAGGGACTGGCCTAATGAGATGATGGGTAAGGAGCTTCCATGTCAGCCCAACCATAGCTGCAAACAGAGCCCCAGTTTAATTGAGGCTGTGATTGGCAAACTCATAAGGGTTTTCATTTTCTCTGTTGCAGCTCATTTTCCTTTGAAGAGGCATTTACTACAGACAGTTTTTAAAGGAAATTGTTTTGTAATTAGAGAGTACTTTATAAGTGTAATCAGTTTTGACTTATGGGGATGCTTTTCTAGAAGTCAAAATATATACTGGCTTCAACATACAAATATCCCAGAAACAAACATGATGCAATTTACAAGGGATTCATTAATACTCTAATAGAATGAGCTGATGCTTTCTCCATGAAGATGCAGTGCCCCCGTTGCTGGAATGGACCTCATGGAACAGAGCAGTCAGGCAACGTGTCTTCTTCATTCTGTTCCTAATGCCATAAATAGCCAAACAATATTCATTAAGCTTGCAAATTCCATCAAGCAGGAGAGAAATTACCACACCAGAGAGAAAAAATTAAATACAGCATGACCTTGATAATTTGGAGCAAAGGGGAGAAAACACACCAAGCATTCTCAAAGCAAAACATTACAGTTAAGGGGAACATCCAAAATGCAAAAATAAAAGGTCATTATACATGCAAATTTGTCGCTTCTTTGTCCATTTATTTATTCATCAGTTAATTACTGAGCACTAATTATGTCCCAGGCTTTGGGGACAGAGTGGTAAACTAGATAGACACTGTCCCTTGCTCACGTACCTCCCAGACAAGACACAGGAAAGAGGCCTTAATAAATAAACAATATCCAACTGAGATGTGTGCTGTGAAGAAAAATTGCACAGCACACAACACTGTGTGCAAAATAATCACTTGGAATGTGAGAGGGAACTAGGATCAGGGTGAGGGAGTCCCTCAGGCGGGGAAGAGCCAGGACATAATGGGAAGTTTGGCTCTAGAGGGAAGGAAGTGTTCTTTTCTGATATTACATCTGTTCACTCGCTCTCTGAGTAGAAAGGGGAGTTAACTGGAAGGGAGGAGAGATGCAGAAGGGAATGGAACTGGAAGACTGTGATGGCTTAACAAGGTAACTGGAAATCAGGGTTCCCAGAGTATTCCTCCTCCAACAGACATATCCACCTAAGATCAAAAGAATGGCTTCATCGATGACAATTAGATGCACACCACTGTTCAGAAGAACATTGTGTTGAGTCATCGCTCATAGTTAGTCCTCGTTTGAGCACATTTTTCTTTCTTAAAGTGAGTCACCATAGAGTAACCACTTGTATCAACCAGATGAACAAAACTTTTCATATGTAACATGGAATTACTCTTCATGCTACTCTGGTAAGTCAAATGATTACAGAAGTGAAAAAATCTCCAAGACCACCCTGAATTCTGACAGAATTACAGGACTGAGTTTCCTAAAGCTACCCAAATGTTTGCAACTTGTTGGAAGTACAGAGAACTCATTGAATGCTGTGATACTCATAGTGTGACTAATTACAGCAAAAGGTTGCAGATTAAAGCCTGGGAGAGAAGAAATCAATGCTATTGTGATTCTCATTCTACAGTTATTAATAATTTTTCCAAGGCCAAGTACTTACTACACATTAAATTCAACTTGATTTTAAGGTATATACTTTAAGTGAGGAAGAAACAAACCTACCTAGACTGACCATTGTCTCCAAGTTTTAAGACTGTTTCTGTTCACCTCTCTGGGCATAATTGTGTATGTGTGTGTGTGTGTGTGTGTGTGTGTGTGTGTGTGTGTGTGTGTGTATGTATATTATATATGATATATGTAATATATATATTCATATATATTACATATCTGAATAATTGTTTTATCTTGTCAGATCTTCCAAGGTCTTAAAAGGAATTCTTAAATGCTTGTAGATTCTTTGGTTGTTACATAGTAGCAAAATCCCCGCTGAGACGGGGTTCTAATTCTAGTCAGTGGAACAGTATATCATGCCAACTGAAAGCCCTGGATCTGGGCTGAGTTCGTCGGCCTGCCAGCCCTCCTGCACCTGCAGCACCAGAGCAAACTCTAGCTCTGGCTAGCTTGCCCAATGCTGCAGTTGGCAAGGAGCAAGGGTCAGCTCTCTTGCTCTCATGTCCTCAGGGCCAGCTTGCCTATGCCTTCACCACCAGGGCCAGCTCTACTGTGTTATCCAGGCAAGGTGCAGGACCCACTCTCTCACCTGTTGAGGCAGTGAGGGGTAGGAGTTGGGGTTGAGGGGTACTGACTTTTCTTAATGATGAACAGTACTGTGCAAGTGTAAGCCAATTAAATCCTTTCCTCCCCAACTCGCTTTTGGTGTTTTCTCGCTGGACCAAATGCTTTCTGTTCATTTCAAATTGTTTCGGTGGACTTATACTAATAGAATCTACTGATTGTTGATGGTAATCTTTCTCATGCAGGTCTGGTAGGTAAGTTAGGATGGAGTCTGTGGTATAGTTCTGCATTGTAATCACAGAATGTGAAGGAAACGGTGAGGTATGAACATGGTGCTGTGGGAGAAAGCAATTGTACACGGGAAAGAGGAAAGGCTGTAGGGTTTAAATGGGGCTTTCAGGCAATGGTGCTTCAGCACAGGGTTAAAAGAGGCTAGCAGAGGTCTTAGAAGCGTCTTAGAGGAGATGCGATGTGGATGAACTGTGCTGGAAAGGTAAATGGGGATCCGCTATAACTTGGAGGACTATTTAGTTTCACAGATGAGGTGGCTGCAAACAACAGGGATTATCATTTCCAGCCATGGATGCTGAAAGTCTGAAGTCACAATGACAGAGAGTCGAGTATTTTACAAGAATTCACTTCTGGATTGTAGGCTTCTGACTTCTGGTTGTGTCCTCATAGGGGTTGGGACAGCGAGGGAGGGAGAATGCTAGGAGCATTTCTAATGAGGAAGCAAACCCTATT
This sequence comes from Rattus norvegicus, assembly GCF_021556685.1. Taxonomy (NCBI): domain Eukaryota; kingdom Metazoa; phylum Chordata; class Mammalia; order Rodentia; family Muridae; genus Rattus; species Rattus norvegicus. Next base: position 95,034,541 of record NC_141541.1, read on the forward strand.
TCTCAGACTACCTCCTTTTGCTTCATTGCCTCCCAACGCCTCCCTGATGTCATCCCATAGGACATAGAATCGTAATGTATTCATGATGAAATGGGTACATCCAGTCCATTACAGGACCCGTGAAAGCAGGCTAAAACACAGACGGAACCTTGCAAACAATAAGGAACCACAAAATTTGTATTAGATTGAGATATGACCAAATCCCTAGCATGGAAAATGTTGCTCTCCAGCATCTGCAGGATCCACTCAAGGGATACAGGGAGAAAAGGACTCTCATTTGTTTGCACATGATAGTTCTCACCCAAGGATGAGAACTGACTGAGTTGCAGTTCTTAAGCTTGGCCAAGAGGATAGAGCAAGACCCACCGAGGAGGCTCAGGAACAGAAAGCACATACAGATGCTCCTGTCTGGGTACAGGAGGATGCCATAGCGATTCTGTTTCCTGGATACCAGCTTCTAGGGGAGCACTGTCCAGGAAGACAGGGGCAGTAATAAGCTCGGAATTTCAGCCAGTTGTATTTGAAGAGAAGATAACATACCCACATGAAGCTCTCCAATAGTTTGGGAAGCAAGGCTAGAGCTCCACTATGTCTGAGTGTGTCAGCCCTCCTCTGACCTCTCTTCCTCTGAAGAAGTCCTCTTAGGTCATGTCTGAAAGACTGTAGCTAATAGCATGGCCAAAACCACATACAGAACTCAGTCACAGATTAGCTCTGCTGCACTCTAGCTCTGTTGCCTGGGGAAGCCTCATTTTTCCTCATCTATAAAAGAGGGCTAGAGGGCTACTGAGATCCTTCAGAGGTAAAAGGCACTTGCTGCCAAGTCTCAGAACCTGAGAACCCTAGGCCCACATGATAGAACAGAAGGACAGATTTCCAGCAGGTTATCCTTTGACCTCCACATTCATTGTGGCAAGCCCTTCCCCTTGAATAAACAAATAAATGCAAAAATCAAGCAAAATGAAAAGGTGATAGGAAAGGCATATTCGATTGAAGGTTGTTTCTCAAAATAGTCATGTTGATACCTGCTCATGAGTAAGATCAATATCCACCTACAAACTCACCTGGAGAATTCCTTTCTCCTGTTATTTGCAGAGGCATCTCCTCCCTTCAGCCTAACTCATCCACCCATGGAATTAATCCCTGCCGTTGTCCCTTACCTCTGACACAGGTCCTGAAATGCAAGCCAGGGTTTGAACATTTAAGTACCAAGTATTTACACACTCCTGTTCCACCTGACACACTGTGGCTAGCTCAGATCATGCAGGGCTTTCCTGGAAGGTTCTGAGAAAGATTGTGTAGCAAACTGCCTCAGCAAAATGCAAGCTTTCTGAGTACATGAAAAGGAGAGAACAGTAGTTCAGTAGTTTGGGGAAACTCAAACCTCTGAGGTAATGCTTGTTGCTGCTTTGTTTCTGTGGACAGTCCAATGTGTTTCCCTTGGCCCCTCTCCACTGAGTTCCTCCTGGTATCATTTTCCTAGGCAGAAGGTGTTGCCAGCCAGCTCTTCCCGGTTACCCAGACACTCATGCTTTGTTTTGGCAAATGTAACTTGCCGGAAAGCTGAAGACAGGCTACTCTAGATGGCTCTGATGTCAACACGAAAAAGACACTGTTCTCCAGGAAATCAAGGCAAGAGTTCCAAAGGGCTAGTCTGTCCTACAAAAGGATTTCAACAAATTTTAAATGGAAACAGTAACTCTGAGTAATTTTTTTGAGCTTACTTGTTTTTTCAGTATCTCCCTTCTGTTTTAGAACAGTTACTATACAAAGTAATGAAACTGTAGCAGCTGCCATTACTTTTTGGACACAAAGAGAGAACTATGCTGTTCTTCCTGTGAGTTTCCTTTGGCATATCCAGAAGCCAGTGATTGCTCTGCCCTGATAATCAGTTTCAAAAGGAGCAAAACAACCAATCAGAGAAGGCAACCTCTGCCACCTACACAATGGACCCTGCGTCTGTCATCTCTGCGACTCATAAGTGGTATCACCCACTTTTCTATAAATTTCCCACAGTGGGTCAGCAAAGAGTCAGGACAAGGAATGGATTTGTAAGCCTGGTTCTTAGACTCCTCTAAAGCCTAATAATTAACCAAATTCAAAAGTTCATTTGCATTTATACTCATAAATAAATGTTTGCAGCCTATTTCCTATAGGGCAAAAGACTTAATCATTTTATCTTCTAGAAACATGTTTTTGAATGAACAAGTAAATATTTTTATGCTTGAAATGCTTCTTAAAGGAAACAATATAAAGAATAAACCCTGAAGAAAATTTTTAAAAAATTGAATGGACTTGTAAACATTTTGTGAAAGTGGATCAAGCCCATCCATTATAACCTATTGACCCAACTTTTCTACTTTTCCAATAGCATTGTCTCCAGTAGAGTAATTAATGAAGCCATTATTTATCAAATTAATTCTAGTATAAGGTATTATGCTGAGCATTAGGTTAAATAGACGGATACAATATTGGATGTGCCCTTAGGGAGCTCTCACCATCAAAAAGTCCAACTTTTGTTTAATTGCATTACACAAACTAATACACAAAAATCAGTATGAATTGATTCCAAGGCTTAGTTGAAATCTTTACATAAGAGTTTTCACAGCAATGTCCTGACACACAAAGAAGACAGATCTTTTGAGATAGAGCATATTTGCAAAAAGAAAAAATTAGGAAATTGAATAGACTTTTACTATAAGCAGAGCCACGGATTTAGTAATTCTAAAGGGAATAAAAGGTTACCCTCTTTGTAGCATGTCTGTAAAACCAGGAAAGCTATGTAGTTAGCTTCAAAGTCCCAACCTGCGTCCAATGCTAGTGTCCCATGCTTGAGTTTTCTGGCTCCAGAGCATTTACATGCAGGACTGAGAGAAACTCACTTTAAAAGAGAATTGTCGGCATGCACCCGGGCCTCTGGTGCTGCCTGTGGAGGTGCTTGGACTGATAAGATAGGCACTTTAGTCACGCACACCTTCGATTGCCCTGCTCGATCACCCACAAAAGTGAGCAAAAGTGGGACTAGAGACTGAGGACAAACGGGCAGATATACGACCCAGACACAGACACAGTCCTGACTGTGAATCCGGAAGATGCCCCTTTGTCCCTGCGCTGGGCTTACACAAAGAGTTCAGGGAAGACTCAAGAGACAACCAGGGCTACATAGTAAGAACCTGTCTCAAGACCCGCGGATCCCGGCCCGCAGCAGCTCTCTGCTCCCAGACCCCGTGAGAGAGAGAGACCTCACCGCCTGGTCAGGTGGGCACTCCTGAGGCTGCAGAGCGGAAGACACCACCAACACTGCCCACCCCTGCCCACATCCCTGGCCCAAGAGGAAACTGTATAAGGCCTCTGGGCTCCCGTGGGGGAGGGCCCAGGAGCGGCAGGACCCCTGCCTGAGACACCACCGGAACCTGAGGGAAACAGACCGGATAAACAGTTCTCTGCACCCAAATCCCGTGGGAGGGAGAGCTAAACCTTCAGAGAGGCAGACAAGCCTGGGAAACCAGAAGTGACTGCTCCCTGCACACACATCTCTGACGCCAGAGGAAAAAGCCAAAGACCATCTGGAACCCTGGTGCACTGAAGCGCCCGGAAACCGCGACACAGGTCTTCCTGATTGCTGCTGCTGCAGAGAGCCCGTGGGCAGCACCCCACTAGCGAACTTGAGCCTCGGGACCACAGGTAAGACCAAATTTTCTGCTGCAAGAAAGCTGCCTAGTGAACTCAAGACACAGGCCCACAGGAACAGCTGAAGACCTGTAGAGAAGAAAAACTACACGCCCGAAAGCAGAACACTCTGTCCCCATAACTGACTGAAAGAGAGGAAAACAGGTCTACAGCACTCCTGACACACAGGCTTATAGGACAGTCTAGCCACTGTCAGAAATAGCAGAACAAAGTAACACTGGAGATAATCTGATGGCAAGAGGCAAGCGCAGGAACACAAGCAACAGAAACCAAGACTACATGGCACCATCGGAGCCCAATTCTCCCATCAAAACAAACATGGAATATTCAAACACACCAGAAAAGCAAGATCTAGTTTCAAAATCATTTTTGATCATGATGCTGGAGGACTTCAAGAAAGACGTGAAGAACTCCCTTAGAGAACAAGTAGAAGCCCATAGAGAGGAGACACAAAAATGCCTGAAAGAATTCCAGGAAAACATAAATAAACAAGTAGAAGCCCATAGAGAGGAGACACAAAAATCCCTGAAAGAATTCCAGGAAAACACAATCAAACAGTTGAAGGAAATAAAAATGGAAATAGAAGCAATCAAGAAAGAACACATGGAAACAACCCTGGATATAGAAAACCAAAAGAAGAGACAAGGAGCTGTAGATACAAGCTTCACCAACAGAATACAAGAGATGGAAGAGAGAATCTCAGGAGCAGAAGATTCCATAGAAATCATTGACTCAACTGTCAAAGATAATGTAAAGCGGAAAAAGCTACTGGTCCAAAACATACATGAAATCCAGGACTCAATGAGAAGATCAAACCTAAGGATAATAGGTATAGAAGAGAGTGAAGACTCCCAGCTCAAAGGACCAGTAAATATCTTCAACAAAATTATAGAAGAAAACTTCCCTAATCTAAAAAAAGAGATACCCAGAGGCATACAAGAAGCCTACAGAACTCCAAATAGATTGGACCAGAAAAGAAACACCTCCCGTCACATAATAGTCAAAACACCAAACGCACAAAATAAAGAAAGAATATTAAAAGCAGTAAGGGAAAAAGGTCAAGTAACATATAAAGGCAGACCTATCAGAATCACACCAGACTTCTCGCCAGAAACTATGAAGGCCAGAAGATCCTGGACTGATGTCATACAGACCATAAGAGAACACAAATGCCAGCCCAGGTTACTGTATCCAGCAAAACTCTCAATTAACATTGATGGAGAAACCAAGATATTCCATGACAAAACCAAACTTACACAATATCTTTCTACAAATCCAGCACTACAAAGGATAATAAATGGTAAAGCCCAACATAAGGAGGCAAGCTATACCCTAGAAGAAGCAAGAAACTAATCGTCTTGGCAACAAAACAAAGAGAATGAAAGCACACAAACATAACCTCACATCCAAATATGAATATAACAGGAAGCAATAATCACTATTCCTTAATATCTCTCAACATCAATGGCCTCAACGCCCCAATAAAAAGACATAGATTAACAAACTGGATACGCAACGAGGACCCTGCATTCTGCTGCCTACAGGAAACACACCTCAGAGACAAAGACAGACACTACCTCAGAGTGAAAGGCTGGAAAACAACTTTCCAAGCAAATGGTCAGAAGAAGCAAGCTGGAGTAGCCATTCTAATATCAAATAAAATCAATTTCCAACTAAAAGTCATCAAAAAAGATAAGGAAGGGCACTTCATATTCATCAAAGGAAAAATCCACCAAGATGAACTCTCAATCCTAAATATCTATGCCCCAAATGCAAGGGCACCTACATACGTAAAAGAAACCTTACTAAAGCTCAAAACACACATTGCACCTCACACAATAATAGTGGGAGACTTCAACACCCCACTCTCATCAATGGACAGATCATGGAAACAGAAATTAAACAGTGATGTCGACAGACTAAGAGAAGTCATGAGCCAAATGGACTTAACGGATATTTATAGAACATTCTATCCTAAAGCAAAAGGATATACCTTCTTCTCAGCTCCTCATGGTACTTTCTCCAAAATTGACCATATAATTGGTCAAAAAACGGGCCTCAACAGGTACAGAAAGATAGAAATAATCCCATGCGTGCTATCGGACCACCACGGCCTAAAACTGGTCTTCAATAACAATAAGGGAAGAATGCCCACATATACGTGGAAATTGAACAATGCTCTACTCAATGATAACCTGGTCAAGGAAGAAATAAAGAAAGAAATTAAAAACTTTTTAGAATTTAATGAAAATGAAGGTACAACATACCCAAACTTATGGGACACAATGAAAGCTGTGCTAAGAGGAAAACTCATAGCGCTGAGTGCCTGCAGAAAGAAACAGGAAAGAGCATATGTCAGCAGCTTGACAGCACACCTAAAAGCTCTAGAACAAAAAGAAGCAGATACACCCAGGAGGAGTAGAAGGCAGGAAATAATCAAACTCAGAGCTGAAATCAACCAAGTAGAAACAAAAAGGACCATAGAAAGAATCAACAGAACCAAAAGTTGGTTCTTTGAGAAAATCAACAAGATAGATAAACCCTTAGCCAGACTAACGAGAGGACACAGAGAGTGCGTCCAAATTAACAAAATCAGAAATGAAAAGGGAGACATAACTACAGATTCAGAGGAAATTCAAAAAATCATCAGATCTTACTATAAAAACCTATATTCAACAAAACTTGAAAATCTTCAGGAAATGGACAATTTCCTAGACAGATACCAGGTATTGAAGTTAAATCAGGAACAGATAAACCAGTTAAACAACCCCATAACTCCTAAGGAAATAGAAGCAGTCATTAAAGGTCTCCCAACCAAAAAGAGCCCAGGTCCAGACGGGTTTAGTGCAGAATTCTATCAAACCTTCATAGAAGACCTCATACCAATATTATCCAAACTATTCCACAAAATTGAAACAGATGGAGCACTACCGAATTCCTTCTACGAAGCCACAATTACTCTTATACCTAAACCACACAAAGACACAACAAAGAAAGAGAACTTCAGACCAATTTCCCTTATGAATATCGATGCAAAAATACTCAATAAAATTCTGGCAAACCGAATTCAAGAGCACATCAAAACAATCATCCACCATGATCAAGTAGGCTTCGTCCCAGGCATGCAGGGATGGTTTAATATACGGAAAACCATCAACGTGATCCATTATATAAACAAACTGAAAGAACAGAACCACATGATCATTTCATTAGATGCTGAGAAAGCATTTGACAAAATTCAACACCCCTTCATGATAAAAGTCCTGGAAAGAATAGGAATTCAAGGCCCATAGGTGAACATAGTAAAAGCCATATACAGCAAACCAGTTGCTAACATTAAACTAAATGGAGAGAAACTTGAAGCAATCCCACTAAAATCAGGGACTAGACAAGGCTGCCCACTCTCTCCCTACTTATTCAATATAGTTCTTGAAGTTCTAGCCAGAGCAATCAGACAACAAAAGGAGATCAAGGGGATACAGATCGGAAAAGAAGAGGTCAAAATATCACTATTTGCAGATGACATGATAGTATATTTAAGTGATCCCAAAAGTTCCACCAGAGAACTACTAAAGCTGATAAACAACTTCAGCAAAGTGGCTGGGTATAAAATTAACTCAAATAAATCAGTTGCCTTCCTCTATACAAAAGAGAAACAAGCCGAGAAAGAAATTAGGGAAACGACACCCTTCATAATAGACCCAAATAATATAAAGTACCTCGGTGTGACTTTAACCAAGCAAGTAAAAGATCTGTACAATAAGAACTTCAAGACACTGAGGAAAGAAATTGAAGAAGACCTCAGAAGATGGAAAGATCTCCCATGCTCATGGATTGGCAGGATTAATATAGTAAAAATGGCCATTTTACCAAAAGCAATCTACAGATTCAATGCAATCCCCATCAAAATACCAATCCAATTCTTCAAAGAGTTAGACAGAACAATTTGCAAATTCATCTGGAATAACAAAAAACCCAGGATAGCTAAAGCTATCCTCAACAATAAAAGGACTTCAGGGGGAATCACTATCCCTGAACTCAAGCAGTATTACAGAGCAATAGTGATAAAAACTGCATGGTATTGGTATAGAGACAGACAGATAGACCAATGGAATAGAATTGAAGACCCAGAAATGAACCCACACACCTATGGTCACTTGATTTTTGACAAAGGAGCCAAAACCATCCAATGGAAAAAAGATAGCATTTTCAGCAAATGGTGCTGGTTCAACTGGAGGGCAACATGTAGAAGAATGCAGATCGATCCATGCTTATCACCCTGTACAAAGCTTAAGTCCAAGTGGATCAAGGACCTCCACATCAAACCAGACACACTCAAACTAATAGAAGAAAAACTAGGGAAGCATCTGGAACACATGGGCACTGGAAAAAATTTCCTGAACCAAACACCAATGGCTTATGCTCTAAGATCAAGAATCGACAAATGGGATCTCATAAAACTGCAAAGCTTCTGTAAGGCAAAGGACACTGTGGTTAGGACAAAACGGCAACCAACAGATTGGGAAAAGATCTTTACCAATCCTACAACAGATAGAGGCCTTATTTCCAAAATATACAAAGAACTCAAGAAGTTAGACCACAGGGAAACAAATAACCCTATTAAAAAATGGGGTTCAGAGCTAAACAAAGAATTCACAGCTGAGGAATGCCGAATGGCTGAGAAACACCTAAAGAAATGTTCAACATCTTTATTCATAAGGGAAATGCAAATCAAAACAACCCTGAGATTTCACCTCACACCAGTGAGAATGGCTAAGATCAAAAACTCAGGTGACAGCAGATGCTGGCGAGGATGTGGAGAAAGAGGAACACTCCTCCATTGTTGGTGGGATTGCAGACTGGTAAAACCATTCTGGAAATCAGTCTGGAGGTTCCTCAGAAAATTGGACATTGAACTGCCTGAGGATCCAGCTATACCTCTCTTGGGCATATACCCAAAAGATGCCTCAACATATAAAAGAGACACGTGCTCCACTATGTTCATCACAGCCTTATTTATAATAGCCAGAAACTGGAAAGAACCCAGATGCCCTTCAACAGGGGAATGGATACAGAAAATGTGGTACATCTACACAATGGAATATTACTCAGCTATCAAAAACAACGAGTTTATGAAATTCGTAGGCAAATGGTTGGAACTGGAAAATATCATCCTGAGTGAGCTAACCCAATCAGAGAAAGACATACATGGTATGCACTCATTGATAAGTGGCTATTAGTCCAAATGCTTGAATTACCCTAGATGCCTAGAACAAATGAAACTCAAGACGGATGATCAAAATGTGAATGCTTCACTCCTTCTTTAAAAGGGGAACAAGAATACCCTTGGCAGGGAAGAGAGAGGCAAAGATTAAAACAGAGACTGAAGGAACACCCATTCAGAGCCTGCCCCACATGTGGCCCATACATATACAGCCACCCAATTAGACAAGATGGATGAAGCAAAGAAGTGCAGACCGACAGGAGCCGGATGTAGATTGCTCCTGAGAGACACAGCCAGAATACAGCAAATACAGAGGCGAATGCCAGCAGCAAACCACTGAACTGAGAATAGGACCCCCGTTGAAGGAATCAGAGAAAGAACTGGAAGAGCTTGAAGGGGCTCGAGACCCCATATGTACAACAATGCCAAGCAACCAGAGCTTCCAGGGACTAAGCCACTACCTAAAGACTATACATGGACTGACCCTGGACTCTGTCCCCATAGGTAGCAATGAATATCCTAGTAAGAGCACCAGTGGAAGGGGAAGCCCTGGGTCCTGCTAAGACTGAACCCCCAGTGAACTAGACTATGGGGGGAGGGCGGCAATGGGGGGAGGGTTGGGAGGGGAACACCCATAAGGAAGGGGAGGGGGGAGGGGGATGTTTGCCCGGAAACCGGGAAAGGGAATAACACTTGAAATGTATATAAGAAATACTCAAGTTAATAAAAAAAAGAAAAAAAAAGAGAATTGTCATTGAACACAGAGAAAGGAAGCTGGTGCCTAACTAGAGCCTTTCCCCCTACTGAATACTGTTCCTAGTACTGGAAGGAACTCTACACACTATGAAAGGCAAAAGGTAAGCACCAAGCCAGCTACAAACCCTTGGATCTCTGATGAGGACTTGCCTGCAGGGTGTACTGTTGCAATAACCACACAGAGTCGTGGGACTAACCAACCACTATCTGATTGGATTTAAGGTCCAGTCCAAGGGATGGAAGCCATGCCTGACACCGTTTGGGTAGCCAAAAACCTAGGACTAGATAGGCCAAGGACTTATAAGAAAACCAAACACTAATGTTCTGTCAGAACATGGTCCAAGAAGTTGTGCAGGGAGAATTCTGAGTGCTTGCGAGAGAACTCCATGAAAACAAGACAAGTCTTGAAATCTCAGTTTCACCTCTTCTCTTTGCTTTGCTTTGTTTTTGAAGCAGCTGCCCTAAAGACACGGAGCCATTCTTGGAATGTGCTTTATGCCCCTCTCAGGTGTAATGAATAGGAGAGAGTTTACTTGAGATTACTCATTACAACCGGCTAGCTATTTGTTTATTTGCCTCTATGGAAAACCGTATTTTTTTGCTGTTCAGTTCGTTCCTATGATTGTATACTTTACTCATGTGATTCTTCTTAACCCACAGAGTATAAATTGTCTGATGCTCTGAATAAAGTTGGTTATTGCAAGGGACTTTAGTCCGCCTCATTTTTTTCCCCCCGGAGCTGAGGACCAAACCCAGGGTCTACCACTGAGCTAAATCCCCAACTCCAGTCTGCCTCAATTTTAGGCTCCATTCTTCTAGGTTCCACCACTTTTAGAGTGGTAAACATTGTTCCACTAAAAAAGCATAGTGGTAAAATAACTCCTAATGCATTCTGTCCCACGCACAGATCAGTGTGACCTGGAATTATTAGAGAAGATTTCCCCTGCAGTAGATGGGAACAAATGCAGAGTCCCAGACCGAGGGCAATGCACAAAGTGGGAGACCTTGGAACACTGGATGCTAAATCAAATGCCTCCATTAAAGTCCTCCTCTCAGGGCTCAGGGAAGTTTTGGGACTAGCAGGCAGAATGATTGTAAGAGCGAGTCAAGGATGGGGCAAACCAAGGAAGCAAGGCCTTCTAGAAACAACAGGACGGACTGACTGACGCAAATGAACCCACAGAGACTGAAGCAGCATCCACAAGGCCTACACTGGTCTAAACCAAATGGGGACCTCAGTAGTGAGAAGACAAATGGACATATATTTAAACCAGAAGCCATGACCAATTGATAACTGCTCATAAAGGAAAGATCCGTTTTCTCCAACAGAATCTCACTGCTCATACAAACCACTCTCAAGGGCAGGTCGTATGCCCTGCAGGAAATGGCCAACATAAAACTAAGTCATTGGCAGTTTTGGATATTATTTTTTGTCTCATAATGTATTGCCTGGGCTTTTTGCTTTATCCTAGAGGTCTTTTGTTTATATGTTATGGTTTCTGATTTTGTGTCTTTATGGGATGTCTGTGTATGTCTCTCTGAGTATATATCTATATCTATATCTATATCTCTATATATGTTTCTTGTGCTTTTTTCTTTGTTTCTTCTGTTCATTTGCTTATTTTGTCCTATTTAGGTTTGTTATCTTGTTTTTTATTGTTCTTTTTTTTAAAAAAACTGCTTATTTTATTATTATTTTCTTTTTTAATTTTGTTTTCTAATGCTCTTTTGTTTCTATTTCTAATTGTTTTCTAATGAGAGAGAGAAAGACAGAGTGTGGATTTGGATGGGTGGGAGGTGGGAAGGATCTTGCAGGACTGGGGGAGTGAAACCATAATCAGAATATATTGAATGAAAAAAATCTATTTTCAGAGAGAGAGAGAGAGAGAGAGAGAGAATTCTGTTCATGGACTTGTTTCAGAAATGATATTTTAATGTTTGAATATATGACACTCCAAAATTCACCCTTCCGTCTATTGCTTGGACTGGATAAGACAGACCTTCAAACACAGGTGGAAAGACCAAGCGGTGCAACCTTCAGTAAAATGTGTGTGCCCTGGGATGTGGGTAAACTCAAGGCACAGAGTTCCACCCAGAACTGGCCCCCTCTGTGCCCCTTACAGCATGACTTTGCCTTTTCAAAGCTGGGATGAAGCGCTACCTTTTACACAGGACACTCTGTGGTAGACAGCTTAACTGTGGAGATCATCGATTCCAGACGATGTGGAGAATGAGAAGGGCAAAATAGACAGCCCTTTCATGTAGAGGCTAGCTGCCAGAGGGTCTCCATGGGCACCTCCACCACACGCCCTGGCACAATCACAGAATTTTTGCTGGAATCTATACGGTTTTTCAATAGCAGCAATAAGGACCAGAAGGATACAGCATTTCTTCCTGATCATCTGACCTCATTGTTCTACACCAGGTGGGTGTCTTTTGTGTTGTTTTCCTGCATAAACATCCCAGGAAATAAATTCCATTTGCTACAAGGAAGAAGAGGGTTTGGCAGGAGGATCAAGTCTAAGATAAGATCTACTCTATTGGAATGTACTGCACATGCCACACCAGACGCGCTGTCCTAATGCTATGCACGTGTTTGATTATTTGATGCTAACACCTCTGGTTTGTGTGTGTGTGTGTGTGTGTGTGTGTGTGTGTGTGTGTGTGTGTGTGTGTGTCTGTGAGAGAGAGAGAGAGAGAGAGAGAGAGAGAGAGAGAGAGAGAGAGAGAGAGAGAGAGAGAGAGAGAGAGAGTGAGTTTGTTTTCAGAGACAGGGTTTCTCAGTATAACCAGCCCTGGCTGTCCTGGACTTGCTTTGTAGATTAGCCAGCCTCAAACACACAGAGATCCTCCTGCCTCTGCTCCCCAAGTGCTGGAATTAAAGCCCTGTGCCACCATACCCAGCTAAGAGAGATTTTTAAATCCCATTTTATAGTTGAGCTTAAAGAACTCACTTAAGATCTCAAGATTACCCAGGTGACATTTCAATTCAGGTCATAAGAGCTTTCTGACCACATTCAAATCCAGAGTTCTTCGAGCGTCTGGAATCCTAAAAGAAAGATATGTTTCCTGCTCATGTTGCATTTGTTCCCCAAAAAGGCACTGTTTGCTATCATCCACTTTGCACAGTCTAACTAGGCTGTCTCCTACCTTGTCATCTCCTGCCCCATCTCAGTCCCCCATTCAGCTAGACCTCCTTACTATTTCAAACTGTCATTCTCCCTCAGTGCACCTGCCCTTTTGTACTTCCAAATCTCACCAGCTTTTAAGACTCACATACAATCCTGCCTCGGCTGGTCAACAATGTGTTCTCTGAGCATTCTCTTCTGCCCATGGGAAAGGAGCTCTTTGTACCCCTGCACCATGGGGGAGCACACTCAGGGATCTGCACTGTGATGTGCAATGCTTTCTTGTCAGGTGTTGTCTCATCTCTGTTCTGAAACTTAATCCCATCCAAAGCAAGTCCTGATGACATGGGTTTCAGAAACACTATTAGATGCATATAGAACTTATCTACCAGTGGTCCTACCACTGACAGCCTTTGTTTATTTAGAAGAATTCCTTATATTGAAAAAAAAATAAAATAGAGGAATACATCCACACATGTGGGGCCAGAACTAAATTTGCCTTTAACCACTACGACAGGAAATGTGCCTCACAGATTTCTCTAGGAATTTCTAACGTTTAAAACTCACTCATGAATTCTTTGCAAGTTCATCAAGCAAACATACCCTCGTTTTCTCTCTGAAAGAACACTAAGCAACATCTTCTTTCTGAGAGTCTGTCCCCAATCGCTCTTTCTTTCCTTCTTGACATCTTCTCAGATTGGAAGGATTAAACTTTGGAGTTTTATTTCTGGGCTTCTTTTACATATCCTGTTTCTAGGATATATAGAATGGTAGCTAGAATCTCAGTACTCTGGAGGCTCACAAAGAGGGATCACAACTTTCAAGCCCAGCAAGATCCCGTCTCTAACAAAATAGTAAAGATTATAAGACTATTTCAGAATATTATCACTGAGATATAACCCCATTAACGCTTTATAGGATTTACAGCATCCTTTCTAGAGTTTATTATTCAGAATATCTGGGTGGGGGAAGGGGAGCTGTAATGAAGTAATTTCTTTTCAAAAAGTGTGCTGGGTTTATAAGCATACCTTCAAGTACAATATACACTGTTAAGTAATATACAATTAATGACGTCTAATTTTGATTATTATGTCACCATTCCAAAATAAAAGTCTCTAGTAAGGGAACTACAGTGACCAATGCTCCAGTCTTTATCTGGGAAAGAGAATAAACAAGTGAGGGTTTTCCTAACGTGGCATTTCTTAGGAGGGGCAGAGAGACAGACAGCTAGAAAGAGCCACAGGCCACAGAGATCTTTTCTCCCATGTACTGGTTCCTTGAACAGGTTTCCATCCAGTGGAAAAACAGACCAGTATTTGTGGGCATTGTGCCATTTTTCTCCTTTCAATGGTTCCTTTCCTAGCCTAAGGCTAAGGAAGATCTACAGTGGCCTCCATGGGCCTAGATTGTCAGGGAAAGCGCTATTTTGAGAGCTCACAGCTAAATTGGGGTTTCTGTACCAGGGCAACCTGCAATCCTACCCTAACATGAAAAGAGGAAGAGGTGGGCATGTATGTTTAGTGCACATTTCACAGGAGACTTTCTCCTGGCAGATGGTCAACTGCCTAGTTGTCTTTTTGTAAACAGGAAGCCCTTCCACTTGACACTGGCTATGTCTGACCTACCTGCAGCTTCTGTCTGCTTGGCCATAGCCTGGCTCTGGGTCGTCTACTTTTGTTCCTTAGACATCCCTGGGGAAAACAGGTGGGAGGCACCACTGGTTCTTCAGATGGAAGGCATAAATCTAGGACACCTCCCCGCTGGGAAACACATTCTGTTCTCCAAGTTATCTCTTAGAGATCCTGGGGCAGCAGGTGCAATGAAGATCATGGCTTTGCCCAGGGTCATTGGAGGAAGAGACAAAGCAAAGCACATGCTCTAGTTTGGTTTCTGATGTTGTGATAGACACCATAACCACAAGCAACTTGAGGAGTAAGGGGTTTATTTGGCTTGCAGGTTGCAGCCCATCATCAAGGGAAAGCAAGAGAGGGGCTGAAGCAGGAATCTGGAGGCAGGAACTGAATGAAGCAAAGACCACAGAGAAATGTTGCTTACTGTCTTGTTCCTGGTGGCATCCTGTTTGTTTTTGTTTGTTTGTTTGTTTGTTTGTTTTAAATTAAATACAACCTAGCACTATTGGCACAGAAACGACACTACTCTCAGTGGACCCATATCAATCACTAATCTTATCTAAGCACTTATTTTCTCATACCCTACGGGCATGGCCACAGAGCAATCTGATGGAGACAAGTCCTCAACCAAGACATCCCTTTTCCAGATATGTCTAGGTTTCTGTCAAGTTTACAAAAAGTAACCAGAACAAAGAGGTGAGGCAACTAGATACACAGACTAGTTCATGGATCACTAAGTTGGAGCAAATGGCTAAACAGTCTGCTTAAAGAAGTAACAGGCAGAGGCTGCCAGAAAGTGGGAAGCCTCACACCCTATTCTAGTCACAGGTGCACTGATCTCGGCATGACGGTACCTTGGGTGCTTAAGCAACAACTGTGTTATACCCATGGCAGTAAAAAGCCCTGTATGTATTCCCTGAGTTTCAGGAGTTTACACCAGAACCTTTAAATGAGTAACCTGCTGTGACTGCTTTAGATTATCCACTGATGGAATTCATGATTGGAGTATTCCTAGCAGGTGGATTGAAATTGGTAACAAACACTAAAAATGCGATGGAACAAATTATGACAATAAAACTGTTCTCAATTTCTGCCTCCAAAGCAAGCAATAAAGGTTTAATACATAATAATGTTAAAATATGGAAAGATTTATATGGTAAGCTTAACAAGGTTGTATATCGTAGAGAGGGACGTTGAATACAGAAGGCAAAGTGTCCTGGCTGGTGTTTGGTTTTGTTTTTGTTTTTCAACTTGACACATACTAGAGCTGTCTGGGATGAGAAACCTCAGTTGTGAAAATGTTTCTATTCTGTGACCTGTTGACAAGTCTGTGAGGCATTTTTTGATTAATGATTGATGTGGGAGGGCCTAGCCCACTGTGGGCGGTGCCATCTCTAGGCAGCTGGCTCTGAGCACCTCTAGGAGGTGCGTCTAAGAAAGCAGGCTGAGCAGGCCATAGAGAGCAAGCCAGTAAACAGTTCCTCCATGACCCCTGCTTCCATTCCAGCCTTGGCTTAACAAAGGTCTATGTATGATAAGGATTGGAAGCCAAACAAAGTTTCTCCCTAGGTTGCTGTTGGTCACAGTTTTATCACAGCAATGGAAAGCAAACTAAGAATATCCCATGAGCAGTTTCCATTCTGACCAGAAGGGTTAGAAAGGTCTACTGGAAGCGGAACTAACCACTGGGACATCTTGCAACTACATATAGGGGCGCAGGGGGATAAATTTGGGCCCTAAAAATGGGTTTTTGAATGTATAACTAGATTGAGAACTGGCTGGTTTACTTTATTCCTATGTGAAAATGGAGCTCCTTAAAAAAAATTAATAGTGCAAATCCAATGCATTTTAAAATGTTTCAAGCAGGTTTGTGTCTGTCATTCTTAAAACTAAAGCACACACTTATAATAGCTAATCTCCACGGGGCTCTCCTACTTTCCTCCTGAGATCAGAGCTAATGGGCTGATCTGGAAAATGAGGTCTTGAGCGTCTCAGGGTGGAAATTGTCGCACATAGTCATACTGAGTGGTCCTAACTATACGCTTTGAAGTGTATAGAATCTGTAGATTAGTGGAAACTCCCCTGCCCCAGATTTATAAGGTAACTGGTTATTCTAACTATAGACTAGGATATACCAGTGAATCTATATTCCTAAATTATAGCATAATGCAGATTCCAACAACTTGACTTACATTAAGATAAGTGAGCACGCTGGTGCATGGGGATGTGTGCACACACACAGTATACAGAGGTGACAGTGAAGTGCATTGACCTGTCATGCAAAGCTGTTCAGTGCTGCCGGCCTTTTTCCTGCAGTGGCAGTGAGCAAGCTTAATTAGGACCAGTTCTGTCTGTTTGGTTCTAGTCAAGCCCTTTATCTGGGATAGGTGGAGTCAAGTTTTGCTAATATTAGTGGGCCCTTATTTAGCCAAGTGACTTTCTGGCAAAGTGACATTAAGACTGCAGCTTGTGTAAAATCTATCCATGCCATGACCCATCACCAAAGTCACTCTCCATAGAGCCTACATGAGATGGGGTCTCCTCCGTAACCCACGCTGGTGATCATGAACTTGTGGTCCTGAGTCAGATTTGCCTCTAGGAGAACTTACACATTTTGATCAAATATGGCATGCAAGATTTATATACACATGATTTAATGTAGATTTTTCTGTCTACAATAGCACCTCTTACTTTACTTCCTGTCTACAAGTAGATTTTTCTGTCTGCAATAGCCCTTCTCACTTCCTGTCTACAATGGCACCTCCTACCTTACTTCTTTGGCTCAGTTTCCTTATTTTTCCCAATGATAACATAGAATTTTGTAATACTGTATCATGCTTCTTGTCTGCTCCCTCCATGAGACAGTGAGCTGTATGGGGTCAAAAATCATTGTCTATCTCCAGAACCTATCACTATGTTTAACAAGAAATAGTTAATAAACATGCATTGATTCTTCAGAGTAAAAGTTTTATCTATTGTAATTTAATACTGTCTGAGAGTAAGTTCCCAGAACCACTTACTTATAGGAGTTTTTGGAGATTAGAAAATGAACTGGAAATTTTCTTTACCATGCATGACTCTGGTCCTCTTCATAGTATGCCCAAACTCTGTGGTTTCCATTATTTAGGAGTGCCACTGAGTAGATTCTGGGATTGTAAATAAATAGTCACAAGTCACAGGAGTGATTATAGAAATTCCTAGGGTCAGTGTTCACTATATAGCCTGTGTACATTCTTCCCAGTCCTTCTAGCATGGTTTAAATCTTTTTAATGGTAGCTTTCTGTCTACCCAATGTCTCTGCCCATTGTCATACACACACAGAACAAGGTTCTTCTATTTAGACAAAGAGAAAACACCATTTAGAAAGGTTCTATCTCCCTGTCCTCCCTCCTGTCTGCTTCCAAAGGGCCCTTAGAGGCTGGAACTTTCCCACTGTGTAGACTTAACAGCTGACTTTGAAAGCATCTCTTCAGCATTCACTCTCCTCCAATCATGCAAAGACCAGTGGCAACAGATAAGCTTGAGATCGTAAGTTGTATGGCAGATGAGATTAAAAGCACAGTAGCAGATTACCTGTCCTTTCTCATTCCTTGTCTCCTGTCCTCCCTCCCTGACCAGACCACAATCAATCACCAGAAATGAAGTTGACTTGCTTCTTCGGTAGACCCCTGGTAGAAAGTGAGGATTCTTGCCACAAAGTTATAAAATAATGAAGTTAGTAAATCAGACTAATATTCAAGCTGCTTTTCTGTTTCTGAACAGGTGTGTGTGTGTGTGTGTGTGTGTGTGTGTGTGTGTGTGCGCGCGCGCGCTTGTGCATGATTCTACTAGTGCATGTTCATGTTTGTGCAAATTTATGTATGTGTGTGTGTGTAGGCCACAGACCAACTTCAGTTATCGTTCCCCAAGAGTTATCTTGCTTTAGGGACTTGGGGCTTATGGATTAGGCTAGACTGCACCGAGCCCCAGAGCTCCACCTCTCTGCCTCTCCAGCACTGGGACTATAGGCATGTGCCAGCACACCGATGTTTTTCCATGTAGGCTAGGGATCAAATGAGATCCCCATGCTTATGCTGCATCATTTTACCAACCAAGTCACCTCTTAATCTGTCAGTTACATCTTTATAATATGAGCACCTTAACCATAAACATACACCAGTGTGTTCATGACTTCTCTTTTCTCTAGTGGAGCAAAACAGAGGTAAGCACGGGATAAATGCCAGTACACCTGGTTTATCCCAGTTGCAACACTAGACTAATACAAGATGAACTCTAACAGTCACACACAAAGATACCCTTAGTCTAGGCCACATGCCAGAGAGTCAGAATCTTGCAGATTTCTGTGATTACTGATATAGAACTATAGCTAGCCACTAAGTCTTGTTTCTCTGGCCACCTCTCTTTAGAAATGGTTCTTAAAAACAGTCAATTCTGTCAGTCATGTGCCCACAGTTTGGAGAGCAGAGCTAGGAACAGAAGACGAGATCATACTGCCTGCTCCTGTAGGCCGCGGTCGGAAAGGCTACAGAACATAAAGGTACAGGGCATTCTCCCACAGCAAAGAATCATCCATGGACAAAGTACTAAAGTCATGAAATTTTGTTCTCTACTGCCAGAAATTAAAAGCATGAAAAGTCAGCATGATGTTGGAAGTCTAGCAGCTTAAGTGAAGCCAAACTAATTCTCTATGGCCGGAGTGTTGGACACAACACCAAGAACATCAGTGTTTCAAACTGTGTTTAATAAAGTGACACTGCAGGATGCAGCAGATGTCAGTCCACTGGCTCCAAAGGCAGGACAGCGAATTCTGCTCTAATTCCTAATCCCACTGCTCTGCTGGGTAAACTCCAAGGATGAGGATGCCATGTGATACTTACCACTAAGAATGTTAGGAAATGAAGGGATGGAAAACTTAATTGTTTATGAGATCCACAGCAGAGATGGCTGCTGACCCAGGGACTGTCCTTCTGAATGTGTGGCAGGAGGAGAAGGACATGGATGGATCCCCTGCAAGGGAGATCAATCAATCTGGCCAGATCCCTAACTCCAGTTCCAGCCCTTAAACCGAGCTGTGCAATTCTAGGTGAATCTCAAGCCTTCTTCCTAAAATTAGGAGCTGACCTGGGCACGGCAGGACTCACCTCTTGCCATTCTTAATGTTTTCTTGTTTGGCACATAAGAATTGAGATAACTCCATACTAAGACACTGGCGTTGTACATTTATTAATTTGCAATAGCACGTGGTGAAGGAAATAAGGAACAAAAGGAACACATGCAGTTTTATGCCCTCAGGAAAACTTTAATTGGATAATCACTCAACAACCAACCAGCAAGCATCTTCTTTGAATAAGATATGAAAACTTGTATATTTTAGTTTTTAAAGACATGCTTTAAACAAACCTGGAGCTCTTTAAAAGTTTATTTCCCAGGATTTAGAGCAGTTGACACTCAGCTCTCCAGTGAAGTTCCCTCGCTGTGTTCACACAGGACAGATGGGTTTCCATTAGCTAATATGCTTCCAGGTGGTGCTGATGCAGTGCCGATTTGAATATTCCTCTCTGTGGGAGTAGAGGTGCAACTTCTATACTTAACCTGCCGACAACCTGCTACTACAACACTACGACTTTCCTTGTAGCCTTGAGTTTGCAGGGATCTAAAGTCAACTCTTAGAGAATAAAACAAGAAAAACTGGAAATTTCAGCACAAGGCCCTGTTCTGCAGCTTAGTTCTTGTTCATGTCAGCAGGCTGTGCTCACAGAGCTACCTGCTGGCCTTGGCTGTATTCTGTGCTGGAGAGCTGTCTGCTGGTAGACCAGAAAGCTGCAGCTTCCACAGTTACATCTTCAAAAAGGCCACCTGGAAAAAAAAAATCCACAATGCTTTAATGATAGAACCTGATGGAATGGCTGGGCTGTAGGTCAGATCTGAGTGGGATGGGGCCAAATCTGGTCAACAGGATACAGACCAACCTCAAAAGAAGTAACTCCGGCAAGGCGGACGGACATTGCATTTTACAGCAAGAATCAATCGACCTTTTTTTAAACGAACCATCAAGTAATTAGAATGATTCATATCCGCTTTTAAAAAAAGTTTTAATTGACAGTAAAGTCACATATCCGTGAAGTAATCCAGTTCATGTTCCCATTGGTTCAAACTACTCTTTTGAGACATTCTGTTAGCAGAATTCTGAGTCTAAAAAACTACTAGGCAATTTTATGTCCTGAACACTGTTGGTAAGGACCCCTTCTTCTCTTCAGGTCATGCTGATACTTTTAATCATGTGCAATTATACTCGTTCTGTTTGCCAGTAGCAATTAGTCTTAACCTAGTGTTTAAAAGACAACTTAATTCATACAGGCATATGTGCAAAATAATTTTCAACACGGCCCAGATCAAACAAATGCCTGTTACTTCCAAAAAGTTCTGATAACGGAGTAACAAAAAAATGATAGTAAAGTACAGATGTTTATGGAGTTTTAGTTGGGGGGGGGCAGTAAAGCAGAGAACTGTGTTAACACCAGAAAGAGAAGGATAATCTGACCAGAGAGGTGGGTTTGGGAAGCTTGCCCTAGGACAAACAGAAGTAAATTCATCGCATTCTTAGAGGGGTAGCAAAGGAATCAGGGAAGTTGGTGCCTAAGTCCCACTGCAGCAAAGGAGGCAGTTAGTGATCCCTGTGACAAGGGAAGGGAAAAGGCAGAACCTTGCAGTGCAGGAGACATAGATTTTTATGGAGAGTGCTTCAGAGGACATTTCTCCTCATCTGGTGCTGCAAAGAACGCACCTGCTGAGTTTCCACATCAGCTTCCTGCTGAGCTCCTACATCAGGTTTTGCAATGAGAGCACCAAAGCTGAGGGAACAGGCAAGGAAGAAGGGTTACAGTTCCTCAACATCATCTAACCCTGGGACAATTACAGCTTATAAATCTCCAGGGCTTTCTGTGAAGATCAAAAGAGATAATAGGCCGAGTAAGGGTGGGGGAAATGTGTTTTAGGCCAGGCCAGACCAAGCCTAGCCCGATAATGTAAGCTAGCCTGAGCTACACAGTAAGGCCCTGTCTTAAAATATATGAATAAATAATAAAAATATACTGGTTATATAGATAATATTCTATATAAATCCACATGATTTTTCCCCCTCTCTTCCATTTCTCCACCATTACCAGATGGGTCAGGGTGTTTGAGGGAGACTTGTGTGTGTCCCCATAGGGATTAAGGAACAGTTTACAATTAGATGGGACAGGAGACTACAGGTCTTAACACAGGTTCCTCTGAGGGCGGCGGTGTTCCGCTTCTGTGCAAACAGTCTGCTGGAAAAGAAAACACACCAGCTCATAAAAGACAAAATCAGTTACTGCTTTTAATTCTGGAAATTGCTGTGGTACAGGATAGTTAAAGGAGCATCTAGCTTCAATACGTGCCATCGTAAAAACGGTTAGGAAATGTGCTCTTAAGTCAGACGGCTGAGTAGACTTTGCTTGTCAACACCTGGGAGGGGATGGTGACTGACGTCTGACAGGGAGAGGCGAGATGTTACAGTGCTTCCTAAAACCACAGGGCAGCTTCCCCCCAAGGCCCTCAAGTGTCAACAGTGTGGCGCTGAGAAGAAACGCTGTAATTACAGGATCTTTCTGCTGGACCAGATCTCTCATTGACTACTTCTGTGACCTTTACTAGGCTGGTTAACATCTTTCCATCTTCCCCCACCTGCAAAAGGGGAATTGTAAAAGGCCCACCGGAAACCTGTAAAGCATTGTAGAGTGTAAGCTAATTATGACGATGCTTGCCCTGGGCACGCCCTAGGGTTAAGGCAGAGCAGCATTCGAAACACTGTTTCACCAACGAGAAAACAAACACAGAAAAACTAACTGGCTTACTGAGCACACAAGGCCGGACACAGCGGCGATCCAGAGGGAAGGTGATGAAACCCCACTTTTCTCACAGCAACCTTGCAGGTAAATGAGAAAAAGCTAGAGGCACCGGATCCTGGAGCCTTCACTACCGCCTTGACATCAAAGCACAGGTTTGGTTTTCCATGCTTCTGGTAGTGGACTTAACATGGAGAACAAGAAGCTCAACTGACCAAGTAATGCAAAGACACGCACCTCCCCCCTGCCCCCGCACCATCACCACCAACTAAAAATTCTGAAATTTTGACCTAAAGAGGTTTTTTTTCCCCTCTCTTTTGTTAGCTTTACCTACCAAGTATACATTATGTACTTTTTAAGTTTCAATAACAAAAATACATACTCAACTTTGGGAGCAGGTATTACATAATGCTTTTTGGCCCCCCTTTTTCTTAAAAAAAAATTAAATCACTGTGAGCTAACTATTTCAAAAGCTGATTTTGTCTTTTCTAGATTTTATCTGTTGCAGGAAAATCTGCTTTCAATTTGTTTTAAGAAAGTTGTTGGTTGGGGTTTGTTTTGTTTTGTTTCTTTTCTTTCTTTTTTTCCTTTTCTTTTTCTTTCTGTTTCTACACCGAGAAAATCCTATCTAGACCACATGACCACACGACCACAGCTGAACCTCTAGGCTAAGCCGGCTCTTGCGTTTCTGGAATATACATCCTCAAAGCGTAAACAGTGACTTGAGACATCAGGAGAGAGGACTCTTTCCTGTGACCATAAGATGTGACTCCGTGTTCTCTGCACACAGATATCGACACTTGGAGAGGAAGGAAGGCAAGCCAAGGGATCTAAAGAGGCTGTCCCTGCTTTGGGTCATCTGAAAGCAGCCGTCTTACATGACAATAAACAGAACTAGACTGGTGGAGTGGTGAACCAAGGGTTCAGCTACATATACACACCATCAACTCAAAACATCCTTTAATTTAGTTAACAGAGCTGTATTGTTGACAGAGATTCCCATCAATAAAAAGATATGATTACATGAGACGCAATTTTCATTTTTAAAAGCTACCTAAGTGCTTTGGCATATGTTAAACAAAACCAACAAGACCGTAAAACACTGAACATTTTGAATTTCAAAATGACAGGTTTTGATATTTTTATAAAAATCAAAAATTAAAAAAATAATTTCAAAAATTTTAACTACAACTTTTTTGTGTATATGAGTGCTTTGCCTGCAAGTAATTGTGCACCTGCCTGGCTGGTATCTGCAGAGGCCAGAAGAGGGTGTACAATGTTCTGGAATTGGAATTAAAGATAGCTGTGAGCTACCGTGTTCATGCTGGGAATCAAATCTGGGTCCTTTGAAGGACCAGCCACTGCTCTTAACACTGGGTCATCTCTCCAGCCCTCAAAACTACAGGTTTTCAGAAGGATTCTACAGTAAGTACTTAAAGCTATACACAGATGCTGTTAACAGAAAATAGATTAGCTTCACAGTAAGACAAGATTTTATACTTATGCTTTGTATGTAAAAATAACCCTTAGATAATAATATGGTTTCTAAGACCCAAACTTCATTTACAAAATAAGATATAACTGTGAACACAAAATAGATCTTTTTTAAATCATTTATCAAATGTTTGATAGTAACACTGGGACTAAATGATTTTCCTGACTCCCTAGCCTGGTTAGTGTTACCAAGAGGCAGCTGAGAGCCCCTGCACTTGACTTTTGACTGAATACAGGATGGGATAGTCCTCCCTCAGGGCTGGTAAGCTGACTTCATTTGCCCATTGGTTCTGTCTGACTTATTCCACCAATTGTCCCCGTAACTATCACATTTATAAGAAAGGATTCCTTCAAGGTGCTAAGACAGGAGTAGTTCAGAAGTAATTATTACTCTAATTATAAATTTTGTATTGGCAAAAAAGAGTACAATTTGGCATGACATAGAGTTTGGTGCACACTGGTTTCCCACCGAAAAATGCTGGCTTGCTAAAGGAATCCTGGCAAACGATCCAAGGAGGAGAAGTCCCCGCCATGGTAACAGACAGCGGCGACAGGTGCACTTAACTAGACTAAGGGAGCCAAAGCACAGCCCTCGAACCCCAGAGGTTCTGCAGAGACTCAGCAGAGATTCTCAAAATGTGGGGCAGAGTGATATGGGATTTGTGGATTAATGTAAACCTTCAGCCATCGTATACGCTATGATGACTGACATAGAACCAGGGGAATAGGGAAGCTAAGCCAGAGGCTCCATGTGAAGGTGGGGCAGAAAGTGCAAACCAATCAATACATCAGCCACTTGTCTGAGTTCTAGCCTTCAACAAAGGAAGCAAGTTCAGGGCACACACCTATTATCACTTCCTTCAGAATATGTGGATTATGGAGGGCACCGTCACAGCTGGCCAGAGCTACTGTGACATCAGAGTGAACAGCCAGTTCTGAAACTCTGGTTACATAAAGCAAATGCAGTCACTTTGCTAAGGACAGCAAACCCATGGGGGGAAAAAAAAACTTACATGGGAATAGTCTTTAAGTGTTTCATAAAAATCTACTGCCTCAAGCACAAATTGGATTTGTTAGGAAATAATGACATTCATGTGGGCGGGTGCTAAAAATGCCGGATATAAAACAGGGCTACCTCAATAAGTTTATTATCACCCAGACATTCAAAAGTCCTCGTTTCTCTTGTTTCTGGAAGAGCTGTGAGGGGGTTCATCCAGCAAGCGCGTGGAGGCACCAGGGTGTTTGGAAATCTGTCCCACTGGTACCAGACCCTAAACAGTCGGAGTGGAGTTCCTGGAAGCCAGAATCTTTTCTGCAGTATCAATTAATTGAAAAAGTTTCCATTGTTTCAGGAAAGGTGGCTTTAGCGGAAAATGAAACTTTTAAAAAATATATTCTATTAAAGGAAGCCACTTCGTCTTGCTTTGAAGGTGCTGAGGACACAGAGCTGGGATGTCAAACCTTCACAGCGGGGAAACTAAGCTTTCTGTAGCCGTCGAAATCGCCAAAACTGACGTCAGCAACGGTTTTTAAGTTCTGATTTGGCTTGACACAGTAATTCCAACAGACATGCAAGCAGGGCAAAACTTCCCGCTGGAAAAAACTTCTCAGCCACTGTCAAGGGCAGAGGCAGGGACAGCCTGTGAGGATACAGTTGGGGAATCTCACTGGTTAACAGGGAGAAAATGCCATGAGTGTTACCTGCAAGCAGAAACTACAGGCAGTGACTAGAGGCCTTCGGGCATGCCGTTTGGGTGTGTGAGGGCAGAACTCTGTCAGGTAGGACAGGTGACTCAAGTGATCTGCCATTCTCTTCAGAGAAAGGGCTAGCAAAGTCACGGCCACATCTCCAAGCTGTCTCAGTTAATTTTGTGTCACACTTGAGCAGCTCTGCTTCTATGATCTGATTTAATAATTTATCTGTAATTTTATACCAAATGTAGCTCAAACTAGAAAATATAGAGAAGTACAAACAAAAGAGGAAACTATAATTTTTGTAGCCCCGTTACTCAGAGATACTAAATCACGTTTTGTTTTCCTTTCCAAATGTTCATTTACCATATAGACCCAGTCATTTCTATATAAGCTGTTTAGTAATAATATATGGCTTCCATTAAACCTCCTGACCTATTGTGGCAGTTTTCACATGCTAGTAATATTCTTTGCGATAAATTTTAATGGTAACATTATATTCACTATATATCTGTGTCACTTAAGGAGGAAAAGAGAAGTATAAACTTTTTTTTTCCTTGCCAGAAACAAAATTTGGGGATTTAGAATGAGGTGTCACTAAGCATGGTGGTTCTTGGGTGCTGCCTCTGGACCACCATCGTCCTGACCGCTGATGCTGACTCTGGACCACCATCGTCCTGTCCATTGATGCTGACTCTGGACCACCATCATCCTGACCGCTGATGCTGACTCTGGACCACCATCATCCTGATCGATGATGCTGACTCTGGACCACCATCATCCTCATCTCTGGGATGCTCTCTTCATATCAGCATCAACCTCATCACACGAGAACTTGCTGAAGGAGAGTTATCCTGCCTTACTCCAGACCCAGTGGGTCAGAAACTTGGGGAAAGTGGCTTTTCAATGAGGGCCATCCAGACGAGCCTGCTACCTTCTACTTTGACCTCCACCAGTACAGTCTGATTTTACAAAGTTAAGCAAGTGATCTTGGGGAAAGTAACTGACTTGTTGAAGTCAAAGCACAGATCTCCTTGCTTCAGCCAAGAGAGCGCATGCCAGAGCAGCACCAACTAAGGGTGCTGGCATGGGGATCCAAGACAACTGTGAACCTGAGAAGACACTGGTGACAAGGGACAGGATAATAGGGATGAGGGAAGCATCAGGATCCATTCTACAAATGCATGGGACTGTCAAACAGGAGTAATCAGTTAAAAATGTCGTCTTTAAAAGAAATCTTATCTTCTAGAAGAAAAATAAAACTGAAAAAAAATCAAAGTAGAAAAAAAAAACCCCAAAGTCTAGTTCTATTGTTTGGAAACATGCATTAACTATGCATCTTAACAGGGCTCTGTGTAATATCTCCATGAATGTCTATAATGTGCACTGACTAGACTTCCCACCCTTTGTACTGGCCCTACCCCTTTCACCACACATTGCCAATCCTAACCATCACAATCTCCTTATAGAGTGAATTCTTTTTGCACGAGAGAAGACAGCAGTATGAGTCTTTGTTTTACTTCACTTAGCTTGCTGACCCCCAGATCCACCCGTTTCCATGCAAAGGACAGTATCTCACTCTTTATGACTGAATGACATCGTGCTATGTGTACACACCATGTTTCCTTTAGTCGGTTATCTGTCTTTGGGTAGCTAGTCTGAGTCCACACCTTTGCTCTTGTGACCCTCAGCCTCTCCTCACGAACTGGGGTATCTATGTTATGTGGCAGTTCTATCAGCCTCATTTTGTTTCCCATACGTCCGTGTTAGTACACATCCCCACTGACAATGCACTAGTGCTTGTGCACACACATGCAAGCCACGGCATCTGAGTGGCAGGCAGAGTCCACCTGTGGGAGTCAGTTCTCTCTGTCCATCAATGTGAGTTCCAGGGATAGAACTTGGTCTTTGAGCTCAGTGGCAATCACCTTTGCCTAGTGAATCATCTCATTGGCCTCCACTTGCCCATAATTAAGAGTTAGATTACTTGTTTTCTATTAGTGGTTTTTTTTCCCCATATTCTGGACAGTAACTGTCAGATGAACAGTTCTTTAGGCTGTCTCTTCTCTTTGCTATGTCCTTTTGCAGAAGCTTTTTAGACTGATATAATCCTATTTGTCCACTTTTGTTTCCTGTGCTTTTGGAGTCTTACCCATAAATCTCTGCTGGGGCTGATGTCTTGAAGGGTGTCCCTGTGTTTTCTTCTAGTGCTTTCTGACCCTTCAAAGGCTTTTACTTAGGTCACTGACGTGTTTGGGGTTGACTTTGTAAATGGCGACGATGATAAGGGAGGTAGGATCGAGTGTTGTCTGTCTCCTAGAATCAAGCCCCTTATCTTAGCTGCTGAAGGCTCAAGGGGCACACAGGTCTACCATGTAAAGCTAACTAAGAACTAAGTAAATGAGGTTTTGATGGAGGTGGGAAGGAGGCAGCAGCTTCTGGTACAAATACCCTGGTCTATCTATCCCTACCTGATTCCATCCCACCTCATGCTCATGAGTGAGTGAGTGTGTGCATGTGCAAATGTACACACAGGAGTCTCTTCAGCAAAATTCTTTGGCTACTTTAGATGAAAAAGGCTACCACAAATCTGACTTCAAAATAAAGTCACAAAAGCCCCACCAAAGCTAGAAAGGAAACCGAACCTGCCATATTTTGCCAGGTAAGATGTAAAATTGTACAGCTATTCTCCACAATAATTTCCTTCAAAAGTAATATGAGCTGGCCAGATCAAGACTATATGGGCTGGGCTATATAGCAAACTCTAGCCAGTCTAGGTGTCCCACCTTTACAGCAAAGCAACAGGTCAATCCGTAAAGACTATATGATCCACCAGCTATGGTCTTCAAACAGAAACTTATGTACACAGAAAACTGTGTACAATTTTAACAATAAAATACTGAAATGAGCCCAGGTAAATGTTTTGATAGCCTTACAGGCATTCTATGGAGTATTAAGAATCAGCAACAAAAATCTACAAATCACTGACAATTTTCCTAGGAATTATGCTGAGTTTAAAAACTCAACCTCAAAAGGTTACATACTGTACAAGTGCATCCATGTAACATAATAAAATGATACCATTTTACAAGAGACAGACGGGTGATTGTCAGGGGCGAGGGACGGTGAGGAGGGGAGAATGAATATGACCCTGTAAGAATAACAGGATGGATCCCTACAGGGGAGGAACTGTCAGTGCCTTGTCTGTGCAGAAGATATATGAACACACACTGGTGACAGCATGTACAGATAGCACTGTATAAATGGACACACATCCAGATGACAACTCTGAGTACCATCAGAAGGGTTATTATATTCATGCTAATGCTGTGACTGGGCTGGCTACATGATAGTTTATAAAATGTTACCACTGGGAGTCACTGAGCAGAGTGTACAGGGGTCTTCCTACACATTCTTTACAACTACACACGGATATACAAAATACATCAATAAAAGCCCCAACTAAACTAATCCTATGGTATGTAGCAAATGGTTTTGTAGTTTCCTTCAATCCAGTGCCTCTGTATGTAGCCCCAGGATGTATTTTTTAAAGCCTTACACTGATGCTTGTGTCAATAATCAATGAGATCCCCTTTCCTCCGTGGAATGACCCTAGTGATGAGTAAGCAAATGGGGAAATGCAGGTGGCAATGCTATTATAATGAACAGAGTCTGGAGTGGGCAGCGGGATTCATGCTTCAATCAGACAGCTCCATCTTATGTCTCGGGTAGTGACAAAGTATGTGGTGGGAAGTCCACACATTTCTTCCTGCTGCCCCATTTTATCATTTTCTAGAACTCAAAATGCCATAGCAGATTTTGCAAGCATAGAATAGAGTTACCATTTTTAAAAGAATCAAATTATATATACTTACTTAAAGCTTTAATTTTAATCCTAAAAGTAGTACTATCTTACAAAAATGTCTAGAAAAACAGGAAAAAAACATACTATAATAGCCCACTGTAATTATAATTTTGGCCTACTTTCTCATATACCTTAAAAAGGCATTTTAAAAAGGTTTTATATACATATACACACATATATACATTTTATTTTACCATATAGTTTTAAAATATGTGTGTGTGCACATGCACATTTGTACACCTGAGTGAATTTGCCAGCAGAACCTAGAGGGTTTCAGGTCCCCTGGAGCTCAAGTTACAAGTAGTTACGTGGCCTGATATGGGTGCTGGGAACTAAGTTCAGGTTCCCTGAAGAGCAGCAAGCTCTTAATTACTGAGTCAGCTCTGTAGCCCTAAAAGGCATTTTAATATTCTCATATGTGACATTTATACATATATTTTCACATGCAACTTAGTGTTTATTCTGTACAATAATTCATCATAACTTATTTAATCAATGTTGAATTTCAAATTTATTATGTCAAAACTAATACTGAAGTAGTTATTGTCACGATCATAGACTTGTTTTCCCACACTTTGGAATATTTCCTTAGGAGTGGAATCCTAGAAATCGGACTGCTAGACTGAAAGCTATGGAAATTACTATAATTGTAGATGCATCTTCCCAATGAGATGTACAGGCGGGCACCATGTCACTTCTTTTGTAATTAGTATTAATCTAATAAAATGGCCATGCTGTCTCATGGTTCTGAGCATGTAAATTACTGTAAATTTAGAGATTCTCCCAATTTTATTAGTTTTTTTTTTAACAGTCGTTTTTCTTTTGGATGAACTGTGAGTTCATGTCATTGTCCCTTGCCTGTTAACGGGTTATTTAATATTTTTTCTATTTTTATCCTGGTGTTGTGTTTGGTGCATATGTGCATTGAGTGGTGTGTGTGTGTGTGTGTGTGTGTGTGTGTGTGTGTGTGTGTGTGTGTGTGTGTACAACTTTTGAGAGCTAGTTTTCTCCTTAGTCTATGGTTCTTGGCACTGAATTCGGGTTATCAGGTTTGCACAGCAAGCATTTTTGCCTGCTGAGCCATCTTGGTGGCACATGGGATACTTAACTTTTAAAAAACAGTTCATATAAGCCCTTTGCAAAATGCTAACGTTTTTCATTGAAGGAATTAAGTGCTACGCATGGTCTCATAAATCCATAAAAAAAAACTTGGATTAAGCATCTAATTTAATTTCGTCCAAATTATACATGGAGGACCAAGATACAGGGGAGTTAAGTAGCTTTTACTCGTGGCTATGAGTTGGTAACACGGCTGCTGTGTGATCAAGACTTGTTTCTGAGCCCCATATTCATTTCATCATAAAAGCTCTTTCCCTTCTAATTACAGCGAGAGATAATTGCTATGGTAACTTTATTTAAAGAAAGCATCTATAATATTCCAATTTAAGCAGATTTAATAGCTGGAATGGGGCTGCCTCCCTGTCTAGTTAAGAAGAAAGTTGATTCCTTCTTTGGATTAATTATAGAGAAAAAAGCAGAGCCTAAGTGGGAAACCAAAGCCCCACTTGTAAAGAGAAAGAAATGGCTTTTTAATTAGTGGAGAAAGCCCCCTTACATGATGAGCGCCAACAAGTCAGTGGGAAGATGGGCTGGAATCTCAGAGTGGAACCATGTGGAGAGCAGGGTGTTATGCTGGCATCCTTTAGTCAGTTCAGTTAGCACGAGTGTCATAAAGACTGACAAGAGAGGGATCAAACTGTAACCAGATGCTTATTTTCTTTAGCCAATTGTGGAAAGCGAGCATACCTCTGTATGTAAAGCACTCATGATATGACCATGGACGTCAACTCATGGGGATGACAAGCTTTTCCCCGGTTCCTACAATGGATGTTGACCGATGGATGTTGACGGTGTGTACAGAACTTGTCAATCACAACCTACTTCTACACAGTGACTGCAGCCTGAGACTGCTCCCTACAGAGACCCAAATCAGCGAACCTGCCTCCTCATTCCTCGGTATAGATGAGTTCCTAGGTGGCTGGTGCATCTCCATTAGAGTGCATGGCTTACACAATCCCAGCCTCTCTGTGTGTCTATTTCTTCATTTCCTGTCGCCCTATTAGGTCAATTCAAAGCTCTGCAGGCAGACACAGCCAGTTACTATTCAGATATTCTTTTAAAAATATGTGTCTCCCATGTGCAGACTTTCTTACAGATGGATCTTACAGGTCTCTCTTACAGTGATCTACAACTGTCAGAATCCAGATAATAAGGGACCGTGGGGCACCCAGCCCCTGGTGGAACATTACAGTGCGACCCCTACACCTCAGGAGTCAGAGATACCCAGAAGAGGGGACCAAAGCTCATAAAAGCCAGAAGACCAGGATACGGGCTATGAGATAGTGTCTTCCAGACATGCGTTCATGAACTCCCAACAATGTGATTGTTTATGCAAGATCATGCCTGTTGACAAACCAACATGGCTGGGGGAAAAGTTCACGAGACTCTACTCCTAAATGAGGACATACAGGTCAACAATGGCTGCCAAAGGAAGGAGAGTCATTCTTCTTCAGGGACAAGTCCCCTGAAGGTTTCAGGCAACATTAATTGGATCTCTCTCTCTCTCTCTCTCTCTCTCTCTCTCTCTCTCTCTCTCATTATAGAAGAACTCATGAATTCTTCGGTAGGGTGATGGGAACACAGAAGGAAGTGGGAAGGACATAAATATATCATAGCGGTAGTGATATATAAGAATTTCAAAACAATCATAATAAAAAAATAAGCCCTGCAAGCAAATCTTTTAAAAAAGAAAGTATGCTGAAACATCTATTGTTACTGTTACTTTTCTATTGCTGTGAAGAGACACAATGACCAAGGTAATTTATAAAAGAAAGAGTGTAACTGGGGGCCAGCTTAAAGTTTCAGGCCATTGTGGCAGGAAGCACAGTGGCAGTCCTGTCACTGAAGCAGTACCTGGGAGGGCCTGGAAACTCAAAACCCCAACGCCTCCAGTGACACCCATCCTTCAACAAGGCCACACCTTGTAATCTTTCCCAAACAGTTCCACCAATTAGAGACCAAACATTTAAATATATGAGCCTATGGGGTCCATTCTCCTTCAAACCACAATATCCATATTGACATAAACACCATTTTTTCTTATGACTATTATTTAAACTAACTGGAAATACAGAGGTATCATGTGTGGATCACACAATTGTACTCAACCCGCTAATTCTAAAATAAAAGGAAGTCTGCAGAATGACTTTGGTGATTTTGTAAATAAGAGAGGAAACATGGACAAGGTCTCTGGCAAAAGTGACCCCACTGAAGAGGGCACTGTGTGGTATGGCACATAGTCCAAGAGCTCTGGATTTTTACCCCAAACCCAAGGAAAGCCAAGGGGGTTCTCCACATGGAACTGCCCTTCACAACGTCTGAAAGGTACACACAGTACCCAAAGAGTTAGTGTTTAAAGATAAGCCTACAGCTACCATCTAAGCTCTTCGGAAGTGGGAGTGTCAGGTGAGCCTATGGCGGTGCGAAAGGTTGATTATAGTTGCACTGAACGGAGTAGATAGTCACAGTCACAGTGCATAAAGCCGAGAAACAAAAACTAATCAGTACAAGATGACATTGAATCCTACCCAGCGGTGGGTGAGCAGAGAAGATCCCGGCTCTGGACCCAGGGAAGGCTGAGATCAGCTCGCTGCCACCAGTTTCACAGAAGTTCCAAGCCCCAGCTCCCTCCAGCCCTGCCCACCAGTGACTATGGGATGACTGGGAAAAGATCCATATGGCCCAATAGACCTCCACACACGATTCCCTCAGTGAGGGGAACAGCTTGTAGTCATCACTCTATTCTGCTTAAGCGTTTTCCATATCACATTTGTGAATGAATTCAGGTTTCTAGTTTCTTACTTCGTTTTTAAAAGAAGATGTGCAGAGGGCTGGTTGTACATATAAAACATCAAAGGTTTAACCAGACCTCCCCCCCCCCTTTTTAACACTACCTAAGTAATAGCACACCTACCAGTGACATATACTAAAATTTGTATGAATTATGTCTGAAGAGAAAAAAACCACACACGATTCTCATTTGCAGATACAGGCATGTAGGTGGCCTATATTACCATCTGCTTGCAAAGCGGGTTTGAATCCTGAAGTCACAGACTAGATTGTGCAGGGCTTCTGAAAGCATGCAGCAGGGAGGACTGCTGAGTGAGGGATTCAGATCAATACATCTTTACTAGTGGCATAACCCACTCTTGAGAAATTCAACAGAGTCTGGGATTATCAAGCGAAGGATCTTTAACACGTGAAACTCTTTGATTGAATTTATAATAATTAGGCCTTTTGCAATTACATCCAAATTCATGCCATAGGATTAACGGGGAAAAAAAAAGAGTCTCTATGTCTATTCATCAAACATTATATACAACAGTGGGATGGAGGGACCTCTATGTGATTTACGCATAACTCAGTCATTAGTGAATTATACTACCACTGCACTCCAGCTTCTGTGGGACTGAATGTTCGGAAATGACCAATGCTTAGCCACATTTTGCTAGATCCTTGACAGTCAGCTACTGACCACAGTCTATTTGACTCTAGTTCACCAGGGACCCTGTATGTTGTCATCTTCCCACGGAGATGCAAGTTCTGTGAGCTGACCTCATTATGCAGAGAGGAACTATAGAACACAATGTAAGCCAAAGCTGCCTCATGTAGAGCTGACAGGCTGCCTGGCTCAGGAGAAAGCATCTATTATCTTCCAGAGACAAAAGGATGAGATTACCCAGCCTTACTGCCTCGGCTTCTTCACCTGTAACTGAGCTTCCCTCTTCTGGTTGGTTGGCCAAGAACTGCAATATATTGCAAATTCTTTGAGTGGTCCCCCAACACACTTTCTTCCCACAGTCACGTCTGTGAAAGCATATTTCCCCAAAAGCCTTCCCTCCTCAACCCGCTTCAGGAGAACCTGAAATTCATGCCTGGAGAGCTGCGAATGTAATATTAAATCCAGAGGTCCTCAGGACTAAAGAACTTCTGGAGAAGGCACAGAAACAAATACTTTCACCTCCTGTGAATAGAGACTATAATGTGGTTAAGGGCTAGAGCCATGGGGGAAGACCCCCTGTCCTGACAGGGAGCGCATGGAAGTCGTGTGCTAGATTTTGTTAACATTTTTTTTAACATTTGCTAAAAGACCAAACACAAACAATTACTCCATTGAGGCTGCTTTGCCTCCAGAACTATTCCATTTGGTATATGTAAAGAGACATCCAAAAAACTCTGGCGATACAGGCTTGCAGTTCCAGTACTTTGAGAGGATGACACAGGAGGATTACCAACACAAGGCCTATCCTAAGCTGTAGGGTGAATTCAGGCTAGCTTAGTGTGACACTCTCTCAAAACAAAAGAAGTAAGATGACAGGGGACAGAGATTAGTGGCTGAGTGGCTGTCTAGGGTATGTAGCACCCAGCACCAAAACAATAATGACAATAATAGATAAAGCCTTTAAACATGCTGATAACACATTCTCCTCCATTTTCCCACTAGTTTAGACACAAAGCATGCCTCTAAAAACAAATTATAGTCCCTTCTCCAATATTTTCTTTGGGAAATATTCTTAGTAGCATTCCTCGGGAGGGGTCTTTGAACCCCCAATACTGACTTTTAAATAAATGTGCACAATAACCTTCTTTTTCTCAAGGATTCTACGTTCATAACATTAACGTGATGCTAATAAACAAATGTGGAGACAAAAACATTAGGAGAAGGTCAGTGGGTACCAACCTTTTCACCCATGTACCTGTAAGTCAACCAGCAAGCACAGATCTTGACTCAGAGTCAGCTATCTGAGCAGAACCAGCAGGGCAATTAAATAGCCTGTTATCTGCTTCTTATTTATGGAAAAATCCAAAATCACACACCTGGTAGTAGAGAGAACAGTGTAACTAACGTGCATTTATTATTTATAAATGAAAATGGCTACCTCGACTGGGGATGTAGTTACACTTGCTTAGCATGTGTACAGCCCCTGACCCAATCGCCCTGTCTACCCCAACTCAAAAACAAACACCACAACCTGTCAACCCATAGTCATTATTTCTTTATTCAAATTCCTGCCGTCAGGATTTAGAGCAAATCCATTCTGGTTATTTCAGTTGTCAATCAACATGTCTCATAATAATTAAACCACAATGCCATGAGAATACCTAAACTATTAATCAATATCCACTATCATCAGATATCCAGTTAGCGGCTCAAGCTTCTCAGCTACTCATATAGTATTTTAACAACCGATATTTGTCAGACTCCACAGTTGGCCCAAGTATAACAACAGTTGGATTCACACGTGTTTTGAGTTTCTTTTAAATTCTAAATTCCTCAAACACCCCCAACCCCACTTCTTCTGCTTTGTGATTTCTATTTTAGACAGACTTTTGTAGAGTTTTCCATTGACTGGAATGCCATGTCTGTTTTGTTTTTGTTTTGGTCTCATTAGGAGTTTATGCATTTAAAATGCTTTACTCCCCTGCAGTTAAGCTCAGCCCAGCTCAAACTGTCCCCTCTTTGAAGTGAGAACCACTGCAACTCAGACTCCAGGTCTATACACAAAATCCTGGTACCGTACGAAATGGGATGGCTGTGGTGTTTGATTTTTGGTACAATATAACTTAGTCTCACGTGCGCTTCTAGTCTACAGTGGAATGGCCCTGTTCCAAAAGGGCTGTGCTCTGTCTTAGGGAGGTGGTACTCCGTGGTCTCTCCAAAGGCTGTTACTGTCTCTAAGGCACTTTGAGCACAGGTCTGTACACAGGCTAGTGCCTCTCTCCATCTGGGGAGGAGGCACTGTGTTCCTATTTCAATGCATAGTAAGAAAACATCTGGCTACCACTGTTCTTGTCTCCTGGTCAGGAAGCAGGTCCCGGACTCCCAGAGGTACACCTTGCCTGCTTCCCTGAGTGGGATAGGGGTATGAACTGAAAA
Source organism: Rattus norvegicus (assembly GCF_021556685.1). Taxonomy (NCBI): domain Eukaryota; kingdom Metazoa; phylum Chordata; class Mammalia; order Rodentia; family Muridae; genus Rattus; species Rattus norvegicus. Next base: position 95,070,886 of record NC_141541.1, read on the forward strand.
GGTGACTTAAGAATCCCAGGTGAGACAGGTTCCTACTGTGTTACGTCAACACTGGAAAAGAGCATTGGCTTCACCCCTGGGGAAAGCGGAAAGTGCTGGAAAGCTTCTCACAAGGAAAACTGAGGAGGTTCTGAAACTCTGCTAATTGCCAGCACTAGAAAACACGCTGAGTGTCACAGTGTTCTGGCTAGAGGGAAGAGAAAAATTAGAAAAGGTAGGAACACATTTCATGTTTTGGTGATATAGATCAATTTTATGCAGCCGGCAGAAGGTTTCTCAGTGTCTCACACGTGAGGCATACCTGGTGGTGATGGGTGCCAAGGATCCATCCTACAGTCCAAGCACACTTAAACGGCCGCCGTGCCGTTAAAGAGGGAAGAAAACCGCCCACTAGCACCTGGAAAGAGGTAAGAATCTCTGGGCTGGAGATGAAAATAAGACTCAAAACGAGGCATTCAGAGTCACAAAAGTAAGGAAGACCAGCCACCTCACAGGACTGCATGGACAATGGCATCACGGGTGACCACGCAACAGCCCCACGGGACTGCCTGGATAATGGCTTCCCCAATGATAGTGCAAACAATGAAGCAGTGGTCCGGCCCCACACTGCGCCCCCCCCCCCCGCCTCAAACTGCAGCCCCCCAGCCCCACACTGTGCCCCCCCACCTCACACTGCAGCCCCCCCCACCCCACCTCCCCGAATCACACTTCAGCCCCCTATGGAAGGTAAATAAGCGACTGCCATGCAACCTAGCACTCTCATTTCTAGACCATTACCTAGTGGAAATGCAAACACATTCACAAGAAAGATTTTAACAACGTATTTATAATAGCTTTCTTCAAAATCGCCCCAAATAGAAGACAAAAGCCAACTGACAAAAGCCAAGAGGAAACGGGAAGCTCTTTACACAAAACAAAACAAACATCACTCTCCCTAAGGGGGTGGGGGTGGTTAAAACGTTAACAGTAAAAAAAAAAAAAAAAAAAAAAAAAAAAAAAAGAAAGTAGCACCAAGAGTAAAAGGCTTGGTAGTTGGCAAATGTATTCATTTGTACTTCTTTTCTGGTAAGGTCTCATGTAACTCAGGGTATATATCTAAGGATGAGCTTAAGTTTCAGATCCTCCTGCCTCACCTGGCTGGGACCACCACCCCTGATTTTATGCGGTGTTGGGACAGAACTCTGCTTTATGCGTGCCCATCAAGTAGTATGTGAACTGAGCTGTATTTTGTATCTCCAGTCACAAGCTTTTAAAAAATGGGATGGGGTGTGGAGGGAGAGAACCCAACAGCCCAATACTTCTGGTCCCAAAATGTGGCTGAAGGAAAAGACTGGAAAAGTACACACATTATACCTCGAAATTATGCTCAGCTTTTTTTTAAACTGAAAAATGCTGGGGGCAAGAAGAATGTGATGAGCCCCTTGCATAACTCTTCTCTCATATTCTCCATTTGTCTTTCCTTCCACTTACAGAACTTACGCCTGAACTAACGCACTGCAAACCTCTGAGGAGAAATCCAATGTGGGCCTCAGAGGAAGTGTTCAAATACTAGTACCCAAAACTTCTCGGCAGTAATCCGTGTAGGTACGGAAGGGTCTTCACAGGCTCCAGGTAAGTCAGTCTCAGTAAGTCTGCCTTTGTTCTTGTGCCCTGGAGTGACACCGTCTTCCTGGGCCTATCTCTCTGCACCATTGAATACACACCTTGAGGCAGCCACAGCAACCATCAGCCACAGAGCTGTACAGGAACTTCCAACCTAGCCCCTGCATGGGTCACAGTAAATACAATGTTGGGACAGAACTCTGTTCTCTCTGAATCTATGAGAAATTCTGGGTTGCAAAGTTGCAAAGTTGTCAGAGACTAAACTGCTGTGGCATAAATTAGAGTACAGGGGCTCTGTATCCCTATGTCTGCAGAAGACAAGCAGCCTGTGGTTTGGGCTCTTAAAGTTGAATTTCATAAACATTTTCTCCTTGGAGGAATCTGCACTGTATAACATCAGCCCTTCTGCTAGTGGTTTTCAAGCCTTTCTTAACGCTCACAATGATACCCAGAATGCATTCTCTGCTGAGCCTGAAGGCAGCCCTGAGTCAGCTTTTCCCATTACCTGTACACCTAAGTTATTCAACGGAGCTGTTATTCAGAAACGCCTTTGGAAGACACACTGCAGTGACACCTTCAATGCTTTGGCCTCCTCTCCAACCAAGGACTTTGTCCTTAAGTTTGAACTAACTGCCCTTCACTCAGTATTCTGCCCCAATTTCTTTCCCTTTAATACAAGGGTAGCTGCTTAACACTGTGAGTGGGGCAGATGAGAACTCCCAAGTTAGAAACACTGCCCTCGAAAGCCTCGTCTCAGCCTCTGAAGGCTCGGGTTCTGTACTTGTCTCTAACCTTCATGTTGATTCTCCAGGATTCGAGCTCCATCAGCAATGAGGCCCATTAGCTAAATTCTTTTGGAAGCCTGACAACCTCAAACTGTGCAGTTGTTCCTGTGGGCACATCTGCTGCTCAGGAGGAGAGCGAAATTGGATGCGATCCTCCCCCCACCTCCCAGCTCCACTGACTTTCAGAAGTGGTGGGCGGGCGACAAGGAAGGCACCCTGACACGCTGGTGCCAGTCCTCAGCAGCTTCAAACGTCCCAGCCTTATGTTCCCACTAATCAAACACTCCGGCGGGCAATTCCACAGAGCGGATGTTCAGAACAGGGCTGAAGGACAGGCTCAGTGCTGGGCGCACGTCAGGAACCCCGCTTTGCTATGGCAAAGTCTGCAGTTACGCCTGGTGATACTACCCTCGGCCCAGATAGAGAGATGAGAACCACAGAGATGCCCCTGCCTGGACGAAATCACTACCCAGTAAATCCATTCTTATTTTCTCACCTACCCACCACCCCAAACTCAAACAAACAATGAGGACATGAGAGCAATGCTATCTGCCTGTTTTCACGTGCATCCACATAGGGTCCTACACCCAGCAGGTTTTCAGCAAGTATCTGTTGCCTGGAATGAATAAATACTTATATAAGTGAATCCAGCATTGCTGTTTTCATGAAGGGGTGTCAAACAAATTAAACTCTCTTTGTGAGGCAGAGGTTGTTTGGTTTTGTTTGTTTAATAAATTAGGAGTGTTACTACTCTCAACCATGGGACTTGAACCCTTTCATGTTAAATTGCCCCCTGCCCCGCAATCTGATCTGTACGACATCACACAGCTTTGGTCTGCACCATTGCCCAGGCCACCAGAGGCCAAGGGAATAGCTCTGAACCTCTGTCCTAGTTCCAGAAGCGGCTTTCACAGCAGGGTCCTGGGGATTCTGTGATTTTCTATATTATGCAAAAGATACCTGCTACAGAGACATCTTAAGGGCTGTGGAATCAGAGAGAGCAGGGAGACAGTACAGAGTGTAAGAGCACCTCTCATCTCACTTGCTATGACAAGCAAGTTCAGACATGAGTTTTGACACCCAGCACCCACACAAAGTCAGGCTTGGTGATTTGTGTCTCTAGCGTGAGCACTCAGGGACCCTGGAGACACGGGGACTCTGGCCAGCTACCTCAGCCACCTGGTGACTCTTAGGTTCAGTGTGAGACCCCCTCTTAAAAATTAAGGTGGAGAACCACAGAAGAAGATAATCAAAGCTCACTTGTGGCCCCAATATGTCCACACACAGGTGAGATACACACCTCAACCCCACACACTCACATATGCATAATTTATACACCACGCAGAAACATGCGAATGAACCCAAACTAAGTAGTAAGTTTTCCTGCTGGAAACAGGTTTAAAGACACCCACGATTAGTGATTGAAAATGTAGAATCAGGTAGGTGGTGCCATTAGCAGCGTGAACACTGTTTCGAGTGTGATTCTGAGCACCGAGGCTACTTTTGATCTTGACCCGCAGCTCGGCTCACCAATTTTTCAGGTAACTTCCTGCATGTAATGTGTCATCCCGGCTAACAACTCCGAAGATCCAACCCCACAAGCGCACCTATAATTAGAGAGTGATGAGGCATTCTGAGAAGACAAATATGGATACCACAGAGGTGACGCACCGGCAGCCTGAATATAATTAATGCTTATCCTTGTGAGGCCATCTACGCCAAGACACATGGGAACGGCTCACCAGAGCCATAATGTCACACAGAGACGGAAAAATCATTTTTCTTAGCTGCAGAAGTAGGTCATAGCAAGAACATTTGGGGGGAAAAAAATCCCCCAAACCCACCCCAGAGTGGACACGAATGGATTTGATGACAGTCTTTGTGCTTATTACCTCAAGCAGAAAATGAACATGAGTTCTTTTTTTATAAATTCTCCTAGCTTCCTCTGAGGTCAAGGGCCAGATCTGTATGTTTGGGGACAGAACAAAAAGCCGGTTACCATTACACCGTCTTTAAATTGAATAAGGAACGGTTCTCGAATTTCACGCAGCAAATGGTTTTTGTTGTTTGATTTCAGTGACATGAAAACAAGACCCATTAACACATTAGAGCATTTACTACGAGTCAGACTAAAAAGCTGGCTAGGGGTGTCCCGGGCAGCCTCAGTAAATGGCCCACGTGGGGAGGACACTGTAGGACACTACTGAGCCTCCTGTTTAAACAAGGCTCCATCTTGCGGAAATGACCTGAGTCATGTGCTGCTCATTAGAGCCTCTGCCTCTGAATAAGAAATGGCTTCCCCAGTGAGGCTCTGGGTGTGCAGAAGAAAAAGGATAATCAGGAAAGGGAATTGTGCCTTTCCCACTAACTCTACAATCTCCAGAAAGGCTGTCAGAGAGGCTGAAGCCCACCCCGCTGGAGTCTGTAGTCGCAGGTCAGAAAAGCTCAACACACACGCACAGCAGCTCCTTTAATTAGTGTGCCCTAGATCAGCCACGCAGCTCCTCAGATGATTGACGCTTCATTTTCTTCTTGGGGCCAAGAAAAAGGGTCCCATGCTCGTCTCCTAATGATGGGCTCTTACTGAACCTCATTTTCTAGAACTTTGTTCTGAAGTTTGAGAAAGGCTGCAGCCCATTCTCTGGCTCCTGCTGGATGACCTGGTACAGTCCTTCCTCCTTCCTACCAAGTGTACCAAAAAGGTCTTCCTGTTTGTTTTTTTTCTTACATCCTTTTGCTAAAGGCAATGCCACCTTTCACAGAATGTGGCCCCCTGAGATCCCTTTACCGCCCCAACTCTTAGTGCCTTTAATGCCCTTCAAGCTTAGCTATTCTTTGCTTCCTCCTTCTGCGCTCATCCTTGTGTTTATCCACCTTAGCACTGAAGGGCGGTTGTAAAGGGGTAAACTATGGAACTGTCTTCCATAGGGACACTTATATAATAAAAATCAACTAGAACGGTTCTGCAATGGCGGAATATCACTACAGTATTAAATTAGCTTTTCCCAATGGAAGTAATGTAATAAATACTCTACTTAAATACACAAAGGGATTCATGAGACGGACTAGAAAAACCTCAGCAAGAGTTTCAGAGTTGCAAAGTCAATAGATATATTGCTCTTAAGATACAGACAATGAAGTCACATGGTGTGCAATGGGGCAGTTTTGCTTTCTGTCTTCATTCCTGCTAAATGACTTCATTTGCTCGCTGTAGAATGAACTGCTTCTTATCCACACATATATCGATGGAGTCACTCAACTGACTAGGTTCCTGGATCACGCCAAACAAAGTGATGACTTGAAGAAAATCAAATATAGCACCAAACATATAATGGGTGTTTGTTTTTATTTTAATCCTCATTCAATAGGAGTAAGTTGCTCTTTGTTCTAGGTGTATCACTAACTCCAAAAATACACGCACAAGCTATACCTTGCTGCAGAAAAGAGGGAGAATGGGTTAGAGTAAACCCACCTAAGGCTCCTTCACAAAGGCAGACAGCATATTGAAGTGGAAACTTCTAGTTGGGAGATGAGCACTGAGGAATGGTTTAGTTTGTTCTGCCTTGCAATTCTTCGCTAACTACACGCATGTATTGGTTCACATTACATAGTGTTGTTGAGCTCAACTTGTGGTAACACTGCCACTTGAGAGGAACTTCACTGCTTGTGAAGTTCCTGAGGCAGCTTGCTGCTTTCTCAGCCTCACCTCAGACCAGTTGGCAAGCCTAACAGTTCCTTCAGGACTGGACAGAAGCTGCTGGCTTGTGACTGGTGTCGGCCTGATGATAGATGCCAGTCCGTGTGTGTTGTCTGCCTGCCTAGAAGACTGATCTGCAGCTGCCGAGTTGAAGACGATCGAGCTCGCCCCCAAAGGCTATTGTTAAACAGATTCAGTTGCCCGTATCATAACAACTTTTCTCCTCCACCACCTCTGCTGGATGGAGGGCCGGAAGAGAGGTTGAACCCTTATTAAAAGTAGGCTGCAAAAAATGTATGACTACAGACTATGAAGCCATGCGAAGTTCATGGCAGTTTTACCAGGTGTCAAGTGGATAGTCGGTGGGAATGCCCTACAGTGGGTCCCATGTCATCGCTTCAGACCCAAACCATCTATGCTCATGTTTTATATGTATAATCTCACAGCTGACCTTCACCTAAGACTCAGAGAACATCAAGGAAGAAGGCACAGAAAGATAGGAAGGGCCAGAGGACCAGGAAGCCTGCCGTGAGACTTTATCTTCTAGAAGTTGCAGGGATGCTATACCCACGATACCTCAATGATATAGCTGCCCAAGCAAGATTTGAACAATTATATCAATAAACTTGATAACATAGAACAGGAAGACCTCACAGGAGGTCCACACCTGGTAAAGAACTACAGGCAATTAAAGACTGCTGAGAAACAATGCCTGACCATTTTTTAAAAGATAACTGTGTTCCGCCAATAGCCTTTTCTCTTGACTGTATTGCTCTTCTATAACTTCCTGCTTAGCAGTCAAGATGCTAGCTGCTACCTCTTAATTTCCAGCATGATAGTGAATACTCGTGGTGGTTAAAAAAAAAAATGGGTACCAAGAACTGAGAAAAATTAGAAGGAAAAAGAAGCTGCATCCTGCTAGCTCTTTCTAAGAGGCTGCCAAATGACTTTTTTGGTCCCTCTATTTTCTTGTAGGATGACCTTTGACCCAAAGGCCTCACTGCTGCTATGGTGTTTGAAACCCCATCTTTTTTCTTCCCACCCCACCCCTGCCACCTTATAACTTGGGGAATGTTTCTTTTTCTCTTTTTTTTTCCCTTTTTCTTTCTTTCTGTTTTTTTCTTTTTTTTTCTGGGTCTGACAATAAAGAGTTGAGGGCATATTTTTAGAAGCAAGAAGTTCTAAGTTTTAGAGAATGTCAATAACTCAGAGTGGGGAAAAATGAGAACGAGCAAAAAAGCAATAAAGCCTTGAAAGCAATATACTAGGTCATTTTCACCCCAAATTAGAGCGCCATGCCCCTAAGACACAAGCTAAATAATGTTGTTTGTGTGGCATTAACTTTGAGCTATAATATGGCCAAAGTAGATTACTAGAGATCACAAAGAAGAGTCATAACATTAGCAGCGCTAGCAGGAGAGGGTGGCAAGCAATCGCTCTCACAGATCCAGTTAAAGCTTCAGGACCCCAGTGTGGGCCTGGGTGAGTTGGCACACAATTGGAGTTATAAACACTGGAACCCACAAATAAGGACTACACTGAAAAATGACCACCCTGCAATCCTTCTACATGAGTGAGGTCTAATGTTTACTTGTTCATGTGCTCAGTGTGTTCCAAGAGACGGCAGAGTCTTGGTGGGAGAGGTGGGGATCAATAAATGGCTCGGTTCTACCTCTCTAGTCTTTGCCTATCAACAAATGGTGTCTCCTCGCCAAAAGGCTCCTTTAGAATTATCACTTATATATGCTTGCACTTACTAGCTGGGCCAAAGTCCAAACTATTCTGGGTATTGCTAATATGTTACTTATCTATAATGATTTCCCTGTGACTAGATCATTACATCTTTATCAGATTTGCATCTTTTGAAAGAAATCATCATAGACAGATTTCAAAAAAAAAAAAAATAAACCAAGGTAGATCTGAAAAACAAATACAGGACTAGAGAGATAGCCTGGTAGGTAAAAGTACTTGTTGATAATCTAGGTTCGATTCCCATGTCCCACATGGTGAAAGGAGAGAAGAGACACCTACAAGTTATCCTCACCTCCATATATGCATTGTGGCATGTGTGTACCGGGAAACCTTGCTCCCTCCTCCACTCAATGTAATATAATTAAAATAGTAACAAATTATATTTAACCTCCAGTAAACAGGTGCTATGTGCTATTTGGAGTCAGTTAAAAGGACATTCACTTCCACACATAGCAGCCTAGAACTGTGTGCTAACACCTACAGACACTCAGCTGGACCGTGGTGACAACCCCTCTTACTGTTAGATCACAGTCAGCCCTCTGTTCCCATAGGCTCCACATATATGGATATAGTTAACTATAGATGGAAAATCTCTAGTGGAAAAGCTGTATTACAAAGGTGTAGACCTTTTCCTCTTGTCCTTCCTTCAGCCACACAACAGAACGATTTACATAGTAGATGTGAAGTAGTCAGAATTTAAAGACTATGAGAGAGTGTGTACAGACTATATGCAAATTAGCATGTAATTTCAGACAAGGAGTTTAAAGATCCTTGGACTCTGGTCTAGAGAGGCTCCACAGACACTGAGGTACAACTGTTGCAGTGTATAGAAGAAGCCTTTCATTTTCTCTACCCAGCCACTTGTGCTCACAGCTTTCTAAAGTCACTGATGTTATTAAAAGGTTGTTTCTATCTATGCACTTTGAAAATGAACCCTGATGGTGAGGAGACACATGGGGTCAAAGCACTGGGAAAGGCTAAGCTTCTGCCAAGAGCCTTGCTTTATCCTTTTTCTAAAGGATGTGGGCAAAATAACAGCCCTAAGTGGAAAAACTTCACTGATTATTATTCTCAGCATACAATCCAATTTCCCAAAGGGCCTGAAAGTCCATTCGTTCTTGAGATTCCAAGCTAAACTGGGAATAGAAGGGAGGGATGTAGGTAGGCAAGACCAATGAAAACAGAACAGACAGGAAGAGGATGAGTTAACTTACCTTTTCCACTGTAGGAGTAACTTCCCATTCAATTAATTAATTAATTTCTGATGGACTAATGCTCATTGGATAAAGAAGAAGCAAAATATTTTGCTTCCTAGATTTCAGTATCAGCCTGAATCCTTCACTAATCTGAATTTATATGTGTAACTTACCATAAAGGTAAATGCCTTAAAATCCACTTTACAAGTAAGATAATGTTGGTGTCAGATACTAAGAAGCACACCCAAGTTTACCAAATGGAAAAAAAAATTGAAAATTAAAGAAGAAAACCAACACATTTTCCAGAATAAGCTCCCAGCGGCTAAACAGGTCTCAGTAACTCCCATCAGGGAAACCACATCTTTCCTGCTTTCATATGGCCTGTCGTTCCTAAAACAGTAACTGCATGGGCTTTTGTAGAAAAAGTTTAATGACCCTCACTATTATTTAACTTCAAATTGGATCTTTGGATGTCTAAATAGGAGTATAGAAAAAAACTAGTTTATTGGGACTTGGTATTGAGTTTGCTATGGTGTCAAATAGGCTATCCTGTTCATGAGATGAGCTTTACCAGTTTGGTCCTGATTATTTGTAAGAGAGTATAAGTCAAATGACTGTTTCTGTGACTCTATGTTTCCAATTCCTATAGACATGCTTTAATTATTTAGAATCTTTTTATGAGACTTGACCTCACCATGTAGTCCTGGCTGACGTAGAGTTGACTATGTAGAGCAGGCTAGACTCAGATTCATGCAAATCTACATATTTCTGTCTTTTGAATGATGGAATTAAAGGTGTGTACAACTATATCTGGTATATTTTAAATCTTAAAAACATGCACATTTATCAGTATAAATTATCAATATTTCTGGAAACATTACAACATCCTGATGTTCAAATATCAGTTGCAACGCTGCATCTTCTTGAAATTTTTATCAAGAAAATTAACTATTCAGATTTTAGTAATTTAAACTATCAAAATTTCCTCAACCTTTCTCTTTTGAAGTATTCAGACAACTGCTTCTGAACTGCCCATAGGGCTTTCATTTAGCTCTTGGAAATACATTTACTGTATGCAAGACATTTAGCATGTTCTGAAAATGTGATGTGAAAACAATTCTTTAAAACTGTAAGCAAGACTCAGAGAACCCTGCTGAAGAGAGGGCAGAAAAAATGTAAGAACCAAAGGAGGCCTGTGAAATGCTGTCTTCTGGACATGGCATGGTTGTGACCGTAAGGAAGTCATACCAGCTATCCTAACCTGTATGAGACTTGGGCACGACTGAGACCATCAACAGTCCCTCATGGATGGGCATGAGGCTTCACAGCTTCCTGAGGCTCCATCCATCCTTGAGGAGCTATTGGCTTCTTGCACTAGGTGAAAGGGCATCATTTCCTTCAGTGTTGTAGCCAATAATAAGCTCCTTATGAGCTAGTAAACCACTCCACACCCATGCCCATGAAAGCAGCCCTAATTAAACTCAGTGGGACACAAAAATATTAAAAAACAAACATAGCAACATGGAAGACATGGAAATAGGTGGGGAACATATTGGGGAGAAAAGAATCCACAGGACTTAAGAAGGGGATTTTAGAGCATAATGCAGGATGACACTGACCAGAGTACATTTTATATATGTATAAAAATGTCAAGGAATAATACAAATGAGTCTATTAAGGATTTAAAAACTGAAAAAAAAAAGAAAGAAAGAAAGAAAGAAAGAAAGAAAGAAAGAAAGAAAGAAAGAAAGAAAGAGCGAGCATCTTCCTGGTTTTCTGGGCAGACAGCTCTGGTTGTTTTATACAAATGAAAACTTACTGGAGAAAACTCTCAGTCCTTGCAGTTTGCAAATATACCCCAATCTGTTAAACAGGGTACAATGACACAAAGAGAAGCAGGCTGGCTGAGAATTAACAAGCTTGGCAGTACTCCAAGCACTCTCTGTGCAAGAACATGGAAAAATCTCCCTATTCTGGAGCCTGATTTCAATATTAGGGTTTAACCGGGAAATGTATATAAAAACTACTTAGAAAATAAAAACACTACTTTCACAGACAGAAGTATCTAGTAACACTGACCAATACTACCCAGTAGGCTGAGTTTGGGTGCACTATGGAACATGGGGGAATCCGAGACCTATCATTTCATCTTTTAAAGTCCCTGGTTAAAGTTTACCTTCTCGTCTAGGCTGACAAACACATTTTGAGACTTGATATCCAAAAAAGGGAGATATACTTGGAAGACTTTCTGAAAGTAATTTTTCTTAGTGGAGGTAAGATAGCATAGACAGAAGGTAAACTGCTTTCAATGTTCTGTTGACATACTTATCTTTTTAATACGGTAATACCACGCTGATCTATAACACAATTTAAGTGGAAATGTAAGACAGATTCAACATTTTTGCTGTCTTGTAAAACAGCAATGCACTAAGCACAAACAGATTTCATCAAGCACAGTCTTTCCCTCGATGACCCAAGGTCAGCATTATGAATGACTAGTCATTATGGAGCCTTCGGTAAGCCTCCCGAACCGCTCCCAAGCTTCCATGACCTCGTATTTACTATAGGAACGACAGAATCTCTCTCGGAATAGCGATAAGATCAGGAACCGCAGCCTCATGCATGGGTTATCGAAACTAACCCAAAATAGTAGCCGCTGCCTCTTTTCACTCAGCTCCCAGTCTTTGACTGTGACCTAAAGTACAAAGGTTGATCCAGAACTGTAAATTCTGATGACATTATATTATATTTAAAACTAAATTTCTTTTTTAAGGAAAGAAAATTCTAACTCCTATTTCTTCTAATATAGGGTAAACTAGATGTCAGAAGAAATCTTATATAGAAGACTAAAAATCACACACACACATACACACACACATACACACACACACACACACACACACACACACACACACACACACACACACACATTTATAACTAAGTCTCTTAGTTGGTAAATAGTTTCCCTTAAAACCCTGCCCATTTTGAAGGTCTACACAACTGCTTATGCTTTAATTCATGAAAGACTAGAAGGGACAAGTCTGAGGACTAGAAGGGAAAAGGCTGTATCAGCCATCCCTAAGATCTGACCTCCTTCCCAGCCATTTCCTCACAGAAATTAAGCTGGGAAAAAAAATCCGCCCTATAAAGGAAGATAGTAGGTGAAATTGCCTGCCTCACTCAGTCTAACATGAAGGGAAGGAGATAAACAGAAGCAACTATGAAGGCCTAATTACCACCCACTCTTGCTTACATAATTCAGAGTCATAACCCCTACTACCCATAGTTCTTCACAAATAATCCTCCTCGCAGTAACATACTTTCAGCCTGGGCCTCAAAGAACTTGCCCACCATGATGAAATCCAAACTTGGGCAAACTGCACAGCCCCATCAAATGGGCCATGGAGCAGTACCAAGCTGCAAGAATTGCTTGAGGTAGGTGCCTGAGGGCTTTCTCTACGACTTAAGTCTGCATGGTAGGAACAGAACTCCAATGGCTTGAAGAAGTTCTAAAAAGGCCATGGGCCCCTCATCGTAAAATCATCTTGTTCACCAATGGCTGAACATAAACAGCTTACAGGAGCAAGCTTGTAAACCCGGAGGCAGTTTCATAATGGATGATTATATAATGGGTATGTTTAAAGAACTAAAGGAGCAAAAGTATGCCCAGGGAACAGGTGACATTCAGAATGTACAGGGAGATTTGAAAAGGGGCGCGACCATATTTCTTACAGGGAAAAAAATATTGAGCTCAGAAGTATCACGGATAAGCAAAGCAAACAGGATATTGGATAGAGCTAAATGAAATCGAGCAATTAAGACCAGATAATAGTAACGAGAAATACAGAAGATATATTATAAACAGTCTGTCAAAATTCTCAAGATGTAGATGGAATGGAGACGTTCCTAGAAATATAAATTATGAAAACTATAGAAAGAGTGAGTCATCTGGAGCCTTCGGGGAAGTAAAGGGTTGAGGAATACAGTGGCAGAGCAAGGAGATTCTTTAGTACCTCCCTGTAAGGGTTCACATGCCAAACAGAAACAACCAAAGGAACCAAGAACTTAGGAGAGACACCAAAGGACCTCATGTTAATACAATGAAAACAGCAGAGGCATTGGAAAAAGGGAGGGCCATCAGGTGACTGGCATACTCCTTTCCAAATACCAAGCAGCTCAGAGCTAAGAGAGACATCTCCCACTTGTGAAAGAAAGGGTAAAAGCATGAATTCTCGTCCTTAGCTCCGAAACCCAGAACTATTAGGCCCACCATGGTGAAATCCAGGATTGGGCAAACTGCACAGCCTCATTATCAGGCCATGGAACAGTACCAAGCTGCAAGAATTGCTTTGGGTAGGGGGCTGAGGGCTTCCTCTAGCTTAGTCTGCACAGTAGGAAGAGAACTCGAGTGGCTTGAAATTGGGAAGGAAAACGGTACAAAAGTCTCAGAGAGCAGCACCAACAGTAGAGCAAAACTAAGTGCCCAGTAGAAAATTAAGGTCCTAATCACATCCTAGAGCTCATAGATGAGCCTATAGACAGTTCTGGCACCAGACCGATTCCTATGGACCTGCAGGACAGACAAGCATTTTGGCCACACTAGTTCTACACTTATGCTTAGGGAAGACTTTCTTCTTCCCAAGATAATGTAGATCCATGGTGACTGTAATTAAAAACAAGTGTGTTTGCCAGGAAACTATCTCCATGACCCAGCCCCCACCTTAGGAAGCACAGCTACAGTCAGGCCAGCATTCCCTGATGGTGTTATAGATCCCCCACCACCAACCCCTAGGCACCCACTATACACAGACTCCAACCCAAAGAGGACAGACTCATGAACTCCTGTGTCAGTTTGAATCAGCACTGGTTGTACAGTAGGCTCCAGTGTACCCAAGAGTATGCGGGTCCTTGTGGTTGTAAGGCCCAGATGACACAGTTTAGGAACAGCCCACATCTGCCTTGATCAGTACTACCCCAACCTCAGACAGGGTTGTGTGGTATCTGCTAAGGCTATCTGCAGGGCAGGGTAGTCAGCAAGAAACTTTGAGCTTGAATGCACAGTGGGCTCATGAAACCCAACTCTGGGCAAATCCCATTGGTTCCTATTCCTGTAAAGTTTGTCTATGAACAAAGCCTCTGGAACAGCCCCAACACAAAGTTAATAAAACAGTGTAGCATCTGTTCCTGCTAACATCACATGCGGCTCGTTATAGGGTCTAGAGCCATAAGGCTACATCAGCAACAGGAAGCCCCAATGAAAAGTGGACCTCATTGTTATCCCATGCTGTGCCACTGTGGGTAGATAGTGTATCAGCAGGTAACATAGTCTGGCAGCTTTGATGGGAATAGGTATGAGAGGGGACTAATGTAATGACTGTACCAAGAGTCGCATAGAACTATAGTAACTACTTACAGGTAAGTCCTGCGTGCTGTTTTGAAGAGGATTGTGGAGATAAATACTCTCTCTAGATAGCCTCTCATTTCTTTATTAATAGACACCAACAGAATACCATGCAAAAAGGTTGGGCTACAGAATAGTATAGAAACAGTAACTATACACCAACGTCAACCACGGTGCTGGGTGTGCTGAACAGGGGAAATGGCCGCAGGCTCATAGAAACTTGCAGCCTGCTAGGAACTGATGGAAAGATGGACAAAGAGAAAGCACCCCTGGTACAGAAGACCTACATACACGATCCTTCCGTGCCCAGTGTTGCATGCCAAGAACCATAAAGAGTTTTCAGGAAACTGTGACCTCACCTAGTTTTCCAAAGAAAGGTGACAGGAACTGACCAGGCAGAGGTTGGTGGGGGAGAATGTGGTAACCTTTCAAAACACATATTTTAAGAAAACTTAATAAGCTTGCAAAAATTAGGAATGTTTCAACACTAACAGAGGCACTCAGAGAAGATGGAAGTGACTAAAAGAACACATTCCTTTTTTTTTTTTTTTTTTTTTTTTTTTTTTGAGCTGGGGACCGAACCCAGGGCCTTGCGCTTGCTAGGCAAGCGCTCTACCACTGAGCCAAATCCCCAACCCCAAAAGGACACATTCTTGACCAAACCCCACGTTAAACATTAAAACAGATAGAAAGCATTAAACAAAAAGAGATAAAGAGCAGATTAGAGCCAACAAATGAAGAGCTACTGAGCTTGTTTCAGACTGGTTGAGGATACACAGTGAATGACAGGGACTGAGGAAAGCTTAGAGGGAGCCAGGCAGTGTTAGACCAAGTAAGTGCTTGGTGATTTGGGTTTGAGGATGACTTGAGAACAGCAAAGGTGCAGAAGACTTATTCAAAGGTGTATTCCACACGTGTCTATAGACTACCCCATCCCACACGTGTCTATAGACTACTCCATCACACATATGTCTATAGACTATCCTATCCCACATATGTTTATAGACTATCCTATCCCACATGTGTCTATGGACTATCCTATCCCACATGTGTCTATATACTACCCCATCACACATATCTATAGACTACTATCCCACATGTGTCTGTAGTCTACCCCATCCCACATGTGTCTATAGTCTATCCCACCCCACATGTGTCTATAGACTATCCTATCCCACATGTGTCTATATACTACCCCATCACACATGTGACTATAGACTATCCTACCCCACATGTGACTGTGACTATAGACTATCCTATCCCACATGTGACTGTGACTATAGACTATCCTATCCCACATGTGTCTATAGACTATCCTACCCCACAGCTGCTGAACACAGAATTCTCTCACTCAGCACACTCTCAGAATACTATTCAGAATACTCTCCAGGGTGGATACTATGATGGGCTACAAAACAAATCTGATTTTAAAAACAAACACCATATTGGATATGTTTCCCAACTACAATATAAGACTAGAAATTGATGTCAAGGAAACCTTTAGAAGTCATACAGACATATAAAGATTGCAGCTTACTTTTGAGAAATAGACTAAGAAAGAAAATTAAAATTTGTCTTGAACCAATTATACTTAACAAAGAAATGCCAGAACCAGGGGGCTTCATTGATCAATTCTAGCACTCATTAAAGATCTACTATAAGCACTTCTTAAGTTAAAGGAGAAAAGGAATTATTTTGAATGCATCATTTGAGGCCAGCATTACCCTAATACTAAAAACTAGGTAAGGGCACAACAACAACAAAAAAAAAGGAATAATAAAGGCTAATATAATTTTAATTTATTCACACATTGATATGCTGTATGTACCAACAGAATGAAGGATAAAAAGCTGCATGCAAGGCCATCTGAGTTGCAGCAGGAGAGCACTGAATACAGGTGACATCGCATTTTAGTAACAATGCTGAACAAATCAGGCATATGAGGAATACACATCAACATTACAAAAGTATTTATAGTCAGCCAACAATTAATAATATACCGAATGGAGAAAAGCGGAAAATTGTTTCCTTTAAGGTCTGAAAAAAAAACCAGGCTGCTCTTCTTTATCACTTCCATCAAATAAATGCACAGCTGGACGTCTGAGCAAGACCAATTTCATAAAAAATTAAATGAAACAAAGGGAAGGCAACCTGGAAAAGAAGCTATCAAGTTGTCACTGTTCGTGAACAAGATGAATGTCATGAAGAAATACCTCAAAACTCCGTCACACTACCATTATAGAGAATAACTGAATTAAACAAAATTCTAGGAGGTAAAGTAAATGTGCAAAAAAAAAAAAATCAATAACATTGCTACATTCTAATTGTAAATTATCTTAAATAGAAGTAATTCATCTCATTCACGATAGATACAGGAATTAAAATATCTAGGAACAAATTTAATAAAAGAGGCAAAAGAAGTATAAATATTGGTGAGAGAAACCGAAGGGGGGAAAAAACGCTTGTCCACAGATTGCCTGCCTATTTAAAATAGTTCACAGATCCACAGCAAGCCCCATCAAATAAATCAATGAAATTCAGCACAGAACTTGAAAATCCATACAGAACCACCCAAAGACCTGATAGCCAGAAAAATCTTGAGACTCTTGAGCAAAATGAATTAAGCAAGAGGTATTACACTCTCCGAATCTGAGGCAACTACAAAACTCTTAAGTGAAACAGACACGTGGGCCAAGGAACGCCACACAAGTCGACAGGTAAACACACACTTCTATAGCCGGGTGCAAAAAGCTAGACCTGTAGAAAGGACTCGCTTTATAACAAGGGCTGGAGACGCTATCTACACTCACTGAAAGAACCTCGGTCCCCACCTCTAACTTACAAAGGTCAAATTCAACAGTAAACAAGCAATGACCAGCCCCCAAAATGGATTAAATATTTAAATGCAAGATTGAAAGCTTGAATGCTTCAGGACATTGAGATGGGCAAGGAATTTTTTGAGCAAAAACCTCAAAACACAGGAACCGAAAGCCAAACCAAATGCGTTAACATGAAACTAAAATGCCCTGCCTGACAGAGCGCAGGGATAACCCACAGAACAGAAGAAAAACATGGGTGATGCACACATGCAATAAGGGTGTGATATCCGGAATATATCATGGACTCCCCAAACTTACCGACAAAACCATTTGACCTTAAGGTGGGCATTAGATCAAGATAGACATTTTGCAAAAGACAGGGACAACCAAGAGTCAAACAAGGGTTTGGTAAGGGAAAGCCCTGAGCATCATGCATCATCAGGGCTGCCACTCAAAAACACAATGGGACAAAGTGTCACTCCAGCATGAATGGCTAATCCCAAAAGGAATCGAGATAAATGCTGCTGGGCTGGGAAGGAGGTGGAGAAAACAACCCATTGGATAGTTTTGTTTCCATGTTCACGTACAGTGCGCATGTCCCCTTGCCTACCCTGTCTCTTGGACCTCTTGTTAGTTGTCTCAGTTTTAACCATACTGACACTCATTTATGTATATATATATGCGTACATTAACAAGACGGGATCTGCAGAAGAGAGAGACCACATGTGTTTTATCTTCCTGATTTTGGGCCACTTGCTTACTACCATAGTTTCCAGGTCCACCCGTTTACCTGAAAATTTCACAATTGTTTACAACTAAATAAAACCCCATTGCCGCTGTATAGTTTATTTTTTGTTCTAAAAGTTAGTGACAGCTACATAGCACTGTCTTGTGTGGGGATGGTATGTGTGCTTGTTCACAGGGAGGTGCACGTGTACATACAGGCAATTGCAAAGTAACTTTTCATTTGCTCACAGTTTACACGGCAGCAAATCCAGAACGCTTTCTTTTCTCTTTGCCTTTTCAACCCAATTATGCACACGATACAGTCACTTGGTAACCTGTAAAATACTATATGCTATTTATAATATATCTTTTCAGTCCTTGCCAACCAGGATATTAACGCTTATCTTTAAACTCGCTGACTCTTTGCATAAATTGGGAGAAAAGAATAAAGACAGTCATCTCATCTTGCTGGGCATGTTTAAATTATCACTGGTTTTCTCTAAAAGATTTTCATTCATCAAGTGAACAGTATTTTTGTAGTTCAACTTTCTAATATAAGGCAGAATATTAGAGTCCTATGCATATAAAGTAAACATCCTTGATTGGACAGAATCTAACTGAAAGCCCTTCCAGTAAAGCTTCTCCTCAAATCCTGAGTCTCTTCTTTATTGTTCCTTGTACCTGAAACACCCGGGCGAGCCCGCTCAGAATGTGCCACAGGCTTACCCAGCTTGGCTGAGTTGCATATGCCTCTACAGATCTATCTTTCCCATGTTACCAGTGATGAGGTGAAAACCTGTTCTGGCAAATTCTCAAAAAGAACTCTTCTCAAGACATGGTCCTACTGTAATGTCTGACTGAAGCAGTTCTGTATCACACCAAAATGACCTGACAAAAATTCCAGCAATACTTGTCCCTAAAGCCATGTGAAGGGAACCTGCCATGAGGCACAACTATGATTAGCGGTGCTCGGAAAATAGAGTGTCAACAAACGAGATGCTTCCCTCAGCTCTGATGTTCCTGACTCAGCCCCCCGGTCTGGGGCTCTCGAGGTACCCTCTGGCTTGTTGCGCTATGCCTGACCATATCTTCAGAGAAAGGATCCAATCAGAATATTACAGTGCATGGCTTCATGGCCATGAGTTTTTCAACAAAGGTTAGCTTCACGGCATCACACTGGCTGAGCATACGATGGTTTCATCTGTGCTAGCTTCTGATTTGAGAGTCTATATTTGAATTATGACGATAATTAAAAGAAATTAATATGCACATATCTCGGAGCTGGATTCTGGTTCATACACCAATTCTATCAGTTACTAGCTTTGAGAACATGGACAAGTTTTAAAATAACCCTAACATTCATTTCCTCATGTACCCAGTGAAGATAATAACAGTGCTTATATTAGGGTCTTCTGAAAAGATCTGGGGCAATTATACACAAAGTATCTCAGAGAACGACTATCACAGTGACACACAATAAATGCTAGCTATGAATAGGAATGGCACGACAAACTACTTATGACATAAATGGAGAAAGTGGACTCCAACATTACACGTATTCAACAGGAAGGACCATAGTAAAGACAAGAACTGCCCTGCTTCTTTTTAAAATCATGCCTCAGCTGATTTAAGAAAACAAGAGAGAAAACACTGGAAGAAAACAAACAAAATACTAGAAACTTTAAAAAAATACTTTTAGACTGTTATCTTTTAGGTTTCTAATGATCACTAGATCTTGTTTTAATAATTAAAAAATACTATTTTAGAGTCCCTGTTCTCAGCCATACCATCGTGC
The DNA here is from genome assembly GCF_021556685.1 of Rattus norvegicus. NCBI lineage: Eukaryota > Metazoa > Chordata > Mammalia > Rodentia > Muridae > Rattus > Rattus norvegicus. Next base: position 95,090,659 of record NC_141541.1, read on the forward strand.
TAATTTTCTACAAAGATGCAGATGAGTCACACGGCTTTTCAGTGCAATGAGGGACAACCAAAGGGAAAAACAGCAGAAATAGCAGAAGAATTCCTAAAGGAAAAGGCCAGAAGGAAAATGTGGCAGAATTCCGTCTAGAGAGAAAAAAAAATAATCTCAGCATCTGCATGCAGAAAAGCGGGTTGGGTCAGGGAGAGGTGACACGGGCTAAACGTTAGCCTGAGTTTGGTAAAGGGAAAATAGGTTTCCCCCTGAAGTTTAATTTGCTTGTCTGTGGTAAAATGTTCTACGTACCCCACGTCTGTATGCAACTCTTCGTGAATGCTCATACAGGCACAGGCAGATAAAAATCTCAGAGGTAAAGGCAAGCGACACAAATGTCTATGAATGAAGTCTATCTTTAAAATAAACGACTTGAAGGAAGAATAACGAAGCAAAGTGACCTCCCTTTTAATTTGAAAATACCTTTGTCGTTATGAAACAGTCCACAGCCACAGAGAGCGTCCCTGGTTGCTGTCACATTTTCTGCCTCCTCAGCATGTTTTCAACCCTGTCCTTGAAGTGTCTGAAGAATTCCCTTCCTTATTGATCTCCCTTCCAAACTCAGCAAGTAGACGGTGTGGTTCTCCAGCCTTCTATGGGAGCAAGCAGCACATAAATAGGTTCTACTAACTGGAGTAGCTCAGGATTTAAGCCTCAGATGTCACTAGTTTGAAGAGGGACCATAGAAGAGCCATCTTACCTGTGGTCACCAGAGAAGGTGAACCATGGTAAAGTGACTTGTACACACAATTCAGTGATATTTGCCACCAACACCGATGGATTACCAGGTCCTATTCCTGGCTCATGCTTAGCAACCCAAGATCCTTTAATAAATCTTGCTTCTCCTCAAACTAGTAAGAAATTCTGTTGTTTAGAACAATTCCGACTAACATGAGTGGTAACTAATTCCTCATATTTGGCTTCTAAATAGGAACAACAATAGATATCCTGCAAAGTTAGAAAAAAATTCAATAGTTCAGTGATTGGTTCTTTACTTTGCCTTACTAAATGGAGACTAAATTCCCCTTTACAGAGAGCGAAATCCTCCTACAGTTATATGCCTTGTCACTGCAGAATTCATACTATTTACAACCCTAGAGTCAACAATTTCACAATTAACACCAACTTCTCCCTGGTAGAGGATAAAATAAGTTTAACGTTCTTTCAAAACTATGTCCTAAAGAAGGAAGCCAAGCTTGCTGACTTAAGCTCCCCCTCCCCAGCCTTTCCAGTTCACCACAGCGTGACTGCCACAGGTGAGCACAAAAGGAGTATAATCAAGATTGAGTTATGAATATCACAATGTCGTTGGAATCATACAACATAGTCTTTCTAGACTGTCAAGGTTTTTACCTAGTAATATAAATTCCTATTTCTTCTGTGTATTTTTCTGTTGTAACAACTCATGTCTTTTTAGTGTTGAATAATATTCCACTGTCTAAGACACACCAAGGTTGACCTTTTCACTTACTGACAAGATATCTTAGCTGCTTCCAAGACTTACACGAATAATGCTGCTACCCAATATCCCAGGTTTTGGAGTGGCTGCTTACAATCCTGAAGGACATTGCCAAACCCTAGTTTTGGTCACAGAACTATTGGTAGACTTCTAGGAGTTTAAAAGTTTTTCATTTTACATTCCTATCTGTGATACAGTCTGAATTAATATTGTGAAGGGCAGAAAGTTTAAGCCTATACTAACTTTATGATGCCACTACACTGCCTCTGGTCCTTGTTAACGTTAGCCATAGTGATGTAGGCTAGCCTCTAGGTTCCTTGCAATATACCACTGATCTATGTTGCTTAGACTGTTGTTCCTAGGTAGGACATTGTGAAGTCTGTGGAGGACATTTTGAAGTGTGTGGAGGACATTTTAAAGTAGGACAGTGTTCCTCCTTTGACTGTTGTCCTTCAACATTGCATGGGCCACTCTGGGTCTCTTACTTCTCTGTCGAATCAGAAAGAATTAAGTCTGTTGCTGATAGCAACACAATTATTTCCTGGGATTTTAGCTGACACTGTATCGACCCTAGATTATTTGGGGCAAACAGAACCTCGACAACATGAAACCTTCTAGATCTCTCTTGCTCCCTCCTTTTTAGGGTTTTAAATTTGAGTTTTATGGTCTCTTCAAATAGACTGTAAACATATTTTGCTATATTTATACTGATGTATTCCATTTGGGATACTTTAAATTGAAAATTCCATTTGCCAGTGTAAATGGGACTGTGCTTTTAATTTCAACTCCCACTGTTCATTGCTAGTAGAAAGGAAAGCAATTAGCTTCTGTGTATTAATCTTGTATCTTGCAGCCCTGCTGTAATTGCTTATTTGTTGCCTCTTTCCGATTTTCTACGTAGACAATGATGATGACTGCAAACAAAAACAGATGACATTCTGGAAAAGGTGAAAGGGAAGACCAGGGAAGTGGGAAAAGATCAGCAGTTGTTAGGAACTAGTGTCAGAGGATGGGGTAACAGACAAATAGAATGCATAGGTATTTGTAGAGCAGTAAGACTACTAAAAATTACACCATAGTACAGTATACTTGTCATCTATCCAAACTCAGAGGATATGCCACAGCAACTGAACTCAAATGAAACTATGGATTTGGGGTGGTCAAAGTGGGTTCATTAGCTGTAGCACATGTCACTCTGGGGAATGCCATGGTGTATAGGAGCCAAGGTCTATGATAGTTCTGTCTCTGCTTTTCAGTTTCCATATGAGCCTAAAACTGCCACGAATATAAAGTCTACTTTTAGAAAGGGGAATGTAGATTTCAGCCAGATGCCAAATATGAATAACTATTTCAAAACTGATACTTATCAACCATTAAAAGCAAAACAAGCTAACAAGTCTCTTAGGGACATATGACAATATTATTAATGATGTTACATATATTTTAAAAAGTAGAACAGGCAGTAATAAGAATTTTTAAAAATATATTTCAACTATATTTTGATTTTTTTATAATCAGTTTTACATCGCAAGCTGCCACTTCATCAAGGAAAATTAACATATGTGTTGGAAAGCCTAGAGGGATCTTTTGATACCTGTCCTCAGGACACCAACTTCCATAATCTATATTCCCTGGAAACCTTTTTGTGAATGTCGTCATTTTTCTTCTCTCAGCCTAGTGATGTGTCAAAATGCTCCTGTGACACTGAGTGGCCTCTTGCCCATTTATAAAGTAAGGTTTGTGTATAAACCCTCCTAAACCTTAAAATATGAAGGCATTTAATGACTATTTTATTTTACAAAGTAGAGAAAAGCACAAGGGAGCATCTAAATGTTGATTCTCATTATAGTTTCAATTATTTCAATTACTTCCGATTATACAGAAAGCAATTTTCCCTCCGACAGAGGACTGGGTAAAGATATCCGTGGGAATGGAGATACTGCAGCCCTTGTATATATAGTAAATTACGTTGTTGGGGGAAACAAGCCATAAATTGGATGATGTAACAAGAATTTGATCATCTTAGGGAAACAGAGTTATAACAAAGGTTCATATAACTAACTCAAGTCCTAACTTACATGTAATTACAAACACCCCATTAATCACAATCTTGAATTATCTGAAATATAATTCTAATAGAAAATATAGAAATTGAAATAATGAAAGTATATTGTTTTATTCCATTTTGTGATATTTGAATACATGAAATTCTATAACATATAAAGCGTTATTTATTTATTTATTTATTTATTTATTTATTTATTTCAGTTAATGAAACTGGGGAATCCAAGGCCTAGCGTTCTCTTGCTAACATGGTCTAACACAGCCAAAGATATCATATGGCTGGAAAGAGAGGGAAGGGGGCCTAACTCATTTTCTATCAGAACCCATTCCTAGAGTATTGGTATTAATACTCATGACCTTGTCACCTATTAAAGTTGTCCTACCCCTCACCACTTTAATTGAAAATGAACTGGGGGGTGTGGGGAGGGTATCCAAGCCACTGCATATACCAACTGTGGCTCTTGCTTAATTTTATGATAAAAACTTGATGAGGAAATGGTGCTACAAAATAAGAGAAATAACCAGACTTCCCACAGGTAAATATAAACTTCTGTTTAGCCCACAAGCCAATGCACACTTTCTTGAAGATTAAGGGCTTTTCCTATATTGTAGAAATGGTTCTTCAGTTGACATATTTGTCTTGTATGACCTTGGGCTGCAAATACATCTGATAGACATTAATCCTGACTTATCAGATTCTGTCTCATCACGAAATCAAGACTGGTGACAGGAAAGGGTCACTTAACTACCCTTTGAAAATAATTATCATTTTTGTCAAGCTCTCTCCACAATTAAGGTACTTGGTTACCAAGGCAGATACTTTGTCTTTCTTATGGTTCCAACTTCTTATTGCCATCAATTGTACTCTAAATTTTAATGCTAAAACAAGACTTGCTTCTCTGCATTTCCATTTTCTCTTCTGCCTTTGGGCTGCTTTCGCATCAAAATTCAAACCTGTGAAATTTTATTCATAATAAAAATTATGTGTGTATGTATATATACATATATATATTAAAGTTTATATATAACTTTATATAGTATATTATGTTTATATATATACATATACATATACACACATTTATAAACTTTGTGCCTTAACCTCAAGGTGGAGAAGTTACTGATGCATGTTAAAGTACTCAAGAGAAAAGCAATCAGTGTGATGACCTCTGGATTTATATTCCTACTACTTCCTGGCCCTAATTCTGAATTGGAACTGAGCTGCCCCTTCCTACCTCTGTTCCTTAGTTTTAGAGAGCATGTGCCCTTTTGTGGGTTTCTTAGAGTCAGCTTTGGTGAGGTCACCTTCTGTGGGATAAGTTCATAATTTTCATTTTCTCGGTATCCTAGCTAATAATGATGACGCTCAATGTATGATGGATGGAATTGGGATCTTCTGTCTTAAAGATGCTGTAAAAGTAAAACACACTGAGGAAACTTCTGTTGGGCTAGTGATGTGAGCTCTAACACTCCTGTGGGCTGCACAGTAGGCTACTTCTCTCTGCTGAGGTCACAAGGTGCTAGGAATCGGCTGATATCCCATAATGTGCTGTGCTGCTAAGTAGGCTAGGCGCATTAAATTGATTTTGTTCTGTCAAACTTAGAATAATGCTACCGTACAGTTGTTGGTTAGCAATGTAATGCCATTATAGGCCAAGAAGCACTGGTTTTTAAAACGTCATAGGGGTCTAGAGAGATAGCTCAACAATTAAGAGCACAGACTGCTCTTCAGAGAACACCCACATGGTAGCTCACAAACATTTGTAACTCAGGAGATCCGATGCCCTTTTCTGACCTCCACAGACACAGCATGCAGGAGGTGCCAGGACATAAGACTCAGGCAAACACTCAAACAATGCAATAAAATCTGAAATAATTTTAGACTCAGAGACGAGTTGGGAAGGTAGTGGTATGTGCTTACATGCTCTTGCTCGAGTTCCCCTAACACCAACATCTCGCACAACCACAAGACAATTAGCAAAATTAGAAAATTAATATTAGCACAATATCACTTGGTGAACTACGGATTCTTAAAATTTTGTGCTTTTCCAGAAGTTGTTTTAATCCTTAAGCCACTTGGAGCTTCTGTTGCATTCTGTTGTATATGGTGCCAATTACTCCTTGATTATATTCTACAAGATCATTCATTGCAGCACTGTCCAGCACAGAATGACCACATGTCCATCAAGCAATGGCTGGATAAAGTGTGCTATGTCCGTACAATGGAACATTTGTTCAGTAATAAGGAATGAAACACTGACAACTAGACAATAAGCTAAATAGAAAAGCCTCATTGTCACCATTTTAAAGACCAACAACTCTGTACTTCAATTTATATGACACCTTTTGCATGGTTGTTCAGTAGGCAAAGATGTAAAATACTTAGTCCCCAAGGTTTCTCTTTTAATTTTTGTTGGTACACTGTGGCTTTTAGCATTAAAAGGCGCCTCCTTCTTTGTCATATTTAATGCTTCAGAGTTATTTTTGAACTATTTCATATTGGGATGGCTGTGACTTACCTTTGTTTGACACGCAGGCTACTCCCTCATCGACATCTAGTACAACTGGATCACTGTTGGTTAGATCACTCATGGGGGCCATATATTTACATTTAATTATACATCTTTTGGTAGGTAAACTAAACCCATCCACATTTGTTGGCATGCTCGCCATGCTTAATCACTAAGGTGTGATATTTTATAACAATAAATTTAAAAATATTCCCAATGTTTCAATACACAGGAGACTTGCATACTGACTTTGAGAAATGTCTTCTTTTGTTTCGATGGCTTTTACAGCTTTACACACACACACACACACACACACACACACACACACACACACACTTTCCCTCTCTCCCTTTTTTCCTTCAATTCCTGACCATATTCCTTTCCTAAATAATCCTTGTACCTCCACATCTACAATCTCTCCCACTATGGCACATTCCATTAGAGAAGTATGTCTGTTACAATTAGTGAATCGTCTTGACACAGGTCATTACCCAAAGTCCACATTTTATATTAGGGCTGATTATCAATACTGTGCATTCCTCGGGTTTAAAAACATATATAGCATGTGTCCACCATTCCACTATCAGTAGGGTAGTTTCAAGAGAATTTAAAGTTTTAGAAGGCTATCCCAATGAAGGATGCCTATCCTTACAAACGACGCCTCACTAGTGCCTGTTTCTTTGAATGCTATACGTCTCCACCTCTCTAAATGATGTAATCTTAAGGTTTCTTCCATGGATTCCTAACTTCTCGTCTGCCTGAACATTTCCTTAGGTGTTTTAAAATATGAAACTGCATTTGGGCTTCCTGGTGGCCTGCCCAGATGCCCCTCAGGTACCTCAGCAGCCTGGCTTCTACCGCGAGTCATCTTGGTCAGCCCTGGCTCTCCATCAAGCCTAGAAGTGGAGTTGGTATAGAAAGTATGAGATGGGATTCCTTGGATTTTTTTTTCCTGCTGACCCACAGGTATTTGTAGTTTCGACATGAAGTGACTGTGCATGCACTGTGGCTCTCCGCAGGCTTTTTACAGGTGTTGCCACTCACTAATTTCAGTTGTGCAGCCTGATGGTAGAATAGCTGCCACCCGCAAGTGTGTACGTAACATCTTCTGGACTTTGGTGTGTCACAGAGGAAGTAGAGAGAAACGTGAATGTTCAATTAAAAAAAAAAGACTAAAGAAGCAAAGGGCTCCTGAAGACGGTCACCAACAATGTGGACACATGAGACAGGAAAACCCTTCACTGCCAGTCACCTTCGGATTTAGCTGCAGTGTTTTGATTCTTGCCACCTGAGGAAACATGGCTTCTGTTCTGTTTTGTGTAAGCAGCAACTTATAGTGCAAATATCTAGGCCAGCTGTGACCCTTTAATCCGGTTTCTCATGTTGTGGTCACTCCCAAACCATTTTCATTGCTACCTAATAACTATAATTTTGCTACTGTTATGAACCATAATGCAAATATCTTGTTTTCCAATGGTTTTAGACAACCCCTGTAAAAGGGACATTCAATCCCCAAAGGCATTTGCGACCCACAGTTTGAGAAAATACAGTCTAGGCCTTTAGCAGTATGAACAACAGTGACGGCCACCCAACCAACAATAGATACAACTTAGTAAAGCCTTTGTACCAGGGTAAGCTTGGATTAGGTAGATTTGACATGGTACCTGATGTGTGCGAAGTGGAAAGTTAGGTTTGATGTGGCACCACTAGGTTTAAAAGGAAGTAAAGGAAAGACAAAATACCTAGCAAATGGGGAGGTAGCCCTAAAAGTCAAGTCAAAACAGCCACAACCCACAGACCTCTAGAGATCGCTATGCAATTTGTGACTGAACCCACTGACAAAAATTACTGGGTAGCAAAAGGCCCAGAAAGGTTTACTTGTATCACGAGCCATGCCTTCTCACTCCTCTACCACTGTATACATACCTACTCTGAAGACAGAATCATAAACTCTGATACCGTCTGCATCAACCTTAAACATGGCTACATGTTTGCTTAAGTACCTGCCAGGGGCTGGTTACAGCCTCATCGGATTTCCTGGGGAAGGCAGCGATGGGGTATGGAGTGAGCAGTCAGGTCACAGCTTTTTTGTCTTTGGCAACTCTTCTGTTTACAACTATTTGCTATTCTAAGGCCAAGAGAAGTTGGCAATTGGTAATTAATTCCTGCTGGCAGCAGCTGGAATTAAGAAGAAAAATCACTTAATTGTTAGGGATCTCTTCTCTCTGGCTCAAGGCTCCCTCATTGGCCAGGTAAGAGACTTGGGACTTATTAACTCTTTGTGACCCAGAGAGAAAAGAAAAGAAGAGAAAGAATGAATGAAATAAAAAACAGAAAGTCACACATGCAGAAAACATTCACTCATTCTGGATGAAGCTGAAGAAAGTTACGCCTGCATTTACTTTTGGTTCTTAGTTCTTATACTCTCTCAGGATAATCAATCACATGGTTTTTCTAAGCATCTTTACATTCTATAAGTTCATAGTAAGTTTGAGGCAAAAGTTCATGTCATAAATCGATAAAGAGGTACAGAAGAAGTATTTTCACGTCTTTAAGACTTGTACCTAACTAAACATTGATTATCTCTTTCTAGCTTCATGAGTTCATAATAAGTTTAAAACAATAGTTCTTATGGCATAAGTTAGCATGGTTTTCTCCCTTGTGGCTCACTGGTTTTGAAGTTTTGTATAAATAAACCAGCCAACATTTTATTTACTTGTGCCTGCAATAAATTGTTCATTCCCAGTTTAAGACCTTAAGTTACCAGCTAGTAGCCTTGTTCCTAGCCTAGAAGGAATGTTTTCCTGGATTGTAAACTTGTTTCCAAGCCTGCTTTCTTATCCAAGTACAAATTGCATGAGGGTTTACAGAGCTCTGTAGCTTTCATACTACAGAGGGCTTGAAATTACTTGTATAAATGTAAGGAATACTATAATATATTAGGAATTGTGAAATCATCAATTCATCTATTATATATAAAAGTATATCCTCGTGTAAATCTTCAGAAAATCTAACCAATAGGTTGAGCTAATGCCCAGGAATCATTACATTATGTAATAGTGATAGGAAAGACATATCACCAGCAAGAAGTAATCTTGGGATTAAGTCTCTTGGGACCTTGCCTTAGAGCCCGCTCATCGCAGACCATGCAAAACAGTGGGCCATCTCCAGAAAACACTCCTGCATGCCTTTAGCCTTTCCTAAGTGGCTTCTGCCAAGTACTTATACAGAAAGGGAGGGTGGCTGTCACATACATAGGAAAGTCAATGTTGGCTCATAGTGACCCAGAGATGACACTAATGGCACAGCCTTGGATTTTTCATATAAAGGTGATGACAGATAAAATGGAACATGAGAGAATTCCAAGTCACAGTTGCATTGAAAATTCTAACCATTGCCATGGACTGGATCATATGAGAGTTGTGGAGTGGAGCAGAGATGAAGACAGGGGCCTGTCTACGGGGTTGAGTCAAGGACAGAGTCTGGGAATATGTAAAAGTGACAGACCCTAAACTATCTGGCTCTCTTTTAAGAAGTCTAGAAACTGCTGCTGACAGTTTCTGGGGATTATGACTTAAATGGAACCTCTACATACATAGAATTGGAAAGATACACAATCAAACTTTGGCCAATGTGCCTGGTAGTTCAATGAATGATCTACTGGAACTCTAGCATCATCACAGACAACACCATCATGGACTTTGTGCTAGAAGAAAGAGTGGAAAGGTGGATTCTAAACTAGCTACAAATCTGGGCCACACTGATGGAAAGGAACGGGATGGAGAAAACAAGGTAAGTGTGAAATCTGAATAATCAATAATGTGGAGAAATCCAATCTTAAGTCAACCCGCACATCATCAAATAGAAGGCTAATTAACCAGGCAGAACAATTAGAAAACAGAACGAGCTACAAATATTTTAAAGCAAATATATTTAATGTCCCCAGACAGGTTATTAGAAGTAACACTTATTGGTGGGGTTGAAAAACAATGAGCGAACTGTATTGTTGAGTACTGAGGAGGTATCCTGAGACGTAACTATCTGTGTGTGCATATAAATTACAAATCATACACACAAAGCAATAAACAGGAAGAATAAATGGAAAAGACTCTACTCCATGCTAAATGGACCTACACAAAGAAAGTGAGAGCAGGCTGGTCGTGTGAAGATGTAACCACTGACAATCGTTTCAGAACTAATTTAAAGACTGAGGACCTCAGAGGAACTCAGAAGTCTTCGAGAATGAAGCAGCATAAGCCCACACTTAGACATTACCAACACTGTAGCACACCAGCAGCAGGTGACATTCTAGCAGGAACAGACATGAGGAACGGCAAGGAGTCTTACAGCAGCTGTCTTATCACAAAATTAGATGGTCTAAGGCAACTTGTGATAGAGCCTCACACTGAAGAGGGTACAGGATCCATACCCCAGTTAACCATCATTTAGAGCTGAACAAGATGAAGACATTTATAGACATACAAAGACCAAGAGTCCATCATTCACAGACTGTCAGTACAAAAGCATTAAAGGATATAGGATGCAAACAAAAAAAAAAACTAAACATAAAAACCAGGATACCAGAAGACTGATATATCTGAGGTATATATCAAAATACTTAAAACTAACAATGACTGTGCTTTCAAGAAATAGCCACCATTAGTGGATGTCAGGAATAGCGGCTGTGGAGTAATAGCACACACTGTGCCTATTGGGTAACTGAAAAACTGTAAGGCAGTGGTCCTGACCTTTGAAATGCTTGGTGTGCCCCTTTAATAGAGTTCCTCACTCTGCTATGGTATGAGTGACTCCCTCCAACCATAAAATTCTTTTCGTTGCTACTTCATGACTGTAATTTTGCTACTGTTGTGATTCATAGTGTAAATATCTGTGTTTTCTGATGGACTTAGAAAACCCCTGTGAAAGGGTTGTTCTACCACCAAAGGGGTCTTGGTCCATTGGTTGAGAACTGCTGTTATAAGGTCTTATCCTGGTGACATAGATAAAGATGCTGAAGAATTCTATCTTTGCTAAAAAAAGATCTTCTTCTATGTCTAAGAACTGCAAGTTATTGCTTTCATTCCAGTGGAGTTTTTAAATTAAAAGAAAAGAAAAGCAACCCACAACTTTCTAGCAGATGTATGAGTAGAGAAAGAAGGATAAAATTTGATAACCCAAACCATATATGTCCTACCTTATACTCCCAAATGGTGGCAGAAAAAAAAGCCCAACTATCTTGCTAATCACAGTAATTGTAATCAGAAAATCCCAATAACCAAGTCTTCTATTTTCTATGGTTTAATTTCTGCTACAATCATTACTCTATTTGGGGACCTGATAAAAAGCAGCTGAAGCTTTAGAAAGACAGTGTCTCAGGTGTTTACTGCCTTCACAAATGACTTTCACGTTTGTCAAATGAGAAAGATATGGAATCGTTTAAAAACAGTGAAGAGAGCCAGAAACACTAGGACTGGATAAATGTAATCTTTTAATAAGAACTGCTCTTAGCTCCAGAGTGACAAGAAAAGTGCAAGCTCCTGAGATGCCTCTCTCAGCTGCAGTTTAATCTGTGCTCTGTGATCACAGCGTCTGACCATACAGTGACATCCCATTGAATCCCACAGATCTGTCACGCCGGCTGAAACTCTAGAAATCCAACTATTGTGCTAACAGCATGAAGTGCCTGGATGATGCTACAGAGATAACTTCCAGGCTGCCCACAGAGTATCATTCCTTTGTGATAGTCACTCCAGACATCTAACCTCCAAAAGTGCATGGTGCTGATCTCTAGATGAAGGCACAGTTCTTTTATGAATACAACTTCAGGAACTCAGAGCTAGAAGGATAAAATCCAAAGAGATCCAGACGAGGCAGTGACACAACCAAGACCAGAGCCCAGGCCAGCTCCCACCTCCACTCCAGTGCTTTCTCCTACTGCACCAGGACGAGATCTATAGGACAGAGAGATGAGAGGACAATACAATAACTCGTTCTTGTTCCTCATAAAGCCTACAGCCTCAGTCCTCAAAGGATTTTCTAAATCTGCTTGCTTTGCTGAAGCAATTAGTCATCACTAGGAGGGCTCACGAGAGTTTCTCAGTTGAGGCTTAGAACGGGTTCACCTTCCCATCAATCATTCCCTTGCAGGCTGGCATCCTTCCCAGGCTGTTTCCCCCTCTAGCCAGAAAAGCTGGTGAGAACAATATAGTGGCTCCTTCCATGAGCAAAGTGAGCTCAGTCAGTCACTTCAACATCCTGTTGAGGTTGTGTTGTTTCTAAAAGCAGCAATATGTCTTCAGCCTCCTTTCTAAGAAAGCAAGGCCGGTCCCCAGGAAGCTTCGTGGTGAGCATGGCTAACCCAAGTGTAGGGGCAGAGTGAAGCCTCGGGTTAGTACTCCAACAAGCAGAAGAGGCTCACATGAAGAAAACTGTCTTGGAGTAACAACTCTTATAAATAACACACAAACACAAAAGTTTGTAAGGTAGGAAGTTTGAAAGTCACGTATACTTCTGTGTGGTCCAGGATCTAGAGTCAACAATATGAAACTCAGTGTGGAAAAAGCCCGAGAGAAGAAGGACATGAAGGAGAGAAATCAGGGGCTCCCTGCCTTTGCTCTGACAGGCCGTCCATTTGAGAAGGGTTCTTTGTTACTTCCACTTCACTATGTGCCCTGGGTCTCACAGCCTGCAAAATGGCTCTTATGGTGCCAGCCCTGTTCTCTGAAAGTATGTGCTGGAACTCTGCACATGTACACACATGCACACGCACACACACACACAAAACAACTGTATAATCTGGCTGTATCTATGCTTTTCTTTAAATGCTTTCAAGAAGTTTAGAAGACATAAGACCTAGTCCCTTTATAAAGATGAGAGTCACAGTATGCAGCCTGGGTGAATAATTCAGAAACATCTGAGAACAGACAAAATGACTCCATGTGCTTCTACTTTTAAAAGGGACTTTAAAATAGAATTCACCCCCAACCTCTTTCCTCCACAGATAATGAGACAGGGACCCACAGAGGTCACCTGATTGGACCACTGCCACAAGTCAATGGGTGGCAGAACTACAATTAGACCTTGAGAGTCCTCCATCAAGTGCAAGTGCCTGTCGGTCACCTCGGCTTTGCTGTACGGACAGCGGGAAACACAGGCTCCCCATTCCCGAGGGAGGGGCCAAGCCTAGCGCCAAGGAGGGGGTTCTGCTGGCTGATCACACTAGCAGGTGGGTTAGGGTAGGTCAGATGAGCACCTGCGTCTCAGAACACACTTGAGAACCAAAGCAGAGTTAACAACAAATACTGAAGGAAAACTATAAACTTCAAGACAAAGATTTGACAGTCAAAGCCTGTGTTGTCCTCAGGTTAATAAGAAATGAGCAGAAAATAATTAAGCGGTGTGACCTAGTGACAGGATGTTTGTCAACACAATGAATGTTTCCTTTCCTGTTTCCTACTATCACAGGGTCTGTTCTAGTATCGTGTAAACAGTCCCTATAACTTGGTTTTAAGAAACCCCCATCAGAAACATGTCGGATCCCAGCTGGAGCATAGATAATCCATCTCCCAGCTTCCACTGGGAGGTCTGAATGCTAAGCAAGCCTCCCTGGTATGCTGGCACACATTGGTGGTAACACACACCGTGGTGGTTATCAACGGCCTTCTATCTAGACTTAAGAACTGCTCAACAAGAGAGAAATCATACCTGGTACTGGAAACCTAGCCAACTATTCAGGCTACTGAAGTCATGGATCTAGGACTTCAACACAGCCCCTAACTATATGCTAAATACTTGTCCTTATACCCCAAAATAAGGTGAGGTTCTCACCCCTCATCAAGGAAACTTCTCTTTGCAAAAGAGACCATTATAGAAAACCACAGCCAATCAAAATGCAGTGTTTCGAACCTCAGTCCCAGTGTATACATCTACAATTCAACTCCCAGACCTAAGGTGCAGAAGAAGGGGTGAAAAAAGAGTTAAGAGCTAGACGATCAGGGAGTTTGCTTTGTGATTGTGTCTCAATTGTGTCTCCGAGAAATGGCAGAATCTACACCCATAAAGTCTTACCAACATGGCTGCCTAAGCGTGAACTGAAGGAAGGACAACAGACATGGTAAAGTGGACAGGGTAAAGCCATAGAGACCGCAATGCTACAGCTACAGGCTATTAAGGAATGCTGACAGTCAGATAAACAATCTTCCCCAGGGCCGAGCACACCAACTGGTTATCCAGTACCAAATGGCCAGCCCTGAAAACATATATAGTGGTAACAGACTGAACAGGTTTCATTGATGCATTTAGGAATACACACACACACACACACACACACACACACACACACACACACACACCGCCCACCAGTACCACCCCAAACAAAACAGCAATTACTGAATTTGAAAAAGAGTCGTGAGAAGTAAATGGAGGCTTCGGAGGGAGTAGAGGGAAGGGAGGAATGGAGGAATGATGTAACTATATCATGATCTCAAGAAAGAAAAGAAATAACAAAAAGAAAGAAAGGTCTCTTAGTATACTGACAAACCCCCAAGTCCTTATTATCTCTGACTTGGAGGATGAAAGTTTAGGCAAGAATGAAAGGAGCACACTGGGAGACCCAAGGGGGGAAAACTCCACCCTCCTCAGCTTCTCCTGCACACTTGGGTTAGAAGACCTCAGTGGCAACGTGAACAAGTGCCTGTCTTTCTTGGTCCAGGTCTGCCTGCCTCCTGGCCTGACCCACAGCAGCCCTCAGTGTGTGGAGGTGCTCCCCTGCACTATCTCCTTCCTAAGGTCCTTTAATAGGCTCTGAGAAGACCATCTTCACGCCAGAAATAAGCAGAGGAAAACACCAAAAACTGACGCTGAGCTCAGCATCTTCCATGAGGACAATGTATGTAATACAACATTTATCTCCGTGTGAGAAACATTGAAAACATACATGGGAAGAAAATGGCAACACGTTGCTCCCCCCTCCCCCAGTGGCTTTAATTTTCTTGACATTTTTCTGTGTTTTCCCTTTTTTTGTATTGTGAGAAAATGATTGTTTTATAAATAGGGGGAAATGGCACCTTGTAAATAATAACAGCAGTCTAGGGGAGACCCAGTGCTGGCTGCACAAGCAGAAGGACACACCCACCAAACCCACACACCTTGTAAAGAGGTGACTGTGGATGTGCATGAGTCTAGAGTCCCAGTGCTGTTGAGAAGCGGCCATCTTGGAGGAGGCCTGGAGCTTGCTGGCTGCCAGCCCAGCTCCAGGTTCAGTGAGAGCCCTCCTGGAGGGCTGGAGAGTGAAATAGCAGGACAACTGATGACTTCCTTTGGTCTCCACATGCACATGTGTCACAGACCACACACGGACCGCCCCACCCCCAAAACACGCAGACATTCACACACTCACAACACACAATAATAACGGCTAAAACTTACCCACAATCGAGCAAGGCAAGTGACAGATGTATGAGACCACTTATGGAATACAATGTCTAAAAGTGGAGATTAAAACTTGTCTTCTTCTTTTGCCCACTATTGCTGTTTATCTGTAAAATTCCCAGGCTTCTGTCTACACACCTCTAGCGTACTTGTTTTTATTAATTGTTTCAGTTCTTAAGCTTAAACTTCAAATTATTCAACATCAAATTATTGCTTTTTTAACCATTTAAGGCAATACATGGCAAACTAATGAAACAGATTTTTAGATGTTACCTTGTAAAAATATTAATAGCAGGTAAAAAGGTAGCTGGGCGTGAAGATTATTTGAAAATGATTAATTTCTGAGTCACTGTGTTGAATATGTGGCTTTTTTATTATGAAAATGATGGGATTTAATTTAAATGTCAGTAGATTTAACTTAAAAATCACATCTGCACAAAACATGTCGGAGGTTGGTCTGGTTCTGCTTGTATTCCAATGCCTAAATTCTGTACCCCAAGACCTGGCAGATCATCACATACACCAGCTTTTGTTGTGTAACACCCTGCCCCCTGCCAAGTCATTGGTTAATAAAGATGCCAACAGTCTGGGCTGGACAAGAGAGGTCTGAACATGCAGGGTGAAAAGGCTAGCAGTGATAATAGCAGCAGCAGGACGGCATTTACCTATTCCACAGAAATCCTCAGAAAGCTCTGTTTCAGTTTCAGGCACCCAAAGTTGGTTCTGGTCCCCATTTCCCTGGATATAGTCCCAGTGCCCATAGGAGCTAAGTCCAATAAACTCATCTCTCTGCTAATTTGAATCTTACCAACACCTTTTTTTTTTTTTTTTTTTTTGACACTGCACCTATATAGCTCTGGCTGCCCTTAAATTAACAAAGATCTGCCTGTCTCTGCCTCCTGACTGCTTGGGATTAAAGGTGTGAGCCAAGAAATCTGGTCCCAAACTAGCTCCTTCTGAGAAATGAACTCTTCACATTTTCCCCATTTGCACAAAGCTCTTTGCTGCAGTTTCAATGAAGATGTACCTCCACACTGAGCCTAGTTGATAAATCTCAAACATGGATTTAACAATAAGTCCAGCTCTGAGCCAGCAGAGACTAGAATGCTGCTCCCGGTCTGGCTATATTCTGCTCATGCTCTATGTGCCTCAAGCTCAGCCTTCCTCATTTCTATTGCATGGCCATGCCAACTTGCTTATTACATGTGCAGCCCCCCTCCATCCAGGACTTTTTAGCTGCTTTATACATCCAATATCTATGTTCTGCTGATATAATACTGAACAAAACACACATCCCTGTCACATTAGTCACGTCCTCAGCACTAAGACAGAATACCTGATAGAAACAGCAAGATTTCCCTTGACTCACTGTTTGAAAAGTTTCTGTCCCTCACAGTAGAAAGGCCTAGTTGGGCTCATGGCAGCAGGAGAGAGAGAAGCAAGCTGTTCACAGCTCAGCAGACAGGAAGTAGAGAATGCAGGCTATATATAAGGGACAGGCATAGCCTTCAAAGGCCTGCCCACGGTGGACTGTTTTGGTTAAGCCAGCTCCTCCAAAAGGGTCCCAAAACAGCAACACAAGCTGACTGGAGACCCAACGTTAGAGACATGAGTCTACGAGACTGTTTCAGATTCAAACCATAACACCCCCTGCTCTCACACAGCACACATTTCACCAGAGGAAATGAATGCAACCATTACATAGGGCAGAAGGGTTAAAAATAACAATGATGAGGAGAAGGGAACCCAGGCTAAGCTCCTATGGGAGAGGACACCTGATCTGAGACCGGAAAGCCAGAGAGAATCAGCCTTGCAGAGAGACCTGGCATGGAGAAGGCACACAGAACACTAATGCTGTGGCCAGGGAACACAGGAGCTAGGAGAGAAAAGGACAGCAGGGGCCAGGGAGCTCAGCTTCACAGGGCAGAACAATGAGGCAGTAGGGGTTTTCCTTTTATTACAACAGGAAGCCATGGGAAAATTCTAAGTAGGGAATGGCTACGCCCATCCTCTTCTTGGGGCCTCCACAATAACTAAAAGGCAATGATTCTCAATGAAATCTACATTCTCTTTGCAGATAACCACACTGGGGAGATTACATGTTCTCGCAGAGCCATGGAAGCTAGAATTGTGATATTTCCACCGAAAAGGGACATTATAATACGGAGAGAGAATTCAGTGCCACGCACAGTCACTACCTCCACCTGGGAAGTAAAGAATTGGGAAAGGTAAGGCTGGGTATCATAACCAGGTCATTCTACTACTTCGTAGCTCTTGCTAAAGGAGCTCATTGAGAGGATGTGTTGCCAAGTGAGTTTCCAATAAAAACCTATCTCAAATGCAAGCAGAACTAGCAGCTCTTCTCTCAATTATCAGCAATGACTAAGTGGGTGTCACAAAGATGAAATGAAGACTATGTCTCTTCAGGGCTGCCAGAAGCCTTCCCTCTTTCTCTGATGCTTTATGTGGAGTGAAGGCCTGTTGAGAGTCATTCCAGAATGCTTCTGGTAAGAATACATCATACATCTTTCCTGGGGTAAGGACAGGGATGGACTTCAACAGATGTTCGTGAGACTCTGCAAAGTCTCTCATGTTCTGTGGCGACCACTCAGCAAAGGAGAGAGACCAGAGGTAGGGAGGTCATGAGAGACACCAGCCACTGATGCTCTGACAGATCCTGTCATTAGGGATGCTGAGTGCATACTGATGTCACTGACAAAAGGATGCTCTGCCATGCATCTGAGTTTATATGAAACTGAGATGGTGAAGTAGAAAAAATATCAGTTCCTTCTCTCAAACCCCTCCCCCTCTATTTATTATCCCAGTACCTCCAAGCTTGCTAAAACTTCTGGTTACTTTGTCATAAAATTATTCTCACTTTAGATCATACATGAAAGACTGTCCTATCTACCCAATATGCCATAAAATCTAAGAAGTAGGTACCACCACCTGATATAAAAATCTCCAATAGTCCATGAGGGAGAGAAGGGAATATAATATGAATGCAGCTCCCCTGAAATAATGGCTGCTAAGTTGTTCCTTTCTCCATAAAAAGAGGTGGTCATAATCAAATGTTTGTGT
Source organism: Rattus norvegicus (assembly GCF_021556685.1). NCBI lineage: Eukaryota > Metazoa > Chordata > Mammalia > Rodentia > Muridae > Rattus > Rattus norvegicus. The sequence goes on from NC_141541.1 coordinate 95,109,241, forward strand.
TACTCATTACATGGATTGATTACAGAATTTTAAATCACATACATCTGGTTCAAGGTGGCACACAAATAAAACATTTTTATATTCTTCTAAAATAAGAGAGTATGTGTGGACACCCTGGAAGATATAGGAGTTATAATCCAACTCTATGTACACTCGTGCCTATTAACTCACAATATTTCAGCCAGCACTCAAGCAAGGTGTAAGAGAGAAAGTGTGTGTGTGTGTGTGTGTGTGTGTGTGTGTGTGTGTGTGTGTGTGTGTGTGTTGTGGGGAGGGTGTCTGTGACACAGCTTCAGTTTGGTCTCTAGCAGACCAGAGGCTTTCTGGATCTCAGTTTCCCTCCTACAAGAGAGCAAACCACTGAACTGAGAATAGGACCCCCATTGAAGGAGTCAGAGAAAGAACTAGAAGAGCTTGAAGGGGCTCGAGACCCCATATGTACAACAATGCCAAGCAACCAGAGCTTCCAGGGACTAAGCCACTACCTAAAGACTATACATGGACTGACCCTGGACTCTGACCTCATAGGTAGCAATGAATATTCTAGTAAGAGCACCAGTGGAAGGGGAAGCCCTTGGTCCTGCTAAGACTGAACCCCCAGTGAACTAGATTGTTGGGGGGAGGGCAGCAATGGGGGGAGGATGGGGAGGGGAACACCCATAAAGTAGGGGAGGGGGGAGGGATTAGGGGGATATTTGCCTGGAAACTGGGAAAGGGAATAATACTCGAAATGTAAATAAGAAATACTCAAGTTAATTAAAAAAAATGAAAGGAAAGGAAAGGGAAGGAGAGGGGAAGGGAGGGGAGGGGAAGACAGGAGAAGTGAAGGGAAGTGAGGAGAGGACAGGACAGGAAAAGCAAAGTGAGGAGGGGATGGGAGGGGAGAAGGGGAGAGAGGAGAAGAGAGAGGAGGGGTAGAGAGAAGAGGAGGATGGGAAGGGGAGAAGAAGGGATGGGAGGGGAGAGGGGAAGAGAGAGGAGGGTTGGAGAGGAGAGGAGGATGGGAAAGGAAGGGGAGGGAGGAGAGGGAAGGGGAGAGAAAGAAAAAAGAAAATGGAGGAGAGACGAGGTGGGAGGGGAAGAAGGAGCTTGGGAAGTGTGTCTTCTGCTTCTGGATCCTACATACATACCTAATAAATATTAGTTTCTTTCCTTTCAAAAAAAAAAAAGAGAGAGAGAGAGAAAGTGAGCTCTAAGAGTCAGGGATTGAAAGAGTCAGTCGTACAGAAGCCTGAGTTTGAACTGAGTGTTGGTACCCAAGGTTCAGACAAAGGAAGTGACTCATAGAGATAACAGATATAACAGATCCCCAAAAGTATATGGATTAAATTACACTGGAACAGCTGTTTTTGATCCATTTCCTGGAATTTTCCATGCTCTGTTTGCCACGTAACAGAGAAACACTAAGTCACACCTACATCTCTTAATGCTGTCCTAGAATATATCAACAGCCCTTCGCCGGAAGTGCCCGCTATACCTGCACTCATTTCCTGGCAGCATGTACTTCTCCCACCAGCATCTGAGAGCTTATGAGTATCATTCTATTGCCGTAAGCCAGAGAGATGCACTCGGTTTTACTCAGTGGCTTCAGGGTCACAACACAAGCCACTACTTAACTCTCATTTTAATTTCCATTTGCCACCTCATGTGACAATTTCCCGGGTAGCTAGGGAAGCAGCTGAGTCTACACGAGCAGCAGGGACCTATACAAATAATATCCAAGGAGGGGAGGAGGGATAAGGAAGGGCTGAGGAGAGAGCATGGTGCCTAGAACATGGACTCTCCATCCCTAGTAAACATCCAGTGAGCGTCTGGTTTCAAGCTTGCCATAGCAAAGCTACTAAAAATGACTCAATAGCTTTGCTCTAGAACAGGGGGTCTCAACCTGTGGGTGACGGGGGTTGCATACAAATATTTTGAATACCAGACATTTACATTACAATTCACAACAGTAGCAAAATTCCCGTTATGAAGTAGCAATGAAATTATTTTATGCTAGAGCATGAAGAGCTGTATTAAAGGGACACAGCATTAGGAAGACTGAGAACCACTGCTGTAGAGTAAAGCTGGGAGAAAGAAAGAGGCAGTCACAGGCCTCTGGGCCAGATCTTCTTGCCATTTCTCTTAAGAAAAAGAAGACAGAGGTTAGGGCAAGACCTGGAGTTAGAACTAGGGGTCTGTGCCAACCAACCAGAGCTTCCAGGGACTAAGCCACTACCTAAAGACTATACATGGACTGACCCTGGACTCTGACCTCATAGGTAGCAATGAATATCCTAGTAAGATCACCAGTGGAAGGGGAAGCCCTTGGTCCTGCTAAGACTGAACCCCCCAGTGAATGTGATTGTTGGGGGGAGGGCGGCAATGGGGGGAGGATGGGGAGGGGAACACCCATAAAAAAGGGGGGGAGGGATTAGGGGGATGTTTGCCCAGAAACCGGGAAAGGGAATAACACTCGAAATGTAAATAAGAAATACTCAAGTTAATTTTAAAAAAAAAGAATAGAATATATATAGAGATTGTTAAAAAAAAAAAAAAAAAAAAAAAGAACTAGGGGTCTGCCAGTGCTAGATAATGCCTGACTTCTGATGCTTCACATGGTCCCTCGCTGAAGAGAGCACTGCGCTCCTGACTGTCACCATCATTTGTAACTGGCTCGCCACAGACTATCTCCTGTGAATGCAGGATCCTTGAAAACCATCTGTGATAAGGAGCTGTTTCTTACCTGAAAAGAATTCATTTGGCGAAGGGACAGAGGTAGGGAGGCATTGTTCCTCGATAGTATCAACAGCAGCTCCAAACAGGTTGTGGAGGGCAGGGTTAAAGGGTGGACACTGATGTCACCTTCCCAGGAGCTGGCAAGCCTGAAACACACGGATATGTTAACTTTCATAAATGCATGGTCAGAATTATTTTAAAACATGACATAGAGGAGAACTCACGTGTGTGTGTGTGTGTGTGTGTGTGTGTGTGTGTGTGTGTGTGTGTGTGTATGTGTGTGTGTGTGTATCCTCTTCATTGCGTGAGGAGAATACATAAAAGGTAAAAATATAAGTAAGGTATGGCTCAGTGGGTAAAGGTGCTTTTGCCAAGCCTGAGGACTTGAGTCTGATCCTCAGAACCCTCATGGGGAGAAGACGGAACTGAGTCCAGTGACCTCCAGTGTGTGCTTTGGCATGGGTACATGCATACACATATACACACACGCACCCATGCATGCACGCAGCCACAGAATATAAACTTCTTATATTCACAAGGTAAAGAAGTCGAGCCATTTTTATGCTTTTTCTGGCATTGAGCAGACAGAGTACTCATTTTCCAGGAAGCTGCTTCATATTCAAATTACAAAGGCCATAGGATGTCCAGGCTTATGGAGCGAGATCAGCTGGGAGGGATGGGGCAGTAATGGCTAACACAGTAGCTGTCCCCCATGTCCCACAGGCTCTGTTCACACAGAGTGGCTTGATGACCCTTCAGCATGACCTACGCCAGAGCCGCCACCCTCATCTTATAGATGTGCAGCCATTCTGAGTGTAGAGGAACTTAGGCAGCGTCTGGGTCAGTGACTTTCAGACTTTTAAAGTTGGGATCCTTTTGTTCAAAAGTCTTGTGACAGGCCAACTGTCACACAAATAAAAGCAAAGACGCTGTTTGAAGAGGCTGAACTGGCAGGACGGTCCCTTCATCCTTCACAGGGGCCCTTGAAGCAGCTTTGTGGGATCTGTGGAGCCCATCTGAAAAGTCTTTCATGTGACAGAGCAGGAGGCCGAGCATCGGGCACCAGACATGGAAAGAGGACCTGTCTGAGGTGAGGCAGACGGGGAGACAGCCGCAAGGCCTCGTCTAGAATCCTGGCTTTCAAGTTCCCCAATTAATGAGAAACCCCAGGCGACAAGGCTGAGAAGGTGATGCATGAACAGTATAGCTTTTGCTTCTGTTTCCTTAAGGACTTCTTGTGTGATGCTCACCAGAGCACCCTACCACTATTCTTCTAAAGAGAACGATATAAGCAATATATAACACGCAAACATTTATTTTCTAAATATATGCATCCTTTTGCCGTTTCTATGAACTTAGCCTCTGGAAACCTAACTGTATACAAATCTATGGTAACTGCAGCTTGGAGAGCATCGGTGGCTGAGGGCATAAGGAGAGTCAACATTGTGCTGGTGAGTCGTGACGAGCTCTATCACCAAGGAGATGATTTATTCTGCTGATTCATTTCTGATGTGTGTGGCAGAGTTAACTCTGTTAGCTGCACTCACTTCCTATCTAAAACTGGACTTTGATGTGTTTGCATGAATTCTCTGTGCTTGGACACTATTATTTTATATGGGTTGGTTCTGTTCTTCTTTCTGCTTTGGCTCATTATGTTACATTCTCAACCTTACTCTGAAATAGAGACAATAACAGCCCAGTGGCTCTGGGCTCACTATCTACCCCTCTCTCTACACCCTCCCCCAAGCCACACAGTTAACTTCCTGTCCTGTGTAGCACTGAGCTACGTGCTCTGACCACACAGGCAGCTTCTGGGTCTGGAAAGCCTGCAGTCCCTCCAGGACTGGGATGTCTCCTAAAAGATGTGCACAATACCATCTCTGTGGAGAGACCCTGTTGCTTGTTACTTAATAACACCTGTCTCAGGGGTTGGGGATTTAGCTCAGTGGTAGAGTGCTTGCCTAGGAAGCGCAAGGCCCTGGGTTCGGTCCCCAGCTCCGAAAAAAAAGAACCAAAAAAAATAATAATAATAACACCTGTCTCTCTACCACAGCACTTACCACCCCACCATTCCACTGCTCTTACTTGGAATGCATTCCCATCTTATACCCTCCAGGCTTAGGTTTAGACCTGAATGGATTCCTCTTGCTTTGCAGTCTTATTTGGAAATAAAGATTAGAAAGTTGCCTCAATGCTGCTGAGTTTATGGGACACCCTCAGTTTTGTTTTTCAGTTCTGGGGGTCAAACCCAGGGCCTGTGCATACTTGGTGAGCACTCTAATAACAGAGCGCTATTTTTGCCTTTGAAGGCATAATAGAAATGTTCACCCTTCCCCCTTACAACTGTATGTTTAAAAAACAATTCAAGCACTCAGGAGTCATACTTTGATCCCACCATCCACAATCGTGCTCACTGAAGCTATCTGCATTCTGAAATTTTAAGTGTATAATAAAAATATTTGCTTCAAACCTACACCTCATTAAAAGCCACAGGACACTTCCTTAGATTGTGAATGTCCGTTGGAGTTCTCCAGTGAGCTAACCCAGGCTGGCCATGGTCATCTTGACTTAAGTGAGCATTGCGATTGGCTGGACCCTGCTGTTGAGCACATTCAAGGTAGGACTGCTGCCTCATCATTTTCCAGTCTTTCTTTGGCAATAATATTTTTGTAAGTAGAAAACAATAAATACACAAATAAATATTTAAAGAGTTGTCTGGGTTTATTATGGTTGTAAGCTCTTCTCTACAATGTGTGCTTAAAGTTTATAAGTCTAGATCTTAAGCTTCTTCCATCGTTTTTCCTGTGCCCACCATGTCCAGACCATGGGCCAGGCACGCTCACTGTATTTATTGTCTCATTACCCAGGAGAGCCCTGACTGGCAGGCACTGTTTATTCCAGCAGTCAGAAGGGTCACATGATTGCCCAGCACCACATGGTGAGTGAAACGGTGGGACCAGAAGAGTCAGCTTGACTTGAATTCAAAGACTACACTGTCCCCATCACTCTACATGGGTACCTGAGGATGCTGTGTGGACGGTCGTCCTCTCCACACAGAAAGAAGTAGACTCTTGTAACTGGTAGAGCTAATCCCTGTCTCTGTACCTCAACCTTTTGTCTATAATACACAGAGGGCTCAGAACAGCTTCGTTCTTCTACAAGATGTTATTTTTATCTGTCCCAAGGTATTATTTTATTAAACAGAGTATTCCAAAACTTGAATTAAAAAGGTAACAAGACACACCGGGGAAAGTATTCATATTAAATTGAAATATCTATATATCATGAAAAAAAAAAAGATTAGAAAACATTGTAACACAGTGGTTCTCAACTTTCCTAATGCTGAGACCCTTTAATACGGTTCCTCATGTTGTGGTGACCCCGACAGTAAGATTGTTTCTGTAGCTACTTTGTAACTACACATTTGCACTATTATGAATCATAACATAAATATCTTTATGTAAGCTATCTGATATTCAAACCCTATGAAAATCTCATTCAAGCCCCCAGGGGTTATGACCTACAGTTTGAGAACCATTGGAACAACACATCACTGACTATTTTCCTTAGAGGGAAATAACTTTGTCTTTTCTTTTTCTTCTTCACAAACTTTTTTATCTTGTGCAGAAAGAAGTTACTTTTATGATGTTGCTATCGATTCTAGTACAGACAAAAGCATGTTTCAATGTTGGGTAAAAGTTTGGACTTTTTAAAAGATTTATTTATTTATTTATTTATTTATTTATTTATTTATTTATTTATTTATTTATTTCATGTATGTGAGTAACAGAAGAGGGCATCGGATCCCATTACAGATGGTTGTGAGCCAGTATGTGGTTGCTGGGAATTGAACTCAGGACCTGTAGAAAATCAGTCAGTGCTCTTAACCCCTGAGCCATCTTTCCAACCCCCGGTTTCAACTTTTTAAATGGCTATCTATGGTGTGAACCATCAAAAAGGGTATTCAACCAAAAACAGAAAAGACTTTAGCACTCACTGACTTGTCACTGACCAGCAGGTCATCCTTGCTACTCATACTGCAATCTGGTTACTTCAGAAAACCCCCGTACTGAAGTCATGTAATATGTCACAGTGTCATGATTTGTATGAAAGGACATTTTTTACACTGATGGTGTCAAAAGTTACAAAGCAAAATAGTTATCCATATCTCTATGTAATTATGAACATCTACATGGTTTCAACCCAGCTCTTAAGACATCCCGTGATTCAGCAGTTTTCCTTACTGAAGCCCATTACAGGGAGGCCTGTTTGTCCTGACCCCAGGGCTGGAAAGTGACAGGAAAGAAACAAGCATGACCCTTCCCAGCCGAACCCCACACTCTGCACGCTACCATAAAAATACCCTAGATACCATTTAGTTTGCTTCCATCCTGAAAGACTGTAACTCCAAAGGTTGACAATCAATAACTTTCAGGTATCCCGAACCCCACCCTCGCTTTAAGAGATCTGAATAAACATTTTGTGAACACAGACAAAGCAGCCAGACTTAAGATGCCTCGGGTTTCTTATACTCAACCAGCACCAACGAGTCCTATAGCACATTACCTGTCAATGTTAAAATTTACAAACTGCCTCTTATTTCAATCACATTAATTTATAGACAAAGACAGTATTACTTGGAAAATAAAAGTAGTAGTTTAGGAGAATAAGAGCTCTGAGTATCTTTCCTCTAAATCTTTACATAATATTTTTACATTCTTCTTCAATTAAGGAAGCAGTGTGGGGGTGTGGGAGAGGAGAGGAGTCAAGACAGATGCAGAAAGGAGAGGGAAATGTCAGGACACACTTAGAGCCCAGTTTACATTAAAGCACAGCAGTTATGACATGGGTTTTAAGACACATGTTGACACAGCTGAGATGTCACTTGTACCTACCCACCCATGACTCAAACATCAGTGCACATCTGATAATGACGATGATCAAAGCCTGTTGCGAGACACGGGGCAGACTGGGGCTTTACTTCTGGTATTTCCTGCAGAGCATCATAACTATTAGATGGGAATCAGTTTCCCCCACCAGGAATCAACAGGAAAGATACTTCAAAGGGAACAAGGAACCAACATCAGTCAGAGCCATTTCCTTAACTTTTAAGCAGGGGAAGGAAAAGCTTTTCCTAAGAGGCCAGAACTGTCAGTTAGTGACCGGAGTCTGAGAGACTGAAATGCAAACCAAGGACACTCTGTCCACTTTTCTAGACCTTTGCATCAGGAAAACTCCCCAGAGAACTTACTATATGGCCTGTCTATTTCGAGACAAAATGAAGGGGAGAAAATGTCACACTTTCGCTTCTAACAAAAATGGTGATCTTGAGAATGAACAAGCCAATCGATAACAGGATAACAACACAGAAAAACAGAAGGTGAAAACATGGAAGTCGTTCAGTGCAATGTAAATTGAAATGGCAGGGGTGGCATAGGAACTGAATACTGAAAATTAAAGTATCTTCAAACTGTTGAACATATTGTCTGAGAAGAAAAGGTGCTAGCAATATGAGAAAACCAAGATGAAAGTTGTTAACTTAGATCTTGGATCTCTCACATGTTAGTAGATAACGGGGACTTTTTAATGCCAGTACTGAAGAGAACAGCATATAAAAGCTAACAAAATATAATGCTTTCCAAGCCTATAGATGTCAGAAACTCAGCCGAAAAACTATAATAATAAGACTACTGATTGAGTCTCTCAAAATAAGAAACCAGGCGAGGGACCACAAGGGAGCCATAAAATCATGAATATAAACCTGTCTGATCTGGAAGTTGAACAAGCAAACGAACTGAAGGAACTATTTTCAAGGACACACAGTGTAAAAAGAGAACTAAACGAGCTGCTGCTGTGTTTCTGGTAAGCCATGTTAACACTACTACACTCACTTCAAAAGCATACTAATCTGGGCATGGCCACAGTTTAAGAAAGCGCTGTAGTCTGTAAGTCTAGTAGTACTTGGCAGGTAGAAGAAGGGAGACGAGAAACTAAGGTCATCCTTGCCTATTTAGAGAGTATTAAGGCCTGCCAGAGCTACATAGGCTATAATGAAGCTGGGAAAAGGGGCGAGGGAGAGAAAGAGAGACAGAGACAAACAGGGAAACAGAGACAGACAGACAGGGAGATAAACAGAGAGAACTAATACATAAAAACAGACCGTAAACGCAAGTACCTAACACATTGTAAATATGATTTATTAAGTAACCAACAGAATACTTGTGATTTTTTTCTGAAAAAAAATTACAGAAAAACCTTGATTTAAAAAATTATACTAATTTTCTAAATTAAAGAGCTCTTGAAAGTCAGAATTCGGATACATGATTCTTGAAAGTTCTACTTTTCAAATTGCTAGTAAGACCTGTGAACTTGTCAAGGAAAACCTCCCACAGACCAAAAAGTTCATGGAAGGACTCGAGATAGCCTCAGCAGACCGAGTGCTGTCTAATATGCATCGAAGCCTGATATGACTCCCAGAAGAGCATAAACCCAGTATTATACCTGTACTCCCAGCACTCAGGAGATACAGGGGAGAAGACAAGAATATCAAGGTCATTTTCAGTTATCCAGCCTGGGCTACATGAAACGCTGTCTTAAAAAAATGTTCAAGGGAAAAGGTTCAGCTTTAAATGATGTAATAATGGGCTGGAGAGCTGACTCAGCAGGCTAGAGAGAAGACTCAGCAGGCTGGAGAGATGACTCAGCAGTTAAGAGAGCTGGCTTGCTCTCGCAGAGCAAAAGGTTTGATTCCCAGCACCCTTACACGGTGAGGTGGTTTATAACCATCCATCACTCTAGTTCTAGAGGATACAATGCCTTCTTCTGACCTCTGTGGATAACGCATGCACATACTTACATGAAGGTACAACATTCACACACATAAAATAGAGAAAATGAATGTAAACAAATATAGCAATAGAACAGTCTTAAAGCTTAACATATACATTCTTGCCTAGAAATTGAGATTCCCAAGGAATTGAGGTTTTGTTTGTTACATTATCTCGAGACACCAATTGGTGGGAACATAAAAATATACCAAAACCACCCAAAACAACAAAAAAATGTAGAGCATACAAAAATATATCCCTTTGGCATATTAATAGGTTTTATTTGCTTAGGGACTCAGAACCGGGCTTTACAATGTAGCCCATGCTGGTCTCCAAACTCACTTCAGTTTTCTTGCTATCACCTCACAAGTGCTGGGCTTACTGGGGTGAGATACTGGGGATTAGACTCAGGGCCCCATGCATGCTGGGTAAGCGTTCTGCCCTTAAACTCCAATCGCTTTTCTCAATCCTCATCCCATAAAGATCCCCAGGCCCTACCTTTGGACAAGTGAGTTGGATATGCGCTTTCCCATCTTTAAAACCTTTCCATTTATAAATTTTATTTTTTTCAGGGATTGACCCACTGTGTAGTAGGCAGGGTTTGGTAGCATTCCCAACAGTCAACTTCAAACCATCTGTTCTAAACAGTTTAGAAAATGGTCCACAACACCTGTATGAGCCCATTTATTACATTTATAGAGAAGAAATGTAAAAGAATAAATAGTGAATATCAGAATCAGCAGAGAGAGATCACAACGGCATCATGGGTGCTTAAACCATGTAACTGAGAGAGAAACAAAAGGTAACATCATCAAATCGGGCTAACACACACCCAGCAGAAATCAACAAGGGAACAGCTAGAGTTCCTGATTGAGGGTGTCCCAGAGGGAGCAGAGCATTCTCGCCAATGAGACTTTCAAGGAAAAGAACAGACAGCAGTAGCTGAATAACACCATCAATGTACTTCCAACCACCCAGCAGAAACCGACTGGCAAAGCCCAGCCAGTCGGCAACAGCTGGAGTTTGCGACAGACTCCCAGGCAGAGAGCTCGCCATCCTCTCCAAGCTTCTAGCTCCTCTCTCCCACTGTAGACATTTTTATAGTTTCAGAGAAGCAACAGCAACCTCAGCTGGAAAGTTTATGTGACAACGTTTTAAAACCCTTTGTTATATCTATTCTGGTTCCCCTTCCCAGGGAGATCCATGCTTTCTACAGTAACACATGCCCATCTTGACGTTAAGTTACTCTGAGGCCAGAAGCTGCAGGCCTCTGGATCTATAGACATTTGTTGCTAACAGTGGGGAGATTAGGTAAAGGATTTACTGCTAGTGCTCCCTTCCCTGGCCAGGCAGCCAGGAGCTCCTAACTGTCTTGGCTGGTTAACGCTTTGTGAACCAGAGAGGAAGGAAAGGAATTAAAATCTTTTTTTTTTTTTTTTTTGGTTCTTTTTTTCCGGAGCTGAGGACCGAACCCAGGGCCTTGCACTTCCTAGGCAAGCGCTCTACCACTGAGCTAAATCCCCAACCCCCAAAATCTTTTACACAGGCAAATAGACCCAGAAACAAATACATTCATTCACACATTTACATTTTCATTCACACATTAACACATTCACATTTTTGTTGGGCCCAATCACCTGTTACATACATTCCACAAGTATTCATGCATGCTTATATTACATACACACATATACCACACACATACACATGGACAAACAGACATATCCAGATGGATGGATGGATGGATGGATGGATGGATGGATGGATGGATGGATGGGGCAGAGCCCCCCAAGCCAAACCATCCAACCACTTCATTTCTTTTCCCTGGCCTTTTTATACCTTCTAATATCAAAAGGTCTTTAGAAATGTACCTGAGGAAAAATGTTACATAAAATGGGAGTTACAGAAAGATGCTGATAATAAGTTCAAAGCAGTGTTTCATTCTTTAAACTAATTATAAGTTCAAAGCAACAGTTTATAAGGCCTCACTTTTTCATAGTGCATACCTGTGGCTTCATCCTTGGACCTAAATGTTTTTCCTTGAACACAAATTTGTCCCAAGTCCATTTCTCTTTTTAGTGTAATAATAAAAACACATTGTATTTCTTATTATGCAGACTTTACTTACCATTATGAGGAATGGGCACATTCTGTTCTTGATTCGAACTTTATTACATATTTCTAGCAAAACATCTAAGACCATCTTCTTAAAACTTTCTTCCTAGAATTATTTGAATCAAATCAGGAATTCTATAGAATCATTAATTCATATAAACAGCATTAATTCATGAAAGCTCATCTTTATGTTGATCTGCAAGAAATCTGATTAATAGGATGGGGCTAATGCCCAGAAATTATTATATTAACTTTAATCATGTCATGAGAGACATATTGGCAGGAAGCAATTCTGAGATGCAGACTCTTTGGAACCTTGTTTCATAGAGCTCACCCATCGCAGAACATGCAAAAGCTGTGGGCTACCACTAGCAAGGTCACCTGCTAGCCTTAGTCTATCCTAGACAGCCCTGACAGAGTCCTCCTTGTTATTAACCTCTCTGGGCCTGTGGATTGCAGTATGATTGTTCTTAACTTTGCAGTTAATATCCACTTAGAAGTGAGTACATACCATGCTTGTCTCTCTGGGTCTGAGTTGCCTCAGGATGATTTTTTTTTCGTAGCTCAAACATTTGCCTGCAAATTTCCTGATGTCATTGTTTTGGGGTGGGTGGAGGAGGGAATAGGAGGGATCAGATGGGGAGAGAATTGAGGGGGAGAGTACTGGAAGAGACAACTAGAACTCAGGGGCAATTTAGGGACAAGGTAGAAACCTAGTGCAATGGAAACTCCCAGAAAGCTACAAGGGTGACCCCAGATAAGACTCCTAGCAAAGGGGGATACAGACCCTGAATTATCTACCTCCTATAACCAGGTAAGCCTCCTATGGAGGGCTATAGGTACCAATCCAGCCACAAAACCTTCGACCTACAATTTATCCTACTAGCATGATGTGCTGGGGGTAAAGGTGACACAGAAATTATGGGAGTGGACAACCAATGACTGACTCAGCTTGAGATCCGTGTCCTAAGAGGGAGCCCACCTCTGACACTAAATAGAGGACTAGAAACCAGTGGCTGGATGGTTCAAAGAACCAAACATGACTGGCAAATAAATAAATAAATAAACGTCAATGAAATGATTCCTAATGATATTCTGCTATACATAAAGGTTGGTGTCTAGCTCAATTGTCATTAGAGAGATTTCATCCAGCAACTTAAGGAAACAGATGCTGAAACCCACATCCAAACACTAGGCAGAGTTCAGAAAATGCTGCTGAAGAGGGGGTGAGGAAGGAAAGGATTGTAGGAGACAGGACACCAAAAGAAAACCCAAAGAATCAATGAACCTGGACTCACAGGGGCTCACTGAGACTAAATTGACAATCAGGAAGCCTGCATGGGTCTAACCGAGACCCTCTGCAAGTTAGAGTTTTGTTGCTTGGTCTTTTGCTGGGACTCCTAACCAGGAGTCGGGGGGACTGACACTTTTGCCTGTGTTTGAGACTCTTGCCCTCCTACTTGGTTGACTGGTCCAGTCTTACTATAAGGGAGGTGCCTACTCACACTGCAACTTGATACCCCATGTTTAGTGGATATCCCTAGGAGGCCTTACCCTTTTTTGTAGGGAAAAGGAGGAGGAGTAGATGGGGAGGGAAGAGATGGGAGGTGGAGGAAGGGAGGGGAAACTGTAGATAAAAAGTAGGAAGGGATAAATTAGTAATAAAAACAAAAGACTGGGGAAAAAACCTTTAGCTGCTGGCTATTTTTTGTCTTCGTATTACAGAGTTGGGTGGGAGCAGCAGCCTGCCCCAGACAGGAAGTCCTGGAGGATATCTGAAATAAACGCCTGGGACAGGAGACCCTTTTGATAATTCACCAACATGATGTGCATTACGCCATTATTCTCTAAGAACCAACTTGGTTTCATCAACATCCTGACATGTTACCATATGTCCTGAATTATTCTAGAGAAAATCCCAGACATCTTTTCAAAAAGATACCCACAATATAACTTATTCTACTTTTTAAAAAAATCACAATTATTCAATCTGTAATCCATGTTTACATTTCCTCAATTGATTTATTAATATGTCTTCAGTTTAAGGACCAGGACTAAACAAATATACTGCAACTTGTTGTCAAACATATCTTAAATCATTTTTAATTTGTGCACCAACTTGAGACCCATCCCATGGGCAAGCACCAACCCCTGACACTATTAATGATGTTCTGTTGTGCTTGCAGACAGGAGCCTAGCACAACTGTCCTCTGAGAGGTTCCACTCAGAAGCTGACTGAAACAGATGCAGGTAGCCACGGCCTAACGTTGGATGGAAGTCAGGGACTTTTATGGAAGAGTTGGGGGAAGGACTGAAGGCCCTGGAGGGGATGGAAACTCCACAGGAAGACAAACACAGTCAACTAACCTGCACCCTTGGAAACTCTCAGAGACTGAGCCACCAACTAAAGAGTATACACAGGCTAGAATGAGGTTCCTGGCACATATGTAGTGGATGCAACTCAGTCTCCATGTGGGTCCCCCAACAACTGGAGCTATGTGAGGCAAGCCAGTAAGCAGCTCCCTTCACAGCCTCCACATCCACTCCTGCCTCCAGATTCCTGCCCTATTTGAGTTCCTATACTGACTTCTTACAAAAATGAACAGCAATATGGAGGTGTAAACCAGATAAACCCTTTTCTCTCCAATCTGCTTTTTGTCCATGGTCATTTCGTCACAGCAATAGAAATCCTAAGGCACTATAGATTAACACACAGTTGAAAGTGATTTGAGAGAGATATAAGATCAGAGGAATGGTCCTTCTTAAAGCACTTGCCCGGCAAGCACAGAAATTCCAGTTAAGCTACCAGAACATAAAAAAATACAAGACACAGTGTTGTGATTTGTAGTTCCAGGGGTGGGGAGGTAGAGATCGGAGGATTCCTGGAGCTCACCTGCCAGCAAGTCCAGCCTGATGGGGAACTCAAGGACAGTAAGTGACCCTATCTCAAAAGAGTGGAAGAGCATACTATGGGTAATATCCAAGGTTGTTCTCTGGCTTCCACATGCATGTGTATCAAAGTGCACTTGTATGTGTGCACATGCACACACAGACACACATACACATACACAAAACTCTATCTTTGATATACTCTACATATCTATATGGTAAGTGCATACAGACTGTTAAGTCCTTTTTGGTGAAAATATGAGATAAGTGCTCTTGGGAAGTGTCATATATTCTATCTTTGATTCAGTGCCTTTCGGTGGTAAGAACGGATGATACTAGAACAGTCTCTGTGTGCTGAGGGAGGGCAGCTGCATGCATCTTTGTCATTTAAGCAGACCCACGTGACTATACTGACGGCTCCACTTGAAAGATCTGTAGGTCTTTTAGAGGCAGCCACTACCCTTCCTCCCTATCCCACCCACAGCCAACACTAGCCTGTTCTTCAGCTTCACGGCTTTGTTATTCCAAGGACAACCTCCCAAAGGATCCATACACAGAGCCTTCTGGAGCTCTGTATTTTCTCTCAGATAAAAGTCCTGAGGTGCAAGTGCTGGGTAACTCTGATAAACATATGCTATAATTTCCTTAGTTTAATGTGATCAAACATATATCATCTTTTTTCTTTAAGTTTAGCACTTTTTTGGGTACTGTCTGAGCAATATTCTGTGAAATTTTAAGGGATGTTAATGCACTCTCCCCTCCTTCAGTCACTCACCCTTCCTCCTTCCCTCACCATCGCTGGCCTCCATCACTCACTGGTCTCCCTCTGCCTACAGGTCAACTACTACGTTACTATAACAAATACTCCCTAGGCGCTCATGCTGCAGGCCTCCAAGTTATGCCTTGGACATTGCTTCTTCCTATCTCCCGGCAATGAGCAAGGCTACAGTAAAGCTCGTGCTTGGCTTGCAAGGCTACAGTAAAGCTCGTGCTTGGCTTGCAAGTCCTTGCATTCTGGTACCCGATATGTACAGACTAAACTGTAATCATCCGGGTTTCAGGAGCGGAATATCAGTGAGAGGACAAATGTGCTGTCAACTATTCTCAAGTATATTTATCCCATATTCCCACCAACAATGAACAGACTGGATTTTTGAAGTTTGCTGGAAAACTACATTACAATATCTATAACTTCTTCTGAGGTATTTGTTGCCCCCACCTCTACCCTCCATGCTGGAATCTGAGCTCAGGGGTTCATGCATGTTATAGCTTCCTCTCCTTTTTGTTTTGTTTTAACTTACTTCAAACTCGTATTGAGGCATATCCCACTGTGCAACTCTAAGGATGACCTGAGTCCACCCTAAGATTCCGTGTCGTGGAAATGTACACACCCTTCCTGTACAAGAGGGGAGCTGGCAGTGGCATAATTCATCTGAGGTGAATTCATCTTGTCAATCATGGTACTTCAGTTACTAGTCACTGACTTGTATAACTTTGAACCCCAAAGTGGCCTTTTCTGAGCCACTGAAAGATAAGTCCTAATGACTAAGAATTAATCCTATCTTATCTGAAAGGTCCCTGAAATTCTCATCCACTAAAGGCTAAGTCTTCAGTCCATAGTGTATTGGGGAAGGGGTGATATTTAATACGTAGGGTATCATGGCAGGAAGTTGGATCACAGCAAGCATGATCTAGAAGGAAATAACAAGACCATGACTCTCCCTTCATGCTGCCGAGTGGTAAGCAATTACCTCTACCAGGCATCCCATCAGACCATGCAGCATTGTTCCAAGTCCCCAGACAAACAAACAACAAGTGAGTATGCACTGAAACTTCTGAAATCAAACGCCAAAATAACCTACCCCATCCCTCTCTTTAAGCTGATTAGCTCAGGTGTTTTGTCATAGTAACAAACCCAGCACACTGTTCATGAGGAGGGATGACAATCCAATCAATGGCCAACATTATAACTCCTGGGCCAGAGTCCTTGATTTAGCAAGTTTCCAGACCTTTTTGAGAAGTCAAGTGTCAATGGGACCGTGATGGTGCTGTCTGTAGGTTCACAATTAAAGATCATCACACAGAAGCAATGAGAGCTATGTGTGGAGGTGCTCTGCTGTGAATCCACACATTTAAAGACAGTCATGATCCTCACATTTAAATGTGGATGGAATGGAGTTTGGTGTTCTCTCTCTGCCGTGTACATGGCAGAGCTCTACAATTTCGGAGTTATAAATCAAATCATGTGCTTTAGCAGGGCACTTCTGTCTGTGACATCCAAACATGAATCATTCACATGAATGCAAATATATCTATAAATATATATTAAGCCAAAATAGTTTACTCTGTCCTTTACAAAATTTATTCTTTAATGTGGTGGCAAATGCTTGAATCCGAGCAAACAGGTTGCAGAGTGAAGTTGATCTTACCTAATTCCAGGCCAGCCTGGTCTTATAGTAAGATCCACTCGAGCTACACACACACACACACACACACACACACACACACACACACACACACACTGCACTCACGTGCACACACATACACACACACAAACACACACATACACAGAGAGAGAGAGAGAGAGAGAGAGAGAGAGAGAGAGAGAGAGAGAGGCGGATGAGGAGAACTTATTTTCTTAAATAATGACATAAGTAAAATCATTACCAGTTAATTTTTAAAGTAAATCTCTTCAGAGGTCTTCTGGTGAAAGTTAGACTAAAAACTGTTTGAAGCCTGAAAAGCAACATGCTACTAGGTACTTCTGTCTGTTGCTGTTTCTACTGTAACTTAACGAAAGGGTTCACTTAAACCTTCTAACTTAATTTTTTTCCACGTGGAAAGGTTTAATGAGAGAAAAAGAGTAGAAGGGGGGATAAGTAAAGGAGGCCAGCCATGGGCACGTGGAGGGAAGGTGGAGAGAGGGGGTGGGGAGAGAAGGGACAAAGGGGAAGAGGGCAGGAGAGAGAAGAATGAAGAGCAAGAGAGAATCAGGAATCTTCTAACTTAGATGGTTAAGCAAAGCACTGACTTTAAGAAAAGAAAGAGAGCTGGAAAAGTCAAGAGAATTGCCTAGTTATCTGGCACAGAGAAAATATTTCTACCAATTGCTCCTTAAGAATCTGGCTCGTATATAACTGAATACCTAAATCAAATGAAAACCAACAGTAAGATTTACCAAGGTAACTGAGAGAGCCTCTTCAATCTTACAACTAGGACTCACTCGTTACCGGAAGCTCAGAGCCCTCCGGATAGCATTAGTAAATATGCTTCCAAGATGGTGCGGATTAAGAACCAAATACAGTTGACTGGGGCTTCGGAACCCCCATTTGCTCTTCACTGTAACCTTCAAAGGCCAGGTGCTGTTGGTTTTCCCTGCCACACCATTAAACCCAGCTCTCTCTCTAACTGCCTCTCACGATTCTACATTGAGTTTATTTCAAAGACACTGTTCTTATCAGTTTATACCATAGCATGAAAAAGAAACTTAAAGGTATGATTATCCCTGAAGAGCACAGGAGAGTGTAACTATGTGGGCATGTCCAAAGTCAGCATTCTGGACAGGATTTAAAGTCCCTGCAAGAAAGTGAAGGGACTAAACACCTGACTTTTTCAACTTTAGAAAAACTAACTTGTTCTGTTATTCAATCAACAATATTAATATAACCTACTAATCATGAAAACACCACCCTCCTCTGATGGAACTCATACAGCAATGAAAACACATTTATGAGTGTTAAAATAAGACTGAAGATTTTTACCTTGTGTTAAAAAAAAACAACAACAACTCTGACAGTCAGAAAAAACAGTTTCAGCTGGGTTGAGAAGAGCATATTGTAACTCAGAAAGCCAAGGCAGGAGCCTTGCCACATGTCCAAGGCTGGCTTAGGCTCTCAGCGAAGGACTATCTCTAAACACCAAACATACAGAGCAAACCAAATGAAATAGCTCAATTACATTTAAAATAACAAAATTTAACTTATAACTGAACAAATTGTTGTTTTTTGATAAAAACATTTAAAACATATAGATAGATAGATAGATAGATAGATAGATAGATAGATAGATAGATAGATAGATAGATAGAAGATAGATATAGATACAGATATAGATAGGTATAGGTATAGGTATAGGTATAGGTATAGGTATAGGTATAGGTATAGGTATAGGTATAGGTATAGGTATAGGTATAGGTATAGGTATAGGTATGGAGAGAGAGACAGAGACAAAGAGGACTCTGGGCTCAATTTCCAAACCTCTCCTCCCCAGTTAAAAGCAAAATAATGAACAGCACATGCTACTAATATTAATTTTTGTGAACTTAAAACTAAACTAACAGTGTCACTATGTGTATATATATATATATATATATATATATATGTATACGTGTGTGTGTTTGTGTGTATGTATGTATTTGTGTGTGTGTGTGTATGTGTGTGTGTGTGTGTGTGTGTGTGAAGAGGAACATGAAAGGAAGAGGGGCCAGCATGTTAGCAGAGGCTGTCTGTAGGGACTTCGATCACAGGATTCTAAGATTTGCAGATTTGATGGCAAGTACCCTACCTACTGAGCTATCCTGTCAGTCACTTTAAAAAAAATTACATTTATTTATTTCTCTATCTCTTTCTACAATGTGGTTCTGGACATTGAACTCGGGTCCTGAGGCTTAGTGGCAAGCACCTTTACCTGCTGAGCCATCTTTCAGGCCATTCAATTTTTAATTAAGATGACTTGCCTTACAGTAACTCAGTAAGTGTTTACTCCACGATGGGGGGCGGGGGGCTAAACAAACAAACTTACTTACTGAACTGAATTTAAAATTGTAGGCCTTTTTGTCATTGGCAACACTGACAGTTATCCAGATGTGAATGAACAAATTTGAAGGTTGTATATTCATAAGATGCTTTTCTCAGATAACGGGAAAAGGAAAATAAATGATCCAAACAGCTGCTTACTGTGCCCCGAGCAGATACGGTACTGTTATCAAGGGAAAGATAAAGACATGTCCACAGAAACAGAAAGACACTTCTTTTAACTGCTAAGAACAAGAACCACTCTCATCCCAAACACACGAGGCACAGTATTCGTGCAATTTACATTAAGAGGAACACGGTGAAAGATAATGTGCTTTGCCTTTACTGAAAGAAAGCAGTGAAAGTGGCTTCTTTGGAAAGACTTCCAGCGCCCATCTGGACCCTCCACCTAGCATCCACTCCTGCACTCACTGTTTCTAATCAAACCATAAGAATGGCCAGTCAGTGTGGAGCGCGGATCCACGTAGGTCCTGCAACCTAATCACAGCGTGCTTAGGACTTACAGACTCAACAGCTGTTTTAACAGTTGGGTTTCTCCAAAATTAAAATATTCTATTCCTGATACTGCCTAGCAACTCGACGGCTAAAACAGCTGCTCAACCTAAAGAGTTAAAATCAAGGATACAACCAGCTTCTTCCAATCTCTAACTGCTGGGAGACCATTTCAGAAGTTCTTGACCCCAAGTTCAAATTGACATTTTCCAACCTTTTTAATTTTTCATACTTGCACTGCCTCTCTGTGTGACCTTCAGCCAACACTTCTACCACATGATCTCTCTTGGAACCTGTCCTTTGTGTCCTTCAGATGCCAGCCACCACAGCCACTTGAGGCTCTCCACATCCCCATCCAGCTGCTAATATTTTATTCCCTTCCCTCCATCTCACCATATCAAAAGCATTTTCATTGTGTCAAATAGTTCCAGACTCTATTAAGTGAGATATAGTTTCCAATGGCATCTGAGTTTAACCCTTGAGGTAATCGGCTGGCTAGTTTTATGCCAACTTGACCCAAGTTAAAATCATCGGAGAGGAGGGAACCCCAACTGAGAAAATGCTTGCATGAGATCAGGCTGTAGCCAAGCCTGTAGGGTATTTTCTTAATTAGTCATTAATAAGGAGGACCTAGCCAACTGTGGGTAGTGCCACCCCTGGGCTGGTGGTCCTGGGTTCTATAAGGAAGCAGGCTGAGCAAGCCATGAGGAGTAAACCAGTATGCAGCACCCCTCTCTATATATCAGTTCCTGCTTCCAGGTTCCTACCCAATTTGAGTTCCTGTCCTGACTTCTTCCATGTTGAATAGTAATGTAGACGTGTAAGCCAAATAAGTCCTTTCCTCGCCAAGTTGCTTTGGCAAAAGTAGTCCTAACTAAGACAAGTTGGTATCAGGAGTAGAGTATTGCTGGGCAAGACACGGTCATGTTTTGGGGTAGATTGTGGAAGGACTTTGGAACTTTGAGCTACAAAAGGCATTAGTGTTGAAAGCTGAGTGGTCTGTTCTATCAAGGCTTGGGGCTTAGAAGATAAGAATGTTGAGAGAAGGTGCAGACATTGGAAGCCTGGTTTGTGATGTTTCAGAGAGAAGCAAAGACTCTACCTGGCTATTTGTGTGAAGAATCTGTGGTGTTTTCAGCTGGAGCTGAAGAATCAATCAGCTGTGATTAACAAGAGACCGGACCAGAACTAACACAAAACCTTGACAATTTGATGTTGGTCAGCTGGAGCTAAGAAGTTAGCAGTGAATAAGGTCAGCATCATTGAGGAGAAATCTTCTGGGAAGTGATTTCTGAGAGTAACCAATACACAGATGCTGTGTTCCAGAGGCAGCCAAGATTGTACCTCATGCTGGCAGCCCAACTTGGTAGTGTAAAAGTTACCCAGGTGACACTGGTTTTAAAGGAAAGAAGGGGGGTTGTGGAGAGCAGCTGAGGCTTGGCACTGTGAGAGGCCAGGAGAAACTGGGCAAGGTGTAGCCTCACTGTCAGTTGAAGGCCCAGGATTGAAGGGGTCATGCAGGCAGAGAAGCTGAAGCTTGGCCCCATGAATAGGGCCTAGGAGAGGTTATTGATGAAAAGTACAGCTGACGACCCCAGCATCTTGGAAATGGCAGTACCACAAGACAACCACCAAGAACACAGCTCCAAGCAGCTGTGGAGTGCTGCCAGCCAGAACTTAGAAGATAATCTGTGTATGCTGTAGATAGCAGAACCTTAGAAGGGACCCAAGACCCCTGGAGGACCCAGAAGATTGTGAGTAGATCCCAGGCATTGGACATTTTAGTTTTTACACTGTTGGGAGTCTGGTTTTGCTTTGATTTGATTATTACTGTGCCCTGGTTCTTCACTCTTCAAGTAAGAATGTACTTAATCTTTTTTTATGTTACAGGAGACCACAATTGAGTGTGTGTGTGTGTGTGTGTGTGTGTGTGTGTGTGTGTGTGTGTATGTGAGAGAGAGAGAGAGAGAGAGAGAGAGAGAGAGAGAGAGAGACAGGCAGACAGACAGACAGACAGAGAGGAGTTTAACAGAATTTGGATTTTTAAAGAGACTGGATATGTTTAAAGAGACAATTTTTAATGTGTTTAAACTTGTAAAGACCTTGGGACTTTAGAAGTCATTTATCTTTTTAATGTGAGAGCTTGGGGATGAATGAGAAAGGAAGGGATGTGGCTTAATGGTTATATGTTTGTGTGTCATGTTGTCAAGGGTTAATTATGCTGGAGAGTTTTATGTCAACTTGACAGGAGCTCAAGTCAGCTGAGAGGAAAGAACCTCAATTAAGAAAATGCCTCCAAAAGACCAGATCATAGGCAAGCCTGTAGGGCATTTTTATTTCAATTAGTGACTGATAAGAGAGGACCCAGACCATTGTAGGTGGTGCCATCTCTGGGCTGGTGGTCCTGGTTCTATAAGAAAGGCTGAACAAACCATGGAGAAAAAGCCAGTAAGCAGGACCCCTCCTATATCAGCTCCTGCCTCCAGATTCTGCCCTGTTTGAGTTGCTGTCCTGACTTCCTTCAATGATCAACAGTGATATAGAAGTATAAGCCAAATCAACCCTTTCCTCCCCAAGTTGCTTCTGATCGTGGCGTTTAACCACAGTAATAGTAAGCCTAAGACAGATAAAATGTTTAAGAACCAGCTCAAATGCTCTGTGTCATAGAACTTTCATTTCAAATCACTATACAAAGTTTTCCAAATTTGGCATCAAATTATCTATCTTTACTCAGCAACACAGAAACCTTTCCCAACATATAAATAACCAGTAATGATTATTTACTTCTTCTGAATGTCCATCTTTTGACCCAACCTTCCTATGGTTTATGTGTGTTTGTGTGTGTACATTAGGCCCTCATGCCTTCTAAGACTGTACATTCCACTAAGTCATACACACAGTCTGTTTTATCCATTCTTTTCTATTTATCCACCTGCCTTCTCACCCCTGCCGACCCACTGGACAGAAACAAGCTAAAGGGACCCAGATAAAGCTCTTTGAGTCTGCAATAGATCTTGATCCTGACTTAGTAATGTGCCCTCTCCTCTCAAAGGTTTCCCCTCCATACAACTCTACTGAACTACAGATAATTTATAACCTTAGCGCCCAAGTCTGTCTAAAAATAGATTTACTGCAAGACCCAGACTCATCAAACTTCACATGTTTCAAGACCACAAAATTCTTCCTGCAGTAGCCCTAGCTCTTTAGCTGCCTCACGAACATAGATTCTGCATATTAATCTCAGTAACGGCCACTTGCCCATGCTGTCTCAATGTGGAGATCATAAATGGGAGGGGCTCACAGACCATGAACTAGCAATACAGTCCTAGGGCGAGTGGACTCTGCTGGAAGGATCCAGAGAGCTCCATCCAGGGCTGGAAGTCATTGAATAACTCATGTCAAACCCTAATTACAAATACCATAGAGCTCAGTTTTATTACTTAAAGCAGACTTTGAAATGAAGCCCTGCTGTCACCACCCTATTATCATAATGTTGGCACTGACGACAGCAGCCCAAAGTCGCCTTTCTCTTGCAGTCAGTCTGTAGACAACTGCTTTCTTCCGGCTCTCAATACTGTTAGGATCGGTTTTTGCTTTATGGGGCTAAACATAGAAAAGTTTTCATTTTTAATAAGAGCTCAGATAAATAACCCTAAGTCCCAAAGGGCCTTATTAAAACAGCCTCGTAAAAGTTTTACACTTGCATATGAATTTGAAAAAAAAAATGTCTACCTAGCAGTTTGTGCTCCTGCTGACTTCTCTAGCCTTGGGGAAGTTATTGTTAAAATTCATATGTCTTGCGATTTCAAATGATTTAAAGCAGTCTGTTATGATAAATCACCATGAAGTACACCCAGAGAAAGACACTGTTCAAACAGAAATCTCAATTTTAAATACACAGAGTACACACAATGCACCCACTGGGGTGTTTAAATAGCATTAAGGTTCTGATATATCAATAACCTAATCACACTCTATCCTCAGAGCCCGGGATATAAAAATGTATTTTGTATCAGGTGATTCATTTCCCCTTTCCTCTATCTAGGAGGTCATTTCAACGCATTTTGACTGCATCCTAGAGAGTTAAATTCTACACAGGAAAGTCCCCCTCCCCAAGATTGGAATTAAATGAGGGAAAATAAAACGAACATAGATGACGTTTGCACTTTATCACATCTCTTACTAAATGAGGAAGGACCTAGACTGACACTACATATTCAAAGGTGAGAGGATGGTCACAGACAGAATCTTACGTTCAAACATCTGAAGGCTAAGGACGACATTTTAAGACCGCCTCACTTCCTAGCAAACATCATAATATACTTAGCAATTAGCAACTAAATGAGCTGGTTTGGGATCAACTTTTGCGATTATTGCTCCATTATGCCAAGAGCAGCATGATGCTTTGGGCCACTAACTGCTACTCTCTAGCTAGTCCTGGAAATGTCCAGGAACTCAAGGATAGAGTAGAAACTGGCATTCTAGCCTTCTAGTAGTACTCCCAATATGCAGCTATTTGGTCTTTGTTTCTGTGAGGAAGTTCTGTACACACAGAACAGTCTAGTCTTCAAAACCCAAGCTCTTTAGAAGCGGACATTAATACCCTGATTTTCTCTGCACTGACCATTTCCCATTTTCTCTAACACTGAGTCCGTGAGCTGGGTGATTCTCTCTCCTTGTTCATGTTGCTTTGTTTAATTAATTAATTTGTTTGTTTGTTTGTTTATTTTTCCCCTTTAACTTAGACCATCTATTTCTACTAAAAGAAGCTAACCAGGACCCAGTGATGAAACATGAAATTTACACTATAATTTGCACTACTCACTCCTTCCTCCACATATATCAGCTCATTTAATCTTAGTAACAACACTGTGAAATAAGATCTTATTAAGTTTACTTTTATAACCGAAATCCAAGAGGCTACATGACAGGCACACAGCCTCCTAGAAGACAGGTCTCTAATCCTCTCACTCCCAAGCATTTTTCAATTCACTCTGAGATCTCAACCTCCCAACTGTACAGCATGAGCGGTGGTTAATCTTTACCCTTAGCTCGACCAGTTCTAGACTCACCAAAGAGACAAGCCTCTGGGCACTCCTGTGAGGGATCAATGTCACTGAGGTGGACAGATCTTCCCTCACTATCCAGCACCACCCTGATTACTTTCCTGGACTGAATACAAAGTAGAAATCTAGCTGAGCAGTAGTGGAATTCAGTCTCTGCCTCCCAACTGTGCACACAATGTGAGGCTGAAGCCCCCACTGTGGTGATGAAAGGTTCCCTTAAACTGGGAACACAAATAACCCTTCCTCCCTTAAACTGCTTTGGCCGGGGAAGTTTATCACAACGACAGGAAAATAACTACAGGGCTAATTATTATTTGCCCTTTAAGCTTCAGAGCATTTTGGTTTTGTTTTTATGAATATCAAATGAAACATGAAGAAAGTACGAAAGGCAGGTTGTCATTACCAAAATCATTCATATGCAAATAATCCGCACCTTTTCAAAAACATTGTGCATGTTCTGTATTCAGTGAAAGAACTGAACGCTGAGGCTGAATCCAAGCCACCTCTTGGGGTGCCAATGAGATAATACCACATTCCTCCACAGAGATGAGGACTTCTGACATTGGATGGTTTTAGGACAGAGGAAACACTGACAAATATTTCAGTATCTACGCTGAATAACCTGTTTCTCTCTTTCTTTCTTTCTTATGATTTAGTTATTTCTTTTATGCATGTCACTCTCTTCCAATACACCAGAAGAGGTCATCGGATTCCATTAAAAATGGTTGTGAGCCACCATGTGGTTGCTGGGAATTGACTCAAGACCTCTGGAAGGGTAGTCAGTGCTCTTAACTGTTAAGCCATCTCTCTAGCCCAGCCTGTTTCTTAATAAAAATCAGTTAGCTAAATTGTCAAAAATATATTATCATAACTTTTAAGCACTTACAAAACTAGAAAACACAGAACAATAAACATGCCCGTTACCCAGCATTAACTACTCTTACTCCCAGCCTAACCCTACAGCTATATATCTCTCCTAACACTCCCATTCCTAAAAGTTTTTAAAAGCAAATTCCACAAATACTGTCATATCTATTACCCAACTTATTCTAAACTCATTCCGTTTTATCTATCACTATAACAAATTCATTCATTAATTCATGAAAGAGAAAAGGTTTAATTTGACTCGTGGTTTTAAAGGTTCTAAAACCACATGGCTCTATGGCCTTTGGCCTCTAGCAAGAGTGCATGAGCAAGCGAAGCACTTACATAATGAGCTAGGAAGCCAAATGAGAGACTGGAGCCCAGGAGTCCCCTTCAAGGTAGACCAAAGACCCCACTTACAAAAGGATTCACTAAATCTCTTAATAGTGCCACTCTGGACACACAGACTATTGGGAGTTACCGTCACGCAAAATGTAGCAATATGTGAACAATGAACTATATATAATTTAAAAAAAGAGAAACATTTGAAAGCATCATACAGTATGATTGTGATGGCCATCTGATGTCAACGTGATACATGTGGGAAGAGGGACCCTCTGTTGAGGAACTGCCTACACCCAATGGGTATGTCTGTGGTGCATTTTCTTCATTGCTTATTGATGGTGGAGGGCCTGTTCTACCACATGCAGAACCACCCACTGGCGGGTAGGCCTAGGCTGTATAGGGAAGCTGGCTGGACAGAAGTAGAGAAAGGACAGAAAGCAGCACTCCTCCAAGATTTCTGGTTCAAGTTCCTGCTTTGGGTTCCTGACTGGGCTTTTCTCAACGATGGACTAGAAACTATAAGCTGAAAGCCTCCCCTCACTAATTTGATTTTGGTCACAGTGTTTATAAAACCAATACAAACCAGACTAGAATAATTGCTATACCTAAAAAGCTAACAATAATTATTCAGTCTCATCAAACATGCACTTGCTCTTAACTACTGTAACTTTAGATCATCTCAATTGAGTATAAGTAATAAAGTTTACATTTTACAACAAGTTGGTAAATCCCTCATCTTCATTTCAGTCTGTAGGCTCTCCCTTTCTCGACATTTTATTTCCCATGCTAAAATTAGTTCGGGGAGAGTGAGGTGGCTCAGAGGACAGAGGTACTTGCTGTCAAGCCAGATGACCTGAGTGCCAAGACCCACATGAAGGAACGCGAGAACTAAGTCTTCCTATATGCTATCCTCACACATGGATCTCCTCCTAAATAAATAATAAGTAAATGCAATTTTAAAATTGACTTTAAGGCAGTTTTGTTTTTCCAGTAGTTTCCCAGTGTAGATTTTGCCGATAGTGGTCTTATGACAATGCAAATTTCTTAAATAAATAAAAATCAATTCTCAATCACACTAGATATTAAGAAAATACTGCTTTGGAAGCAAAATATTAAACTGTCAATAGGAAGACATACAGACCATATGTGAAGAATGGAGACCTTTACAATGTTGGGAAGCTATTTGGAGTTACATCACAAAACTGCAGGCGTACTGAGAGTCCTGGCTATGTAAATTCGTATGCTTCCTAGTGCAGGATGTACAATACAGGTCGGAACAAGTGAAATGCATTGGAAGGCTGATAACCAAGCTTCGGTCCATCCAAACCAGAAAGAATTTATAGCAAGCGAAGTAATGGATCCATTTCTCGGCATTGGAAATGCTTTAAAACAGAATGCTAAGTGAGAAAAGTAAATGATAAGAAAAATAGATGACGAGCAGAAGAGACCACCAACACTGCCCACCCCTGCCCACATCCCTGGCCCAAGAGGAAACTGTATACGGCCTCTGGGTTCCCTTGGATAAGGGCACAGGAGCAGGAAATCCACTGCGTCTGAGACACCACCGGAACCTGAAGAGACCAACCAGATAAACAATTCTCTGCACCCAAATCCCGTGGGAGGGAGAGCTAAACCTTCAGAGAGGCAGACACGCCTGGAAAACCAGAAGAGTCTACACTCGGCCCACATCTCTGACTCCAGAGGAAATCACCAAACGCCATCTGGAACCCTGGTGCACAGACGCTCCCGGAAAGGGTGGCGTAGATCTTCCTGGTTACTGCCCCGCCTCTGAGAGCTCATAAGCAACAGCCCACGAGCAAACTTGAGCCTCAGGACCGGAGGTAAGACCAACTTTTCTGCTGCAAGTGACCTGCCTGGTGAACTCAAGACACAGGCTCACAGGAACAGCTGAAGACCTATAGATAGGAAAAACTACACGCCCAAAAGCAGAACACTCTGTCCCCATAACTGGCTGAAAGAAAACAGGAAAACAGGTCTACAGCACTCCTGACACACAGGCTTATAGGACAGTCTAGCCACTGTCAGAGATAGCAGAACAAAGTAACACCAGAGATAATCTGATGGCGAGAGGCAAGCGCAGGAACCCAAGCAACAGAAACCAAGACTACATGGCATCATCAGAGCCCAATTCTCCCACCAAAGCAAACACGGAATATCCAAACACACCAGAAAAGCAAGATCTAGTTTCAAAATCATATTTGATCATAATGCTGGAGGACTTCAAGAAATACATGAAGAACTCCCTTAGAGAAACACAGGAAAACATAAATAAACAAGTAGAAGCCTACAGAGAGGAATCACAAAAATCCCTGAAAGAATTCCAGGAAAACATAAATAAACAAGTAGAAGACTATAGAGAGGAATCACAAAAATCCCTGGAAGAATTCCAGGAAAACACAATCAAACAATTGAAGGAATTAAAAATTGAAATAGAAGCAATCAAGAAAGAACACATGGAAACAACCCTGGATATAGAAAACCAAAGGAAGAGACAAGGAGCTGTAGATACAAGCATCACCAACAGAATACAAGAGATGGAAGAGAGAATCTCAGGAGCAGAGGATTCCATAGAAATCATCCACTCAACAAGCAAGTCAAAGATAATGTAAAGCAGAAAAAGCTACTGGTCCAAAACATACAGGAAATCCAGGACTCAATGAGAAGATCAAACCTAAGGATAATAGGTATAAAAGAGAGTGAAGACTCCCAGCTCAAAGGACCAGTAAATATCTTCAACAAAATCATAGAAGAAAACTTCGCTAACCTAAAGAAAGAAATACCCATAGGCATACAAGAAGCCTACAGAACTCCAAATAGATTGGACCGGAAAAGAAACACCTCCCGACACATAATAGTCAAAACACCAAATGCACAAAATAAAGAAAGAATATTAAAAGCAGTAAGGGAAAAAGGTCAAGTAACATATAAAGGCAGACCTATCAGAATCACACCAGACTTTTCGCCACAGACTATGAAAGCCAGAAGATCCTGGACAGATGTCATACAGACCCTAAGAGAACACAAATGCCAGCCCAGGTTACTGTATCCTGCAAAACTCTCAATTAACATAGATGAAGAAACCAAGATATTCCATGACAAAACCAAATTTACACAATATCTTTCTACAAATCCAGCACTACAAAGGATAATAAATGGTAAAGCCCAACAAGATGAACTCTCAATCCTAAATATCTATGCCCCAAATACAAGGGCACCTACATACGTAAAAGAAACCTTACTAAAGCTCAAAACACACATTGCACCTCACACAATAATAGTAGGAGATTTCAACACCCCACTCTCATCAATGGACAGATCATGGAAACAGAAATTAAACAGTGATGTCGACAGACTAAGAGAAGTCATGAGCCAAATGGACTTAACAGACATTTATAGAACATCCTATCCTAAAGCAAAAGGATATACCTTCTTCTCAGCTCCTCATGGTACTTTCTCCAAAATTGACCATATAATTGGTCAAAAAACGGGCCTCAACAGGTACAGAAAGATAGAAATAATCCCATGCCCGCTATCAGACCACCAAAGGCCTAAAACTGGTCTTCAATAACAATAAGGGAAGAATGCCCACATATACGTGGAAATTGAACAATGCTCTACTCAATGATAACCTGGTCAAGGAAGAAATAAAGAAAGAAATTAAAGACTTTTTAGAATTTAATGAAAATGAAGGTACAACATACCCAAACTTATGGGACACAATGAAAGCTGTGCTAAGAGGAAAACTCATAGCGCTGAGTGCCTGCAGAAAGAAACAGGAAAGAGCATATGTCAGCAGCTTGACAGCACACCTAAAAGCTCTAGAACAAAAAGAAGCAAATACACCCAGGAGGAGTAGAAGGCAGGAAATAATCAAACTCAGAGCTGAAATCAACCAAGTAGAAACAAAAAGGACCATAGAAAGAATCAACAGAACCAAAAGTTGGTTCTTTGAGAAAATCAACAAGATAGATAAACCCTTAGCCAGACTAACGAGAGGACACAGAGAGTGTGTTCAAATTAACAAAATCAGAAACAAAAAGGGAGACATAACTACAGATTCAGAGGAAATTCAAAAAATCATCAGATCTTACTATAAAAGCCTATATTCAACAAAACTTGAAAATCTGCAGGAAATGGACAATTTCCTAGACAGATACCAGGTACAGAAGTTAAATCAGGAATAGATAAACCAGTTAAACAACCCCATAACTCCTAAAGAAATAGAAGCAGTCATTAAAGGTCTCCCAACCAAAAAGAGCCCAGATCCAGACAGGTTTAGTGCAGAATTCTATCAGACTTTCATAGAAGACCTCATACCAATACTATCCAAACTATGCCACAAAATTGAAACAGATGGAGCACTACCAAATTCCTTCTATGAAGCCACAATTACTCTTATACCTAAACCACACAAAGACCCAACAAAGAAAGAGAACTTCAGACCAATTTCCCTTATGAATATCGACACAAAAATACTCAATAAAATTCTGGCAAACCGAATCCAAGAGCACATCAAGACAATCATCCACCATGATCAAGTAGGCTTCATCCCAGGCATGCAGGGATGGTTTAATATACGGAAAACCATCAATGTGATCCATTATATAAACAAACTGAAAGAACAAAACCACATGATCATTTCATTAGACGCTGAGAAAGCATTTGACAAAATTCAACACCCCTTCGTGATAAAAGTCCTAGAAAGAATAGGAATTCAAGGCCCATACCTAAACATAGTAAAAGCCATATACAGCAAACCAGTTGCTAACATTAAACTAAATGGAGAGAAACTTGAAGCAATCCCACTAAAATCAGGGACTAGACAATGCTGCCCACTCTCTCCCTACTTATTCAATATAGTTCTTGAAGTCCTAGCCAGAGCAATCAGACAACAAAAGGAAATCAAGGGGATACAGATTGGAAAAGAAGAAGTCAAAACATCACTATTTGCAGATGATATGATAGTATATTTAAGTGATCCCAAAAGTTCCACCAGAGAACTACTAAACCTGATAAACAATTTCAGCAATGTGGCTGGGTATAAAATTAATTCAAATAAATCAGCCTTCCTCTACACAAAAGAGAAACAAGCCGAGAAAGAAATTAGGGAAACGACACCCTTCATAATAGACCCAAACAATGTAAAGTACCTCGGTGTGACTTTAACCAAGCAAGTAAAAGATCTGTACAATAAGAACTTCAAGACTCTGAAGAAAGAAATTGAAGAAGACCCCAGAAGATGGAAAGATCTCCCATTGTCATGGATTGGCAGGATTAATATAGTAAAAATGGCCATTTTACCAAAAGCGATCTACAGATTCAATGCAATCCCCATCAAAATACCAATCCAATTCTTCAAAGAGTTAGACAGAACAATTTGCAAATTCATCTGGAATAACAAAAAACCCAGGATAGCTAAAACTATTCTCAACAATAAAAGGACTTCAGGGGGAATCACTATCCCTGAACTCAAGCAGTATTACAGAGCAATAGTGATAAAAAGTGCATGGTATTGATACAGAGACAGACAGATAGACCAATGGAACAGAATTGAAGACCCAGAAATGAACTCACACACCTATGGGCACCTGATTTTTGACAAAGGAGCCAAAACCATTCAATGGAAAAAAGATAGCATTTTCAGCAAATGGTGCTGGTTCAACTGGAGGTCAACATGTAGAAGAATGCAGATCGATCCATGCTTATCACCCTGTACAAAGCTTAAGTCCAAGTGGATCAAGGACCTCCACATCAAACCAGATACACTCAAACTAATAGAAGAAAAACTAGGGCAGCATGTCGAACACATGGGTACTGGAAAAAATTTCCTGAACAAAACACCAATGGCTTATGCTCTAAGATCAAGAATCGACAAATGGGATCTCATAAAACTGCAAAGCTTCTGTAAGGCAAAGGACACTGTGGTTAGGACAAAACGGCAACCAACAGATTGGGAAAAGATCTTTACCAATCTTACAACAGATAGAGGGCTTATATCCAAAAATACAAAGAACTCAAGAAGTTAGACCGCAGGGAGACAAATAACCCTATTAAAAAATGGGGTTCAGAACTAAACAAAGAATTCACAGCTAAGGAACACCTAAAAAAATGTTCAACATCTTTAATCACAAGGGAAATGCAAATCAAAACAACCCTGAGATTTCACCTCATACCAGTGAGAATGGCTAAGATCAAAAACTCAAGTGACAACAAATGCTGGCGAGGATGGGGAGAAAGAGGAACACTCCTCCATTGTTAGTGGGATTGCAGACTGGTACAACCATTCTGGAAATAAGTCTGGAGGTTCCTCAGAAAATTGGACATTGAACTACCTGAGGATCCAGCTATACCTCTCTTGGGCATATACCCACAAGATGCCCCAACATATAAAAAAGACACGTGCTCCACTATGTTCATAGCAGCCCTATTTATAATAGCCATAAGCTGGAAAGAACCCAGATGCCCTTCAACAGAGGAATGGATACAGAAAATGTGGTACATCTACACAATGGAATATTACTCAGCCATCAAAAACAATGCCTTTATGAAATTCATAGACAAATGGTTGGAACTGGAAAATATCATCCTGAGTGAGGTAACCCAATCACAGAAAAACACACATGGTATGCACTCATTGATAAGTGGCTATTAGCCCAAATGCTTGAATTACCCTAGATGCCTAGAACACATGAAACTCAAGACAGATGATCAAAGTGTGAATGCTTCACTCCTTCTTTAAAAGGGGAACAAGAATACCCTTGGCAGGGAATAGAGAGGCAAAGATTAAAACAGAGACAGAAGGAACACCCATTCAGAGCCTTCCCCACATGTGGCCCATACTTATACAGCCACCCAATTAGACAAGATGGATGAAGCAAAGAAGTGCAGGCCGACAGGAGCCCGATGTAGATCTCTCCTGAGAGACACAGCCAGAATACAGCAAATACAGAGGCGAATGCCAGCAGCAAACCACTGAACTGAGAATAGGACCCCCGTTGAAGGAATCAGAGAAAGAACTGGAAGAGTTTGAAGGGGCTCAAGACCCCATATGAACAACAATGCCAAGCAACCAGAGCTTCCAGGGACTAAGCCATTACCTAAAGACTATACATGGACTGACCCTGGACTCTGACCTCATAGGTAGCAATGAATATCCTAGTAAGCTCACCAGTGGAAGGGGAAGCTCTTGGTCCTGCTAAGACTGAACCCCCAGTGAACGTGATTGATGGGGGGGGGGGGAATGGGGGGAGGATGAGGAGGGGAACACCCATAAAGAAGGGAATGGGGAGGGATTAGGGGGATGTTTGCCTGGAAACTGGGAAAGGGAATAACATTCGAAATGTAAATAAGAAATACTCAAGTTAATAAAAAAAAAAAAAGAAAGAAAGAAAAGTAGATGACACAATTTGCACAGTGTTCAAAAAGACATATGCTAATTTAGCAAAATTGTAAGTGTTCTTATTTAGGAAAAGTTCACATGGCTGTCAACAAATGTATCCTCTTATTTATGAAATTATTAGTGGTAACAGTGGACATCAGACTCGTGGTACCATCTTTTTTCTTTTTCTTTTTTTTTTTTTTTTTTTAGGAAACAGAAGGTAATGGCTCCGACACAAAAGCTGCCTGCCAGCAGAGAGCTGGTCTGTTAGGAGCGCTCTCCCTCCTCAGCCCACAGCCCACAGGTAGGATCCCACTTTGTCTCCACCAACTAAACTAAAAGATTCTCACCAAGAGTGCACACGGCTCAGGAGCCACAGGGACACCTGGGACAGGACCCTTCCAATCTCCATCTGCGTGCAGAGCTGGTGCTGTCCCACAACCCACAGACACAAAACTGGCCAAAGAGAGCTGGTCTCCCAGGAGCTCTCCCACTCCTAGGATCACAGGCTCACAGGCCCACAGGAGGGCCAAGCTCCAATCAGAGATAAACACATATCGAGAGGCAAGCGTAAGAACCTAAGCAACAGAAACCAAGACTACTTGGCATCATCAGAACACAGTTCTCCCAGCACAGCAAATACTGGATATCCCAACATACAAACCAAGATTTGAATTTAAAATCACAACGCATAATGATGATAGAGAACTTTAAGAAGGATGTAAATAACTCCCACTAAGAAATACAGGAGAACACAGGTAAACAAGTAGAGGCCTTAAAGAGGAAACACAAAAATCACTTAAAGAATTACAGGAAAACAAAACCAAGCAGGTGAAGGAATTGAACAAAACTGTCCAGGATTTAAAAATGGAAATAGAAAAAATATAGAATGCACAAAGGGAGACAACCCTAGAGATAGTAAACCTAGGAAAAAGATCAGGAGTCATAGACACAGGCATCACCAACAGAATACAAGAGACAGAAGAGAGAATCTAAGGAGCAGAAAATACCATAGAAAACATTGACACTGCCGTCAAAGGAAATGCAAAAAGCTCCTAACCTAAAACATCCAGGAAATCTAGGACACAATGAGAAGACCAAAGTTAAGAATAATAGGTATAAGAGAGAATGAAGATTTCCAACTTAAAGGACTAGTAAATATCTTGAACAAAATTAGGGAAGAAAATTTCCCTAACCTAAAGAAAGAGATGTCCATGAATATACAGGAGGCTTACAGGACTCCAAACAGATTGAACCAGAAAAGAAATTCTTCCTGTCGTGTAATAGTTAAAACACCAAACAAACAAAACAAAGAAAGAACATTAAAAGCAGTAAGGGGGAAAGGTCAAGAAACATATAAAGAATTACACCAGACTTCTCAACACAGATTATTAAAGCTAGAAGATCCTGGCCAGATGTCATACAGACCCTAAGAGAACACAAATGCCAGCCCAGGCTACTATATCCAGCAAAACTCTCAATTAACATAGATGGAGAAACCAAGATATTCCATGACAAAACCAAATTTGCACAATATCTTTCCACAAATTCAGCCCTGAAAGGATAATAGATGGAAAACTCCAACACACTACACCCTAGAAAAAGCAAAACAGTAATCTTCTTGCAACAAACCCAAAAGAAGAGAGACACACAAACATAATTCTGCCTCTAACAACAAAAATAACAGGAAACAACATCTACAGAACATTTCATCCTAAAACAAAAGAATATACCTTCTTCTCTGCACCTCATGGTACATTCTCAAAAACTAAACATATGATTGGTCACAAAAAGGCCTCAACAGATACAAGGAGATCGAAATAATCCCATGCATGCTATCAGATCACCACAGACTAAGGCTGGTCTTCAGTAATAACAAAAACAACGGAAAGCCCACATATACATGGAAGCTGAACGACGCTCTACTCGATGATAACTTGGCCAAGGCAGAAATAAAGAAAGAAATTAAAGACTTTTTAGAATTTAATGAAAATGAAGGCACAACATAGCCATACTTATGGGACACAATGAAAGAAGTGCTAAGAGGAAAACTCATAGCTCTGAGTGCCTCCAAAAAGAAATTGGAGAGAGCATACACTAACAGTTTGACAACACACCTAAAAGTCTAGAACAAAAAGAAAGAAAGAAACCCAAGAGGAGTAGAAGGCAGGAGACAATCAGGCTCAGGGCTGAAATCAACCAAGTAGAAACAAAAAGAACTACACAAAGAATCAACAAAACCAGGAGCTGGTTCTTTGAGAAAAAAGTCAACAATACAGATAAACCCTTCGCCAAACTAACCAGAGGTCACAGAGAGTGTATCCAAATTAACAAAATCAGAAATGTAGAGGGAGACACGGGACTGGAGAGATGGCCCAGTGGTTAAGAACACCAATCTGTTCTTCCAAAGGACCTGGGTTCAATTCCCAGTATCCACACGGCAGCTTACAACTGTCTGTAACTGCAGTTCCAACGGATCTGGTACACTCACACCAACGCACATAAAATAAAGTTAAATAAATAATTTTAAGAAAAAAAGGGAGATACAAGAACAGAAATGGAGAAAATTCAAAGAATTATCAGATCCTACTACAAAAGCTTATACTTAACAAAACTGGACAATTTGGAGGAAATGGACAATTTTCTAGATAGATACCAGGTACCAAAGTTAAATCAGGATCCAACAAACAATCTAGACAGTCCCATAACTCCTAAAGAAATAGAACTCTGCAGTAATTAAAACTCTCCCAACAAACAAACAAACAAACAAACAAACAAAAACAAAAAAAAAAAAAAAGAACACAAAACCCAGGGAAGAATTCTATCAGACCTTCAAAGAAGATCTAATATCAATACTCTACAAAGCATTCCACAAAATAGAAACAGAAGGAAGACTACCAAATTCGTTGTTTGAAGCCACAATTACGCTTATACCTAAACCACACAAAGACCCTAAAAAGAATGAGAACTTCAGACCAATGTCCCTTATGAATATCAACGCAAAAATATTCAATAAAAAAATTTTTTTGCCACCAACAGCACTGTGCAGTTTATTAACCATTCAAGTATAGTAGCATCTGGTGAGATTGGGACAGAATTGGGATCGCAAAGTGAACAGATACTCAGCATCTAATGGGTTGGAAGAAGCCACTACATACTCTTCACGAACGTCTTCCACAGTCAATACAGCACTAGCCATTGACCCAGCACACCGAATGTGCCCGAGTGGAAAAGATGCAACGAGAAAAATAGCTACGTTAGAAAGACCAACACTTTAAAAAAGAGCAAAACACTTTCAGTTTCTCCCCTTGAGCCCCTAAAATATCTCACGGTCTGGATCTACCTATACGGTCCTACATCAGCTTCTAGAATATTTGTCAGGAGGGAAAAAGTAAATGACACTGGCCAGTACAGTCTTTGGATATTTAGGAAGGGGTCGGGGAGAAAGTCAGTTCTCGGAACAACTTAGCCTCGGTCTCGTCCGCAGGGTCTTTGGATTCTTTGTTCTTCCGCACCTCTTCAACGTGCTTGTCCTTCTCTCGCAAACGCTCCAGCTTGGCAGCCATTTGCGCCTCCCGGTTCTCTTTGTTAGCCTCCATTTTGTGGGTCAGTTTCTCCTCTGCCATTTTGCTGAAGTTGTTGTTCTCCTCAATAGCTTTTTGGAGCACTTCTTTTTCATGCTCCCGCTTCTCAGCAAGCTGCTTCAAGACTTCTGCTTCATGAGACTTGCGTCTTTCTTCTGCAGCTTCTAATTTCTTCTGAATTTCCTCCAGGGAAAGATCCTTCTTCTTTGAGGGGGGAAGGGGGAACTCGGGGACAGATTCTTTTGATCGAGGGCTGAGAATCAGCTCAAAAGCCTGGCCGGAAGCATGCTTCTCCAGCTCTTTCACCTGAATATCAGAAGATGCCACGTTGGACAGAAGACAAGAGACTGGCTGTACACTCTACACAATCCACTGGCAAGGAAAGCCCTGCTCAGTCCGAACCGCCTGGCCACACTCTGTCAATAAAATTCTTTAAACCTGAATCCAAGAACACATCAAAACAATCATTCACCATGATCAACTAGGCTTCATCCCTATATGGAAATCCATGAACATAATCCATTATATAGCCAAACTCAAGGAAAAATAACCACAGGATAATTTCATTAGATACTGAAAAAACATTTGACAAAATTCAACACCCCTTCATGATAAAAGTCTTGGAAAGATCAGAAATTCAAGGCCCACACCTAAACATAGTAAAAGCCATATACAGCAAACCAGTAGCCAACATCAAACTAAATGGAGAGGAACTTGAAGCAATCCCACTAAAATCAGGGACTAGACAAGGCTGCCCACTCTCTCCCTACTTATTCAATATAGTATTTGAAGTCCTAGCCAGAGCAATCGGACAACAAAAAGAGGTCGAAGAGATACAAATTGGAAAGGAAGAAGTCAAAATGTCACTATTTGCAGATGATATAATAGCATGCTTAAGTGACCCCAAAAATTCCACCAGAGAACTACTTAACCTGATAAACAACTTTAGCAAAGTGGCTGGGTATAAAATTAACCCAAAGAAATCAGTAGTCTTCCTCTACTCAAAGGATAAATAGGCTGAGAAAGGAATTAGGGAAATGACACCCTTCACAATAGTCACAAATAATATAAAATACTTTGGGGTGACTCTAAACAAGCAAGTGAAAGCTCTGTATGACAATAACTTCAAGTCTCTGAAAAAAGAAATTGAAGAAGATCTCAGAAGATGGAAAGATCTCCCAAGTTCATGGATTGGCAAGATAATATAGTAAAAATGGCCATCTTTCTGAAAGCAATCTATAGATTCAATGCAATCCCTATCAAAATTACAACTCGATTCTTCATAGAGTTAGAAAGAGCAAATTTTGCAAATTCATTTGGAAAAGCAAATAACCCAGGATAGCAAAAACTATTATCAACAATAAAAGAACTTCTGGAGTAATCTCCATCCCTGACCTCAAGCAGTATTACAGAGCAACAGTGATAAAAATTGTATGGTATTGGTACAGAGACAGGCAGGTAGATCAGTGGAATAGAATTGAAGACCCAGAAATGGTCTTCAATAGGTGACCACACACCTATGGTCACTTGATCTTTGGCAAAGGAGTTAATACTATCCATTGGAAAAAAGACATTTTCAACAAATAGTTCTGGTTCAACTGGAGGTCAGCATGTAGAAGAATGCAAACTGACCCATATCCTTGTATAAATTTCAAGTCCAAGTGGATCAAAGACCTTCACATAAAACCAGATGCACTGAAACTAATAGAAGAGAAAGGGGTAAGAGCCTCGAACACATAGGCACCAGGGAAATTTTCCTGAACTGAACACCAATGGCTTATGCTCTAAGATCAAGAATCAACAAATGGGATCTCATAAAATTACAAAGCTTCTGTAAGGCAAAGGATACTGTCAATAGGACAAAACGGCAACCAACGTTTTGGGGAAAGGTCTTTACCAATCCTACATCTCCTAGAGGGCTAAGATCTAATACATAGAAATAACTCAAGAAGTTAGACTCCAGAAAATTAAATGATCCTATTAAAAAGTGGGGTACAGAGCTAAACAAAGAATTCTCAACTGAGAAATACTTAATAGCTGAGATGCCCTTAAAGAAATGCTCAACATCCTTAGTCATCAGGGAAATGCAAATCAAAACAACCCTGAGATTTCACCTCACACCAGTGAGAATGGCTAAGATCCAAAACTCCGGCGACAGCAGATGCTGGCGAGGATGTGGAGAAAGAGGAACACACCTCCATTGTTGGTGGGATTGCAAGCTGGTACAACCATTCTGGAAATCAGTCTGGAGGTTCCTTAGAAAATGAGGACCCAGCTATATCACTCCTGGGCATATGCCCAAAAGATGCTCCAACATATAACAAGGACACATGTTCCACTATGTTCATTGCAGCCTTATTTATAATAGCCAGAAGCTGGAAACAACCCAAATGTCCTTCAACAAAGGAATGGATACAGAAAATGTGGTACATTTACACAATGGAGTACTTACTACTCAGCTATTAAAAACAATGACTATACGAAATTCTTAGGCAAATGGATAGAACTAGAAAATATCATCCTGAATGAGGTAACCCAATCACAAAAGAGCACACGTGATATGTACTCACTGATAAGTGGATATTAGCAAAAAAATTTGGAATACCTAAGAAAAAATTCACAGATCATACGAAGTTCAAGAAGAAGGAAGACCAAAATGCTTCATTCCTTCTTAGAAGGGAGAACAAAATACTCATGGAAGGAAATATAGGGACAAAGAGTGGAGCAGGGACCGAAGAAATGGTCATTCAGAGACTGCACCACTTGGGGATCCATCCCATA
This sequence comes from Rattus norvegicus, assembly GCF_021556685.1. Taxonomy (NCBI): domain Eukaryota; kingdom Metazoa; phylum Chordata; class Mammalia; order Rodentia; family Muridae; genus Rattus; species Rattus norvegicus. The sequence continues at coordinate 95,149,135 of NC_141541.1, forward strand.
TGCAGCCACCAAACCCAGTCACTATTGCTGATGTCAAGAAGTGCTTGCTGACAGGATCCGATCCCTACTGATACAGATGAGGAAGCTTGCAGGTAACCGTTGGACTAAACAAGGGAACCCCAATGGAGGAGTTAGAGAAAAGACTGAAGGGGTTTACAACCCCATAGGAAGAACAAAAATATCAACCAACCAAACCCCACCAGAGCTCCCAGGGACTAAGCCACCAACCAATGAGAACACATGGAGGGACCCATGACTCCAGCCACAAATGTAACAGAGGATGGCATTGTCCAGCATCAATAGGAGGAAAAGTCCTTGGTTCTATGAAGGTTTGTTTCCCCAGCGTAGGGGAATCCCAGGGTGTTGAGTTGGGAGTGGATGGGTGGGAGTGAGAGCATCCTCATAGAAGCAGGGGGAAGGAGGATGAGGTATGGAAGAGGGGGAAAAGGGGATACCATTTGAAATGTAAATACATAAAATATCCAAGAAAAATAAAATTAAAAAAAAAAAGAAAATGTCACGAAAAAAAAGGAGGTAATGAATTCAGAGTATACCCAACTGTGATGATGATTTACTTTAATATTATGTCTATATAATTTATTGAATGTTGGGAAGTAAGAAAATAGATGTTGTTTGCATTATTTTCTAATACTCTGATAAAATCAAAACAGTATAACAAAAGTAAATGAATGACATTAGAAACTTAAAACTCTCAGGAGATTAGTCAAAGGCCTCTGAGAGACAAACCTTTGCTCAGTAAAGTATAAAATGGAAGTCACTGAATGCACGTTCCCTAAAACATCCAGCCGTAGAGACCCGACTCTTTTGTTGATGCTGTTTTGTTCTGAGACAAGGTCTCACTATGTAGCCCTGGTTGTCCTGGAACTCACTATGTGGACCAGCTGGCCACAGAGATCTGCCTATGTCTGACTCCCAAGTGCTGGGATTAAAAGCATGTGCCACTATGCCTGGCTGAGGCAGAGCTACTGAGGAGACCAGCAAGCGCTCACATGAACTCTATATAGAACCTTGGGTCTGAGACGGAACACGGGGCCGTCGAAGTCAGTGGAAATACCTGAGAATTACTCTATAAAACACTGACGTGACTTCTCCTCCCTAACCTACTGCTACATGTTATTAAAGTTTGGGCAGTATCTTAGTTATTAAGATATAAATGTTATTTTTTTTACATGAGAACTCAAAATACAGAATCCTCCTACCTGTTACTTGATTTCCAAAAAAACAAAAAACAAAAACAAAAACAAAAAAAAAACAAAAACAAAACAGAAACAACTGAAACAAAAATGGATTCTGACTTTTAGAACCAGAATTAAGCTCAACACTAAGTGAGTTCCACTTTTGCCTGTAAGGATCAATCAGTAACTCTTAGAAACCCGAGATTCCTAATACTATTGAAAAATGGAATTAGAGAGGAAAATAGCCTAGAATCCAGCCCTCAAGCGTGTTATTTCAAAACAATGTGCGCAAGGTTTACGAGATCCTTCAGGCAGAAAGAAAAAATATCAAGTCCAGACGAACACAGAGGAAGCAAGAATTCCTTTTCTGCAACAAATCCCAGCAGCCCTCTTCTACTTACACCGTTCAGGGCTGAAGAACCCCAGTTGCCAGTTCAAGGCTCCAGGGTACTCACCTCTGGACCTGCCATCATTAACCCCTGCCCTCAGCTGCACAGATCTCCTCTCTCGGGGAGGCTATCTGGGTAGCCACTTCCTTAGAGCAGGGTGACTAGTCCTACGGAGCTCAGGGAAGGAATGTTCGTGCATTACTGAGCTAAAAGACAGTTACACAGCAGGAAGAACAATTCCCATCTAATAGATAGGTGAATGCAGCTCCTGACGCCATGCCACGAGCATGCCAGCCTCACCTCCATATTCAGAAGTGAAGGGTGTCAAACTTTTCCATAAAGGTTAAATATTTTACCCTGTGTGGGATCTATGTCACAAATACTCAAGTCCAGTGTCAGGGAGCAAAGCCACCAGGTGATACATGTGTAGACTGCATACCTGTGCTTCAGTAAAACTACAAAGGCACAGGGAAGTCCTGGATTTATCCAGTTTGCTGCGGTTTGCCCCCTGATCTAAACCAAGCAAGCACACATTGTCTATGTAAATTCTTTTTTGTTGTTGTTGTTTTTACAAAGCCCAAGTCAATTCCACTCCTTATCAATACGTGCATGTGTGTGACAGTTACACAGAAAAACTGTCGTCTCCTCCAATGAATTCTTATGCACCATGTCTTCTGGATAAAACACGTACCATAGAATTTGTAGCCCCTTGGAGACTAACGGTTTCTTTTGAAAACTGGTAGAGCTATGAAAAGTTGCCAAGGGGAAAAAGAATGTACACATACACAACACTTCGACCCAGTTTTTAAAAGGTTCACTGCTACCCTGAAATTTGCTAAAGATGAGGACAATATGTCAAAGGGCTTTAAGTCTCTGCCACTTCTTCTGAATTCATTATCTTTACTGAATTGCAAGTACCCCGAAGCTGGTTTGACACTGCAAGCTGCTGACAGTTGCTGTGGGACAGGAATCTGGAAACTTAGCTGGGTAAGTCTGCTTTTAAATCTCTTCTTAGATTACAGTAAAGATATCTTCAGAGGCTCAATGCATCTAGAGGTTCTGTGTAGCTAATAGGGCTACGTCCAAGATGGTGAGCTCCTCTAGGCATCAGTGAGGACCTCTGTCCCTCACAGGGCCCTCTGTGTCTGGACTGTCTTCATGCTATCAGGTGGGTCGCTATAGAGTAAGCAAACCATGACACAGTGCACGTCACCCACTGTGACTATGTACGGCTGTTCTCGGACGTCACTGCATATGACTTTGTGAAAAGTTGCTAAATCCTCTCACTCTCAAGAGCCCCATCTCTTCAACGGGGTGATGTCAGAGAACATGTGCACGTATTTCAAACTACCCCATACCTCCAAGGAATTGCATGACGCCAAGCACCGAGAAGATAGGACTGTGATTTTACAACGTTTTAAACTATATTTATTTTATTTGTACATGACATACATGTGTGTGCTCACACGCCACAGTACACGTATAGCAGTCAGCGGACAATGTGCGAGACTCTAGCCATTCCTTCTATCATATGGGTCTTGGGGATGGCACTCCGGTGGTCAGCCTTGAGTGCAGGCATCTTTACCATCCGAGTATTCTAGCTGGCCCCCAGACTATTCCTAATCTGTTTGGGGTCTCCCGCTGATCCCGGCAGCACGCTATTTTTTAAGTATCTAGCAATGATACATCAATACAGCAAATTAGGGAAAAATCAAGTGGCACTTCATAAGAGTTCGGCAAATCAGACAGCAAACAACTTTTGGAAGCATCTAAATAGAATCTTTGGCTAGTTAACTTCTACAAATGAATTAAACTATAAAATGAAGAATGGATAATGAATCCTGAGCCATGCTTCTCCGTGTAAGATTCTCCTCCCACAAATTTATATAAAAGGATGAGGAAAGGATGAACTTTACTGGAAGAGTGACTGTTTCTGAAAATTAAAAAAAAAAAAAAAAAGAACAAAGTAAGGATAATGATCTGCCTTCCAACTGGGCTGAAAAAGATCCTTTCTCCCCAGAGCATTTCTCCCAGGAGTTCTTGACTCTCTGCATTTTCCCTTAAGGTTTTTCATTGTGGATCTGCATGTCTATAGACCTGCAAGGTGTACAGCCCCGCGAGGTGGAAGTGTCAGGAGCAGTATAGCTGCGGAGGATAAGAAGTACATGTCACATTAGCACGGACCAGTGTCACCCGCAGAAGTGCATAATACACTAGTGGAAAGTGAAGATCTACATGAAAAGAAACAGCTGTAAGCCAATTTAATATTATCCTTCAAATGCCCTGTGCATAAACACGCAGAGAATTTATAATGTAGTCCACTATGCCCATCACTTATAAGGCATGGCTCTAAAGTAAAGAGGTGGTAGCTTGAATCGGTCCATTCTCGGACAGACATATTAGAGGAGGGGAGATGAGGTGAGCAGAAGTGAGAGTAGGGGAAGGGAGGGGAGGGGTGAAGAGAGGAGAGGAGAGGAAAGGAGAAGGGAGGAGAGGGGAAGAAAAGAGAAAGGAGGAAAGGAAAAGGGAGGAGAGGAGAGGGGAGGAGAGGAGAGGAGAGGAGAGGAGAGGAGAGGAGAGGAGAGGAGAGGAGAGGAGAGGAGAGGAGAGGAGAGGAGAGGAGAGCAGAGGAGAGGAGAGGAGAGGAGGAGGACAAAATGAGTTTTCAAATGAACCATGAGCTAGAGGCAGAGGGCAGTTTTGGGATGGATAGCTTCCACTCCATCCTTTGCTCTCCTCCAGGACATGGTGCTATGGTGTATAGAAATCTCCTAACTAAGAGTGTGTACTTGGAGAGGGGCTGTAGTAGCTGTAGTTTCACACAGGACAGTTGATTTTCTATTTACAACCTAGCACGCTAAGCAGAGTTCAACACAAAAAGCTGAAGCAGTGATCCATTCACTCTCAGTGCTAGAAGCCAGAGACTGCTTCTGTGTGTAGCCCTTAACAGGCCCTGCCTCTGTGCCTGGGTTCCTTTGCATATAGCCACCATGTGAATGGTAGTTCATGTGACTCTAGATAGATCAGTCACTTCCCCAGCCTTCGTGATCTATGAGAGCAACACTTGCATACCTAACCCACAGTGAGTTAGTTACATGCATGAATAAACAAAGGAACCCAGACACTTGGCTCTCTGTCTAGTAGGATAAGATGCATGTATGTGGATGAAAAAAATAATTCCGTGTTCATACAAAATTCATAAGTCCTACATACCACACATCCCTCACACCAATTCACATCAAATCGTAGAATATTGAGACAACTGAAACTGTGTGTGAGATATATATATATATATATATATCTCACACACACACACACACCAGTCAGCAAGGCACAATTTATTGATAGCATAATCATAATAATACCAGTTACTGCACATCAAGCGACATTTTACTAAGGCAATCTTAGCATTATCTGGTTATACCACCTTTCTCTTCCTTTTCCCCACACACAGAACTACTACCTGAATTACTGCCATCTGAAGCACATCTTGGGAAATACATACTAAAATCAATTTACCTTTGCAAAGCAGCCTAACCTTCAACCCCCTGCTCCGTAATCTCTCACCCCCAGCTCTCTCACCGAGCACTGTCATCTCTGCGAAGCTTTTCCTTAACTTAAATGAATGGGAAGGCACCTTTCTTGTCTATCATGGTATATCATATGGATCAACTTCCAAGATAAACTCCAGAAATAATGCTGTCTTAATTGTGTTCTATCCTGCAAACCTCTAACCAGTGAAATGCACACACAGGAACTCTGGGTGAATTTTCAATCGAGCTGAATCTGAGGCTAAGCACTACTCATTAACTACTCACACCAAGAGAAAAAAAAAGCCATGCCTTCAGCCTATAAGTGAAATCAAACAAAGTAAAGAGCTTGGGATAAAACTCTTTAAAATGCTTGTAAGTATCCCACGATCGTGGAATTAACTGTTCATTACTTAACATGGTAAATCTGTCCCAAAAGGGAATAAATTAAAGCCGGAGCTGGAAGCTGCCACTTGGCTTGATGACAGCTTTACACATACAGAAAACCGGGGACCACATTTCCGGCTGTCTCTGTCACACTCCCTCCAAATGCAATATACTATGGTCTTCAATAATTTCTCAGTACCCCAGGCGCTGCAGGTCAGCTCGGTAATAAATGCCCTAACCATCGCCTCCGACTACAGATGAGATCATCAATCCTACAACTGTCTCACACTCTGAAGTGCCACCATCTCCATACAGATAGCGTTATTAAACTTAAGAACCCCATTTCTGCATTGACAGTCTGAGGCCCTATAGCGATCTTTTCCATTTAGGACAGCAATGTTCTAGTTTTATTGTGCTCTTTTAAGGCATACCTGCTGAGTTATGGGTAAAATATACTTATAATTTAGACATATTGATAACCACATGAAGTGCAGTTTGGTTAAGAATTTTTCTAAAAACGGCATTTAAAATGAATTACGTGTGTGAGCATGCACACACACATGCACATACACACACATGCACACATGCGCGCACACACACACACAACTCAAATTTTGTATTATTTCGGTAGTTTTTCAAAATAATTTTATCAAGAACATTAAAGGCACATGGTAAATTAAGACAAGGATTATACAGAGACTAAAAAAATTATTGGAAGGGGGTGAGGTAGATACATAAGTAGATATTAAAGAAGCCCAGAAAAGGGAAAGGAAAAAAAATAGTCAACAAAGTTGGAAGAAAGACAAGCTTTTGCAAAGAAGGCCAGCAGGTGAGGCAAATGGGGGAAAAAAAGACATCAAGATAGCTTCAAGCTGTTCGTAGGACCATGGTCATGGTAATGGCAGCAGCTTAATAAAATAAGACAGGCTTATCGGTGGCCAACTAGGACTGCTGTCTGCAACTGACAGGTAACAGAGGGACAGGGATGCTGGAATGAGGCTCAGAACCAACAACCGAGAACAGGTGCTATGAGGCAGCTACAAGGGGAGGTAGGGGAGCAGGCGTTCGAGAGGACCGTCCTGAGAGAACAAACATGCTGTGAATACACACTCTTCACAGTCTGTAAACGCCAGCAGTCTGCTTCCGGTCAGTGACTGCAGGACAGTCTGTAAACACCACAAAGGGCAGCGATGGGGCTGTGCATAATGGCATCGTGGCACTCACCTAGCCTGGCACCTGAGAGCCCGAGGCAGGAGAATCAGGAGTTTGAAGCCAGGCAAGATCCTGTCTCAAAATAAACAAACTAAACAAACAAATAAATAAATAAAGATACATGGCTGGCAGAATCAAGGATTTTCAGCAAACCTGTTCTTAATTCTTAAGTCTACCGTAGTTCAGCTGCCTCAGTGGGCAGGAACATTAAATTCTACACAGCACTTTCCCCACTGAGATGCTAGGGAGATTCAATAATATAATTTATTATAAAGCTCAGCACAGATCTGCTGCATATTAAAAGGTTGATCTATAAAAATTACTATTAGGCAAATTAAAACCACAATATTTATTCTTAAAGGGCCTATTTAAGAAGAGAGTGGGGTACTGGAGGGATGGTTCAGTGGTTAAGCACACACCATTCTTGCCCAGGAACCAAACTCAGCTCCTAGCCCTTAAGCTTGGCATTTCATAACTTCAGTTCCAGGGTATGTGATGCCCTCTTCTACTCATATGCACACACCCACACACAGATACTCATATATGTAATTAAAAATAAACATTAAAAAATTAAAATTATAAGTATGACTGGAAATCTACCATATCCATAGAAAACTTCCTTGAACCCAGAGACACTTCTATTAGGAAAATTCCATTATGTCTGAGTAACCTTTTAAAGGTAACTTGCTAGCCTAGTATATAATAAACTGTCAGCTGTGCTTCCTAATTGCTCTTTGGCCACCAAAAGCCAGGCAGATGTCCTTGTCTGGGCTGCCTCCCAGGGACATGTTGATTTCTAAGGCCTGTGCAGTACTGGCCCCACCCATCACCTGGGCATCATGGGAGATCTGGCCCTGGAAAGATGAGGACTGGAGAGTTGACCCTACCACTAGCCAGCTGTAGTCCTCAGGACAGCCGGCCTTGCACACTGCAGGAGCTATGAGTGAGTCAGCCCTGAGGACAAGAGTGTGGGAATGCTTGCCCTACCATGTTTTCCCTCCCCTCCATTTTGCCCTCTTCACCAGCTGTGGGTTGGAGAGTTGGCCCCAATGGGGTCATGAGAGCAGAACTGTCCCCCCACCCCTCTGTTGCAATTCTTGGAAGAGCAGGCACTGCATCTCACCTGAGCAGCATAAAAGAGCTGGCCCTGACTGCAGGGGTGAAGGTGCACTGGCCCCTGAGGGTGTGAACATATGAGAGTTGGCCCTGAAACTTGTCTGCTAGGCAGCAGCACAGACAAGGAAGATGCCTTTCTCCCCTCCCTCATGTCTTACCATCTATGGCAGGAGGGAGAGCTGACCTCAGAGTCATGAGAGTGGGAGAACTGGGCATGTCCCTCACAAGCTACTACCCTCTACCTTCCCTGGGAAGCAGGGTAAAGCTAGCCCTGGTCTTGAGAGCAGGAGAGCTGGCAAGCTGAGCAGCTTAGATAACCTCTCAGGCCCAAATCCAAAGTTCTGAATTGGCCCATCCAACCTCTACTCCATTGATGAACTGCTGAAGTGCAAGAAGGGGCCAGTCCTACAGACCTAAAATGACATGCTCTCCATGATATAGGGCAACAATAGGATATCCAAGAGGAGGAGTCCCAGTGAGATTCCAGTACTGACATTGAGAGAGTAACTGTAGAGGAATTTTAATCCACCAACATGGCTACTCTGGCTGGAGTACAGAAATGAGAAGCTAAGAGTAGTGCAGGGAGAGAAGAGAGAATCAGTCAGTTCTGTTCAGTCAGTTGAGTTCAGTTCAATCAGTCAGCAGAGGAGGAAGTTTTACCTGGATAGTTTTACAAAGACAGATTGCAGAGAGAACAAGCTTGACACAGGTGAAGAGAGAACAAGCCAGAAAATGAGAAGGAGCCAGAAGATTAGAACATATTGTTAAAGTTAATATGAGGCCAAGCAGAGCAATTCAGTGAGTAACCGAGAGAAGCAAGCTTGAATCAGTCAGCTTGGAGAGGAATTTTGAACCAGAACAGTTGAGTTGAACCAGTCAACCAGAGTTAAGGAAAAACTAGAAAGGATGAGCTTATTTAACAGTAAGCCTCCACCAAGATGACAATTTTATCAGGCATGTAAAAGATATTTTTACAAGTAGCAGAAGTATCAGACCAATGAGTCATTACAATCAAAGAAATGTTGACAAAATGGTATACTGTGGGACACACTGTGACACACTACAGCTTCCACAATGAGATTTTCTTTTCCTCTGTGTTTGGGGGTAGGTTGGAAGGGTGGAGGGTGAGTACAAGGGGAAGAGGAGAAGAGTAGGATTGAGATTCATGATCTGAAATTCATAGGGAACCAATAAAATACTTAAAAAAAATAAATTTCCATGATGTCTGAGTAACCTTTCAAAGGCAACTTGCCAGCCTAGCCTATAATAAACTGTCAGCTGTGCTTCCCAATTACCCTTTGACCTTATTGATCTAGAAACAATCACTGTGATAAAATTAGCAAGGTTAAGTCACTATGCCAGCAAAGTTATCATTATTTTAGGTGGATAAAAGGAGAAAAAATATGGAAATAGCAGACACCAAAGAAACAAATTTAAGAAAAGAACACTCCGTGTGCTCTAAAATAATTTTCTACACATTTACTGTTGTATAATTGCCAAAGGTATAAGGGAAAGTGTATTGGGCGTACAACACTATAAATATTCTAGCTAAGGAAGACCTTACCCATGTTAAAATACCCACAACCCAAAGAACTAACTTCCATATCATAAATTATAATCGGTGATGTTTGGAAAGGAAAATAGAGGCACATAAGTAACTACAGACTCTTAACAAACAACATATGACCAGTGCAGAGCATCTTAGAAGTTGCAGTATTCCACTCTGATTAGACAGGACAAAGTCTATGAAAGGCACAGGAGAAAATAGCTGAAGAGGACCTCAAATGTTACTTCAAGGACATAAAGACTTGAGGTGGGCAAAGAGGAGAGTATTGACGTGATTTTTACATGGGACGGACTGCAGACATAGCCTGGATCAGAGTTGACAGGCTTGAAGGGTACAAAAAATATCATATATATATATATATATATAGATATAGATATAGATATAGATAGATAGATAGATAGATATCATAATGAAGTACAAAAATGTCACCACGAAGCCCATTATTTTATACCATCAATGTATAAAAGACTAATTATATATACTAAGGGCCAACCACAGAGCTCAGTGAGTAATGCCAACTGCTGTCAAGCCTTACTATTGGAGTTCTATCCCTAAGACCCACATGTGGAATGAGAGAATCAACTCCCTCAAGTCACACTCGTCTCCAAATGTGCACCATGACACGTGTACATCTATGGACACACACTAAATGAAAAAATAAATAAATTATATATATATATGTATATATATATGTATATATATTCAAAATGGCAAAGGGATGATATGGCTGATGGAACTGTGAGGAGAAAAAATAGGTGTGAAGAAAATGACCCAGGTAGAATAGACAGGTTAGACGGGGTGAAGTGAAAAACAAAGGCTAACTCTAGGTTTTGAGCCCAGGCAAAGAAGAAAATTCAAGAAGTCATATTGCTATAGACACGAGAAAAGAGAAATATGTGTCACTGTAGTGTTAATGAGTTTCCTCTACCTTGGGTACATAGAATCTGAGAAGTCAGTTGGATTTGTAGCAGAGACAATGAAATGGGAATGCAAGCAAAGAATTCAAGTCAAAGGAAGGGCTATAGTGTGTACTCAAATGGTTTTACTCAGCAGGAGTGTGTGTGCGTGTTTGTGTGTGTGTGTGTGTGTGTGTGTGTGTGCATGTGTGTGTGTTATACATAATTGTGAGGTGGGTGTGTACATGTGTGCATGAATGTGTCTATATGTGGAGGTCAGAAGTTGATATTGGGTGGTGTCTTTTCTCTATCATTCTCCACCCTTGTGTTTGTTTGATATGGGGTCTGACCAAAGCTCTCAGACTTGACTTACACTGGTTGACCACTGAGCTTCAGGAATCCACATGATTCTAACTTCAATCCCTCAGCACTGGGGTTATAGGCATGCACTGCACTGCTGAAGCCCATTATTTATCTGGTGGCTTCTGGGAATCTAAACTTACGTTTTCATGCTTTCACAGCAGGCAATTTTATGATTGTGCCATCTCCCAAGTCCAGGAATAAGAGTTTCTATCATGAGAGCAGAAGTCAGCGAAGACGCCAGGGAAAGCATTCCAAGGCTTTAGGGAAAAGTGTAGAAATGGCATGAAAAAAGACTGACTAAAAAGAAGAAAGGGAAGAGGTTAGAAGGCAGAGGAAAACCAGAAAGTAGGGGCAAGCTCTTTCCAGAAGAAACGTCAATAGTTTCTGAATTGTAAGGACTGAGGACAGTGATGTGGCTTACGTTCACTGGTTTCTGCATCAGTCCATTCAGTAAATGGTAAGGAGGAAGCATAGGTAGGCTTGCTGCAAAGATCTTAAACAGGACGAACGGCCAAAGCTTTTGACTCCAATTTTAATTGTGACAAGATGAAAATTTAAAACTTTTGTGTGTCAAAAACCATCATTAAGTTTAAAAAGCGAGTTGCAGGGTGTAAACAGTTATCATTCCCAACCAGATAAAGGGTTGATACTACAATTTATAAGAACTTCACTCTCTCACTCACAGACAGTATAAGTAAGCAAAGAAATATAAACAGATTGTCCACGCAAAAAACTCAAAGGTCTTGTACAAACTCAAAGGTACCTTACAAAATGTAATTCCATCAGTGTGGCTGTGATCAGTAATTCCATCAGTGTGGCTGTGATCAATAAGCTTGCTAATACAACTTAACAGGAACAGTGAGAGGATGAAGGAGAGCTGCCCCTGGAAGAACAGGACGGTTCACCACCGGATCCATCACTAATTCCAATCTCCCACCAATAGGACCAGGGCTTCTCCATGGCTAATTCTAGACTCTGGACTTTGTTGTGATATCAGCTATAAGGATGTGTTCAAAATTACAAATATGAGACACATCCAAAGGGTGTGTGGTCCAGCCGAAAACAATGGCCAAAGGTGAGCAATTTGAATGACAGCCACAGGTGAGGAAGAATAAGATTAACCAGAGATGTCAGATTATAATTTTAAAAAAGAGTAGATGACATAAAACAAAAGAGCATGGATGTTTATGATATAATATTTCATTGGAGAAGACTTGGTGATATTCAAATACTGTGTGGAGTCGATGAATGGTGATGTGCTAATACTACTGCACTGGTTTGAGAAAGGTGCCATGGTAACAGAAGGTGAGAACACATGGGAAACTGAAATTGAGTCAGGGGTTCACAGAGCAACCCGCAGTGTTGTAGTAAGTCACAGAAAAAGATTACTTACATCTTTGTTACATCAATATGCCCCAGGAGTAGACTTTCCACTTCTTTCTATCAATGTTACTATTCAATATGGATGCATTGTGGACCATATGTATGTTTTCGCACTATGCGTATGGAGGGCAGAAGAGGGCATCAAATGCCCTGGAAATAGAGTTGTAGATGGTAGTGAGCCACCATATGGTTGCTAGGAACTGAACTCAGTCCTCTAGAAGAAGAAGCAGTGCTCTTAACCATTGAGGCATCCATCCCTCTAGCTCCTCCATTCACTTTAAAGAAAGACTTTCAGACACGTGAAAAGAGGCATGTACAAAGGTTTTTGCTGCAGAACATTTAATATCCAAGAAAAAAATTAAGTAAAATATCCAAATCACAAAAGATCTACATTATGAATTATATACATTAGTTTTTTAAAAAAAAAATACAATTACATATATTGAGAGGACACAATGCTGTGTGGAAAAGTAAGCTGCAAAAGAATATTATAGTGTAGGTGTCAATTGAGATAGATCAGTTGGTCAAGAGCCTGTACACAACCCTGAGGACGTGAGTTCAGAGCCCCAACAACCACAGGCATGTGAGGCACAACACATTTGAGACCCCAGAACTATAAGTGAGGGAGTAGGGGAGAAACAGGAGAATTCCTTGCTGGCTAGCCACTTAGCCAATCAGTGAGCTCGAAGTTCAGTGAGCAACCTTATCTCAAAAAAAGCAAGATAGAAAGTAATTGAAGACACCTGCCAGCATCTACTGACCTGCACACACACACACACACACACACACACACACACACACACACACACACACAGAGAGAGAGACAGACAGACAGAGACAGACAGAGAGATTGAGAGAGAGACAGAGACAGACAGAGAGAGATGGAGAGAGAGAGAGAGAGAGAGAAAGGGGGAATAGGGAGGGAGGGGAATACTATGACACTACAATCTTTATGCTGACAAAGAGTTAATAGAAAATGAACTATTTTCATATTCACTTCTCATATTGACATGAGTACATTCAGCTGTCAGGAGAGCAAACAACCTATTTACTATGTGTTACTCACACAGAGAAAAAGCAGTGGAGATGCGAATGGGTCTGTTTCTACAACTTTGGCATTATTGCTCTACAAGGTTGCCTGAGGAATTAGAGATGACTGGTTGGTTTACAGCTGTGGAGACAATAATGTTCCTATAGGTCAGGATCTGGTTGGGGATATGTAGAGAACTACAGAACATGCCCCTCAAAGACAGTGATACACATAGAAGCTTTGCACCTAAAGAGCCATTGTGATCAAAGGGCACTTGTTCCCTGAAGGAACATCACAATAGACCATGATTAGTAAGGGGATGCTAACAACAAAGTGTTCAGCTTACTGGGGTTTCAACAGAGCTGCCTGCACTTGGAGGGCTCTGGATGAAAACCTAATCCCCAAATGTTATGGACAGCAGAAGCCACAGCTCGCCATTTCAACCCTAATGTCCAAGGTGAATTAATCACTAGCCAGGAACATTCCTGCTAGTTTTCATGACAAAGTCAAAACAAAATTAGGTAGGCCCAATCAATGTATTCTTCACTCTTTACTTTACAGCCATTACAACACATATGGTCAACTCATTTCTTTACCAAACTGGATTTCCAAACTCATGGAAAATGAAGACAATTTACCTGGAAGCATACATTTGAGTGACTGCTAGAACTCCATTAAGGGACTGGAATTTAATATATTTCCAAAAGGGATCACTTTCCATCAACCATCTGTGGTGTTTTCAAAAATAATAATTGGGGAACTGCAGACATCTAATTAAAAACTTTCTCCTAAGCCCCAGCTAAGTTTCAGTGAGTGATTAGGAGCAGCAATCCCTGTCTAACTGCTAACATTCGTGAGTAACACACTACCCTGGAGCGAGACAACAAAACATTAAGCCCGTCTTAGTTAGGGTTTCACTGCTGTGAGCAGACACCATGACCAAGGCAACTCATAAGGACAACATTTAATTGGGCCTGGCTTACAGGTTCAGAGGTTCAGTCCATTATCATCAAGGCAGGAACATGGCAGCATCCAGGCAGGCATGGTGCAGGAGGAGCTGAGAGTTCTGCATCTTCATCTGGGCTGCTAGCAGAATACTGGCTTCCGGGCAGATAGGAGGGGGTCTTAAAGCCCACACCCACAGTGATGCACCTACAACAAGGCCACACCTCCAAATAGGAGGTAGCCCAAGCCACTTCTAGGCCAAGCACATACAAACCATCACAAAGCCCAATGAGCCCAACACAAATGCTGTCTGCATGTGTCCTTGGTGGGTGGATGACAAACAGTAAAGGGACAATCTCACATACACACTGCCCTTCCTTCCTTTCACACACAGGTTATGACTCAACTATTCCCATAAGAACTATTCCCATTCTTTCTACCTTTCATAAGAAAGTGAGAATCACTAGAGGCACTGCCCACTTCCCTTACATGCCATGGTCTTATTCCTGATCTGTTTCTTAGTGATTTCAAATAATTCCCAGATCATATAGGCTTTCCAAATGAAATAAGCTGTAGTTTAGGCTATTGTACACACACGGTCTAAGGAGGGATATTCCTAATCACAAATGAGATATGTGATGAATGTCTTTAATAATAAGAAACTGCCTCTGTACAGGAAAAAGTGGGTAAAAATACACGAATGGCAGACAAATATATCGAAGTGATTCTAAAGAAGCGTTTGTATTCTTCAAGAGGTGCCAGACCACTTCTCTGAACTGTTAGATTAATTTCTATCCAATGGTTTCTCTTCTAAGAATTAAAGACATTAGACTTCAAAAAATAAAAACAAACAAACAAACAAAAAAAAAACCCTGTATTTGCTATCACTAATTTCTGATCTGAAACACCAAATATAAACATTTAACCCAGAAGTTGCTGCTACCAATGTAACATGTTAGTGCATATAAAATGCACTGACAGCACGTGGCACATTTGGGGAGCAAAGAGTGCTGACATCAACCTTCTAAGACTAGAGGAGCTTTTCTCAAACAAAATATACATTTATAGCCCATTTTCACATCTCCTAATCCCATAGTGAGAGAAGATGTGGTGCAAGGAAGGAGTTCTCAGTTTGGAGCCCTAATCTTGGCTGTCAGTGACAAGCTGAACTTATTTCTGGCCCCCAGTTTCCTCCTATGTGAAATTATGGGGTAGGCGTTCACACCCAATGCTTGAGTTTGCTCTACACTACAAGGTCAACGTCTCCTGGAATGCAGAAGCAATGTCCTTAGCTTCTACATAAGGGTGGAAGTAGACACTTACTGGAGATGGTTTGAGATAGCTCTCTTTAGGACCTCAGGCATCCACACCATCATACTGGAGATGGTTTGAGATAGCTCTCTTTAGGACCTCAGGCGTCCACACCATCATACTGGAGATGGTTTGAGATAGCTCTCTTTAGGACCTCAGGCGTCCACACCATCATACTGGAGATGGTTTGAGATAGCTCTCTTTAGGACCTCAGGCGTCCACACCATCATACTGGAGATGGTTTGAGATAGCTCTCTTTAGGACCTCAGGCGTCCACACCATCATACTGGAGATGGTTTGAGATAGCTCTCTTTAGGACCTCAGGCGTCCACACCATCATACTGGAGATGGTTTGAGATAGCTCTCTTTAGGACCTCAGGCGTCCACACCATCATACTGGAGATGGTTTGAGATAGCTCTCTTTAGGACCTCAGGCGTCCACACCATCATACTGGAGATGGTTTGAGATAGCTCTCTTTAGGACCTCAGGCATCCACACCATCATATTCAAATCACCTCATATAAATGGCTTATGGAGGTATATAATTATTGAATAATAGGCCTTCTAGTATTCTGCAGGATATAAAATTGCCATAAATTAACAGTGTTTGCTCTATCTTTTTTATCAGTCAAAAGAGCACATTCCTCTAAAATGAGCCCAAACAGCTAGCATATCTCCAAAGTATTTGAGGCAATGCTGGTCTTCCCCATCTCAGGGCACAGAATGAAAAAGAAACACAGTTGAGTGTGTCTTGGCTCACAGGACACTACCAGCATAGGCATCAACAGGAAGGCAAAATAGATACATAGGACTTGGCCAGATTTAAACATTTTGTACATCAAAAGATACAATTCACAGAGTGAGTAGACTGCTAAAGAATGGGAGAGGAAATAAAAGTTATAAACCCAAGAATAAACTAAGCCAGAACACACAGAGCACAGCTTCAACTCAATCAAAATACCCAACAACCCAGTAAAAAACTAGAACACATGCTTTTGTGATGATGGCATACGAGTGACCAAAGCATATGACCTGATGCTCAGTGTGTTACTATGCTGGCAAGGTTTTGTCAACTCAACACAAACCAGGAAGGTGTTACCTCAATTGCAAAAATGCCCCAGCCAGATTGGCCTGTGGGCAAGTCTAGGGGGGATTTTCTTGATTAATGATCGATGTGGGAGGAACCAGCACACGGTGGGTGGTACCAATCTAGGTCATGGGTTGTATAACCCAAGCGAAGCAGACTGAGAAAGCCTTGGGGAGTGTGATGGTTTGTATACGCAATGCACTATTTGAAGATGTGGCCCTGTTGAAGTAGATGTGGCCTTGTTGGAGTAAGCCTGTCACTGTGGGTGTAGGCTTTTAAGACACTTATCCTAGCTACTTGTAAACCAATAATCTGCTAGCAGCCTTCAGATGAAGATGTAGAACTCTTCAGCTCTGTCCGCACCATGCCTGCCTGGACACTGCCTGGATGCTTCCATGTCCCTGCCGTGATAACAATAGACTGAACCCCTGAACCTGTAAGCCAGCACCAATGAAATGTTGTCCTTATAAGAGTTGCCTTAGCTATGGTGTTTGTTCACAGCAGTAAAACCCTAACTAAGACAGGGAGCAAGGCAGCAAGCAGTGTTCTTCCAAGGTCTCTCCTTCTGTACCTGCCTCTAGGTTGCTACCCTCAGCTACCCTGGATGAGGGATTACTACTTGTAAGCTGAAATAAACCCTTTTCTTCCCCAGGTTGCTTTTTGGTCTTGGTGTTATTACAGGAGCAGGAGAGACACGTGGGCACTCGCTATCACCAGATAACTCCATCGACCTTGCAATGAGACCTCTCCTCATATTCTTTAGGTCAGCTAGCATCAAAGTAATTTCTCCTAAAGCCACACCCACACCAAAGGTAAAACACACAACAACGAAACCAAGAGGAGAGAAACAAAGAAATCAACAGGCAAGTAAATCAAAACAAACTTCTAGGACTTCTTGGGAAATAATATATAGGATTCTCCAAACCAGACCAAAGGGACTGCAATCATACTTCCGGGCACGTGAAATAAGGATCATTTCCCTTAGAGAAAAAGGAGAAGTATAATGACAACGAAAATTTGGTTATATTTCACAATTTACTCTGTTTAACAAAGTTAGCCTGTGAGATCACAAGGGTTTTGGTTCATGTTACAGAGGAATTGATTGTATTTGCTGATACCAAGAAAACTGTGGGCTATCACACACAAAAGGAGAAGGCAGAAGTAGCCTGATTTCAAGAGACATTTCCAAGCAGGGTCTCATCTTTGGCATGTTAATATTTGGGACCAGAAGACTCTTTGTTATAGATGGTACTCCCTAATATTCCAGGGGGGTGTCTAAGAAAACTCCTTAACAATTTAATAGATGGCATACTTCTTCAAGTTGTAAAAACCAAGTCTGTCTCCAAACGTTGCCAAATATCCACTGTGGGCAAAATTAACCCCAGACTCGTGAATATGAAGCTGTGGGTGTTTGACAAAATGGTAGAATCGAATTATAGAAGCTATGTTCAAAGTTAAATAGTACACAGGACCTAAGCTCTGATATGCAAATGAAAGGACAGAAAGTATGAAATGCATTATTCTGCCATGTTAAAACACAGGCCAATAGCAACGAAACAAAACAAAATAAATTAACAATCAAAAAAAAAAATTGGTGCTCACCCACCTATAAAAATGCTGGTAGGAGCAAAGAGGGAAGGCACGAAAAAAACCTTCTTCAAAATGATGAGCGATGTTGCTAGAAAGAACGAACATTCTAAAAATATTACATGACAGTTTTTTTTTTCTTTTTATGAGTGCTCAAGGAAATAAAGCCATAGTTACATTTGCTGTTTTCCTCTTTTAGACTACCATCTGGCCATCCACACTTTCACTAGAAAAAAATCTCTAGCCAATGGGACTAAAATAGTTAATGCACCACCCCATGTGTCATGAATATGCCGTGGAGTCTACAGTTTGCTCAGTTATGCCCCACAAAGTAAGGCTCTACTGTCCTCAAAAGACAGAAAATAGATGACTCAGAGCCTTCAGGGAAACACGGTCAAAAAGGGGAAAGGCACAATAAAAATTATATCATACAAGAGATAAAGTAATCAATCAAAGTCATTTACTAGACATGAACTCTTGCCCCAAGCATCTGGAAGTAATTTTTTCTTTTCTAACCAAACAGAGCAAAACTCAACTGACAATAGTCAGTGATTTTCCTTTTTTTATGCTTCCCAAGTACTTGTTAAGAATGAGTGAAAAGGGGCTAGGGAGTGGCTTGGTAGGTAAAGTCCTGCTAGACCAGTGTGTATACCTCAGTTCCGGTCCCCAAATCCAGAAAACACTGGACATGATAGTGTGCATTTGTAATCTCAGTGCTTCTACTGTAAGCCGAGAAAACAGCTAAGAGACTACAAGAAGGTCAGTGGCCTGCTGGTCTGGCATATACAGTGGCAAAACACCCTGCCTCAAAAGAAGGGGTAGTGTGGTTGAGACTAGAAACCAAAGGCTATCCTCTTGACTTCTGCGCAGACACACTCTACAGACACACAGGCAAAGATTTAAAACAAAGAATGAGTACAGTAACAGGGCAAGTTCACTAAATTCTTGTAATGTTCCACAAGAAAGACAGTTTAAAAATGCCTCATATAATGAATATATAATTATCAATGTAACTGAGCCACTCTTTGGTATTCAAAACTTATCAAAAGAAAAATGATCTGGGTGTGGTAGTGCATGCTGTAATCTCAGCATTCAGGAGGTGTTAGGGGAAAGGCAAGTTCCACATCAGCCTTGGTTTTGAGAGACCCTGTCTAAGACAAACAAACAAACAAAAATAAATAAATAAACACAAAACAGCAACTAGCCTATCCTTCCTCCCTTCCTCTCTCTGTTCCACAAGAGAGGCAGGCTATGGTACAAACAATGTACAATCACCAGTAGAGGAATTGTAATTACCAAAGGGTTACCCCGTTTCACTGGATAAAGACTGCTTTGAACTCTTTCCCAAGCAAGGAGGTCAGGACAAAGGTAGGCCTGGCTACCACAGGGCTCAATCTTGGACAGGGATTTTAATCAAATGCGCTGTGGCATGTACACACACACACACACACACACACACACACACACACACACACACTAATAGGTATAAGATATTTTCAGTCACTAAGGAATTAAATAAAGCACAGATGTGGAAGAATCAGTAGAAAGTATAATTCACCAAGCCATTGATCTCTCACACCTATATTCCTAACTGAGAGGCAGAAGCAGGAGGATCATTTAGAGTCGATGGTCAAAACAAAGAGTTGAAAGTCAGTCTGAACTACACTATGAGTTCAGAGTCAACCTTGGTATCAGACTATGATCCTTTCTGAAAAAATAGAAACAAAAATAAAATACCAGGGGCTGGAGAGATGGCTCAGCCTCCACTTCCTAAGAGCACCTGCGCTCTTGCTGTGGACCTAGATTCTGTTCTTAGCACCCATAAGGCAGCTCATAACTATCTTTAAACACCAGTTCCAATGAATCTGACTGGCTCTTAGGGTACAGGGACACACATGGTACTCCTACATGCCAGTAGTAAGTAAGTAAAAAAAGCACGTAAGTAAAAAAAAAATTTTAAATATTATGAGAAAAAAGCAAACAAAAGAATACACCTTAAAGTAAAAAACGTGGAATACTGAACAAAAAGCAGATTGTGAAAATTGAGAGTATAATAATATTTAAAAACATTTCTAAATCATAACAAAAACATTTTAATTTCTATAGAAACACACACACACACACCACCCCTATATTAATGAACATAATTCATAAGAGTAAAAGGCAAGCTAAGGGGCAAGTTTTGGCTGCATAGGTGAAGAAATATGGTCATCATCACCAGAATTACATCAGTTTTCAACACAGCAAAGGGAACAGCGTGAATGTTAAGTCAAGACATTGGCAGTTAAAGGGCAGCTTAAATACGTATGTTAAAAATTGAAGGGTAACTATGAAAGACATCTTGAAGTTGGTACTCTTTACTCTCAATCAGAAGACAGTGGTGACACAGAGACAGCAACTAACAAAAAGATTGTGGGGCTACATCCAAGTACGTGACGAACCCAATACAGAAGATGCAATTAAATCCACCACTGAACAGGGAGAGCTTGGCCAAAGAGATGGCTCAGTGGGTAAAAGTGCTTGACTCTCAAGCTTGACGGCTTGAGTTTGGTCCTGGGAACTCATGGGAGAACAAAGGGATGCTGTGGCACGTGTCTGTAATCCCAGCATTCCTTTGGTGAGACAAGAGAATCATTCAGTAACTCCCTGGCCAGCAACAGCAACAGAAAGAAGAGAAAGCTTACTTCAAAACAAGGAGGAAAAAATGGTTCCCAAAAGGCTGCCCTCTGATCTCCACACCATGGTACCACTGCGCCCATACTCATGTACATACACATGCGCAGTAAAATAAAGACAGAGATGAATTCACTCACTGAAGCTTTGAAGCATACAGCTGTATGCCATTTACAAAGTGGATACAAAATAAAACTGCACAGGACAGGTAAAAATAAAGAAATGTAATTTTTAAAATGATAGGTTGATAGAGGAATGGATACAGAAAATGTGGTACATCTACACAATGGAATATTACTCAGCTATCAAAAACAATGACTTTATGAAATTCATAGGCAAATGGTTGGAACTGGAAAATATCATCCTGAGTGAGGTAACCCAATCACAGAAAAACACACATGGTATGCACTCATTGATAAGTGGCTATTAGCCCAAATGCTTGAATTACCCTAGATGCCTAGAACAAATGAAACTCAAGACGGATGATCAAAATGTGAATGCTTCACTCCTTCTTTAAAAGGGGAACAAGAATACCCTTGGCAGGGAATAGAGAGGCAAAGATTAAAACAGACACAGAAGGAACACCCATTCAGAGCCTGCCCCACATGTGTGGCCCATACATATACAGCCATCCAATTAGACAAGAAGCAAAGAAGTGCAGACTGACAGGAACCGGATGTAGATCGCTCCTGAGAGAACAGCCAGAATACAGCAAATACAGAGGCGAATGCCAGCAGCAAACCACTGAACTGAGAATAGGACCCCCGTTGAAGGAATCAGAGAAAGAACTGGAAGAGCTCGAAGGGGCTCGAGACCCCTTATGAACAACAATGCCAAGCAACCAGAGCTTCCAGGGACTAAGCCACTACATAAAGACTATACATGGACTGACCCTGGACTCTGACCTCATAGGTAGCAATGAATATTCTAGTAAGATCACCAGTGGAAGGGGAAGCCCTGGGTCCTGCTAAGACTGAACCCCCAGTGAATGTGATTGTTGGGGGGAGGGCGGTAATGGGGGGAGGGGAACACCCATAAAGAAGGGGAGGGGGAGGGATTAGGGGGATGTTTGCCCGGAAACCGGGAAAGGGAATAACAGTTGAAATGTAAATAAGAAATACTCAAGTTAATAAAATAAAATAAAATGATAGGTTGATAAGTTTTTAAAGTAAACATAGCAATGTGAACATGAGACCAACTAGAAACAAAATTAGCATCAAACAGAAAGAAAAACACAATTGTTTTCTTGATGAAGTATGCAACCAGGTAGACGGCCATGCCACAAACATGCATTTAAGTCAAATACCTTCAAATTATAAAATGCCAAAAGACATTAGAACCACACACACACACACACACACACACACACACACACACACACACACGATTTCTAGAATTATCCTGCATGAGATTTAAAACAGCTTTCTCAAATCTATGTTTCAAATAAGTAAAAAAATACAAATAAAAGGGATTTTAATGAGTGACTACTATATAAATCTAAATGTATAATGGTACATTCACCCTCAATAGAGAGCATAACCAAAGAGCAGCTCAAAAGCCGACCCTTCGAAGTCTCAAGGCATCAGACACAGAAGCATGTCCTTGAACACGCCTGAATGCATAAGGACAAGCCACTGAACCTTTACTGTTTAGACCATGTCATGTGGGCGGAAGTCTAAATGTCAGTCCTGATCAGACTCGGGAAATGGGCAAGGCAGAAAAGTCTAGGTCAGAATATGTTTGCAGTGTCATTCCACAAAAGAATTTGATTATCCCTCAAAATCTGATGCACACATCCTGAGTCAGCATTCGTACCTCTTTAAACCCTTCTCATTAAAACAAAGTACACAGAACCAGGAAACGACCACGCCATAGTATAGAGTCCTACGTTAATTATAGCAGCAAAAGCAAGGATGCAAACACCCACCCTCGAACATGGTCCCACCCTTTCCCATTTGTCTTCTGCATACAACATGATACACTATCATGGGAGCCCTTCCTAGGAAAGGGTTTTATTCATGTTAAAGACATGCGTGTGGAAAAGACATGAGCATACCATCCAAATCACGTCCACACAAAACGAAGACAAGCAGGGACAGAGTCCACAGCACTGCTGTCCCTCGTGGAGAGGGAGATAACTTTCATAGTTTAAACACATTCAACTTCCAGTCCATTTGAATCTTATGTGATTGGTGCTGCTTGCATAATGAAAACATAGCACTAATTCTCAAAACTGTCTTATCTACTACCCAGAGGGGAGGAAAAAAAAAAAAAAAAAAACTGGGATCTTTCTACTCCTAGCACTCACGTGATCAAGCTCATCAGAGAGCCGACAAGTATAAACTTCTGACTGTCCAGCTACCTGATGTCTCCTGCTTCGTGGACTGTTATTGTAGACGGAGCCTCCCGTTTGACTTTCTCCACACTGCCATTTACCACCACCTTAACTGAAGAAGCTCCTTGCTCTTCAGTACAGACCTACGACCTGCCCTTTCCTTGTTCACTCCCACTTGTCTCTCCTCTATCTGCCACATCCTAGAGTCCCGATCTGTAAAACTGGGGTCGGAATGGCAGCTACTGCACAAAGCTGCTTTATCCTTAAGCGAGCCCAGGCATGCGCGGAAGTTGCTTTATCCTTAAGCGATGCCCAGGCATGCGCGGAAGTCACGAAAACCGTCTAATGTTCGTGTTGTTTTCTTTCTTGTCTGCTTCCTCAGGTTACAGGGGCGTTGCGAGGCCTGGATTCTTCGCTCGCTGCTGTCTGCTGAGAGCCTGCGAAGAGCTTTAGGCAGAGCTCACAGTTGCTGAAGCCTGACTGAGACTGTAGCCATATGTACAGACAGCTGAGATTACAATAAAAAGGCTAATTATTTACAGGAAACGCAAGTTCTCTGCATATTGGTGGGAACCGTCCATGATAACTCGTTCTGCTTACAAAGCACAATATTTAGCAATGGGATGCCTATATCTAACTCATTGATTTCCTGGTGCCGATATGCTGACCACAGCTGACACGCAACATGGAACAGAAAACCAAAAGTGCGACTTACTCTTTATTCCTGCTTTTGATACAGGGCTGGTAGAGGACTTTGATGGCGTTCCAGGCAGAGCCAGAGTCAGCTTCCAATGAGTCTTCCAACAGTGGGAACTTCCTGATACAACCGGAACTACTCAGAGGTTCCATCACCAAACTGTCTGAGTTCAACACCCAGAGCTAAAGGATGGGAAGGGAAGGCCACAGAGGAGCATGTTGATATTCCATCTATATTGTGTATTACCACCCCAAAAACCACAGGAAGTAACAGAAAAGCATAGTCAGGCAGATAGTGTATGAGTAAGGTACACTTTTAAAATTTATTTTTATTTTTGCTTTAGATAGCGTTTGGGAGAGCAACTATATAAGAATCCTTTTTAAACTGATTAGGGGAAAAGCATCTACATAAATGGCAATGCTACAACTACTCTGAAAAATTCAGAGCTCCCCAGACATCAGTGAGGGGTCAGTGTAAGCAAAGACAGGCAAAGAACAGAAAGAGAACACAGGCACGAGATGAACAATAAAAATGTCTATGTGACTAATGCGGAGGAAGGTAAACTGATGTGTTTCTGGGATACTTAACAGACACTCCATATGGGTTAACCAGTTGAAGAAAGGAGATGCAGAAAAAGGCTATGGTCCAGGCTGTTTGGGTTTCCAAATAACTGGGCCAAATGGACTTGTGCAGAGCCTCATTATAAACAGAGGCAGGATGACTCTGGCGCCTGCAGGACATGCACCAAAGCCAGTGTCTTCCTCTAAACCTGCTACCATTTCTCAAATACCAAGCTGTCAGTCTGAAACAGGAGGAACAGAACGATGTAATGCTGAAGGTAACAAACACGAAGAAACACGAGAATGACACAGAGACGTGACACCTCCAGAAGAGCCATTACTGAGAGCAAAAAGCATCACTTTTAGTATGAGCTTCTAAGAACAGAAATTGGGTTTTCTTTCTGACTGCACCCACAGAACCTAGATGCAGGGGCACCCGGTCATGTGGTACTAAATGAAGTGAGCTTGATTCATGGGTTTACTGATAGCTAAAAGTCCTAAGGTCATCTTCTAGTTTCCAGACTTGAAAGGTGAGAAAATAGAATGATGGAAATAAAACAAACAAACAAACAAAAAAATCCAAGACTCTGGATTACAAGGCCATAAAATGGATGAAAATGCCTCCTTACCAAGATATACACCTTGCCGTCCTGGCCTTGAATGGTGAATCTGAAAGTGCTTCTAGCAGTGCAGAGTTCCACCAGGCACCGGGCAATAACGCTCTGAACAAACTGAGACCTGTTGCAACAGAAAGCATTCATTGCCATGTGACAATCCCGTGATTCTAACTAACAAGATATGGCAGAAGGACTCACAGACACCTTTAGGGCACTAGCGTTCCATGCCAGGCATTTCTGACCACCATCCATTCCTTTTAAATTTTCCCCAATGCTCAGTTGGAAATCTTAGAATGTATTTGTGTTTGTACCAGTCTCCTTAAAATTCATCCTGCTATCATTAATATATTTTCCATCCCATATATAACTATTCTCCTATGATAATTAATACTGACCAACAACTTGACAAGATATAGAATCACCTGGGAGACAAACTTCTGTTTATGAGGGATTATCTACATTAGAATAACTAACATGAATAAAAACCATCATTACTTTGGATGGCACCCAGTCCATGCTCTAGGGTCCTGGACTGAATAAGAAGGAGAAATAATCTGAGCCCCAGCATGTACCACCCGCTTCTTCCCGAACTGTGTAGGGCCACCAGCTGTCTCAAGGTCCGGCCACCGTCGCTTCTCTGCCATACAGCACTGTGCTCTTGAACTGTGAGCCAAGGTAACCTCTTCCTAAGTCACTTGTGTTAGTTATTTTTGTCTTAACAACAAGACTGGTCACTCATACACACCCTATCTGTTGAATTAAAACCCATGGACAACTCAACATTCATTCACGCCGTAGAACACATCAGACGGTAAATAACTAAGGTGAGGAATTTCTTCCCAAAGACGGTATTAATGACAAGCGTTTCCATTTAGACTGCCTTAAGTGGCAGTTCTAAGGTATAGAATCCAATCACATGTAAGAGGATAAAATTCAAGTTTATATTCAGGATGTCGAAACTTTTGAGTATTAATAGTCAAGCAAACATATACTAATTTGTTTTCTGTTGATGTGATAAGTACCATGACCAAAAAATAGTGAGGAAAAGGTTTATTTAGCTTCCACTTTATATTCCCTCGCTGACCAAGTGAGGGCTACTATTGCTGTGCTAAAACACCATGACCAAAGCCTCTAGGGGAAGCAAGGGTGTATCTAAAGAAACACTGTTTATCGTCAAGTAAATCAGGAGAGGAACTCACACAGGGCAGGAACCTGGAGGCAAGAGCTGATGCAGAGGCCATGAAGGAGTGCTGCTTACTGGTTTGCTCGGCCTGATTTGTTATAGAACCCAGGAGCGCCAGCTCAGGGATGGTACCACCCACACACGATAGCTAGGCCCTCTTCCATCACTAATTAAGATAATGTCCTACAGGCTTGTCTATCGCCTGGTCTTATGGCAGCATTTTCTCAATTATTTCTGATGACTATAGCTTGTGTCAAGCTGACACAGAACTAACCAGCACAGCTATCCAGGGACGCCACGGCAGGAACGCAAATCAGGCCGAGGCAGCGGAGAAAGGGTGCTCACCGGCTTGTTACCTACAGCCTGCTCAGCCTGCCTCTTTATGCCACTTATGACCAAACGCCAAGGGTTGGCATTGCCCACTGTGAGCTGGGCCCTCCCACACCAATCATCCGTCGAGAAGATGTCCCACAGACATTGCCCACGAGGCTAATCTGAAAGAGACAGGTCCCTCTCCTTCCCAGGTGACTCCGGTGGTATCAAGTTGGCAAAAACTAAGCAGTACAATATACTGTAGGTAATTTCTGTTTATGAAAAAAACAGAGTAAAAGAAAGCACTGAGACTTTTAAAGGTACCCTTTTTTAAAAAGTAGGCATCCCATGAAACTGATCTCTATTCGCAAGTCAATATTAAAGGCAGAACCAAAAGCCTAAGGGTGGCAAATTAGATGATCCTGGATATGTGGAACATAGGATCAGAAAAAAAAAAAAAAAAAAAAAAACTATTGCAATTACATTTATATAATTATTTGTCTATAGCATATAAGCAACGAGTAGGTCTGCAAGTTGTGTATGTGTATGGTTTGTTTCATCTGATATTTACCCTCGGAGACTTTAAAAAGAAAGAGGTTTGAAAAGCTACATGCTCAATCCATTGTGCCTGTCCTCAAATTATACAATAACTCGATATGCTGTTTGTACCTTGGTATGTTAGGGAAACTTCCCTCAGATGGCTGGACGATTACCTCTGTCATGTAAAATTTGGTTGTTTCTGTAAATAAAACAAGAAAAAATTAAAAATCTTCCCAATACACTGTTATCATAGACATACACACTGACCCTAAATTATGACCTTCCAAACTATTTTGTAGTTTTGTTTTGTTTTTTTTTTTAAAGGCACTTCATCTTTGTACAAGAAGTTTGGAAACTTCTGGTCACCAGGACTCTGTTCAGAATCTATACCAATAAGACTTTACACATGAGAAGTCAGGATCTCACAGTCTTGGCCCAAAATTAAGACCTTTGTTTATTCAATGGACTAGCTACAAATCAGAGAGTCATGGAGGGTTATTTAGTTATCTAGGGTACCCCAAAGCACAGAGCTGTAACAGTGACATCATTATCTACCTGGAACCTCACTGACTGGGTACATGCATAGTCCTCACCAAATCTGACTTCCTGTTTATTTTGTTGACCATAAAAATAATTAAACAGCAGGCTAAACATTTGATAAACACTACTATAAACATGACCATCTTGAATTGTTTAAAAATTCATTTAAAAGTTTAATCTCATGAGTAACAAAGGAAATGTAGAAAAAAATAATTTTTTAGCATTGAACAAAATATTTGTAGTTGGTTAAGTGTATCAAGGTGTACGCTTCTTAGAAATGGACAGGTTTACACACATAATGCTACCAGAACTGAAATGGATTGCTGAGATGTCTCTGAGCAAAATTCTTAAAATTACATGCATCGTTTAACATTATAACCATACTGATCACTTTATCTTAAAGAAAACTTATACAATGCTTGCCAACCTGCAAAGATGATAACAGCAGTGTAAACATGGCAAAAACAAATTAAAATCTCAAAGCTGAAGAAGGCTGTTATTTAGGCAACAGCATTTCACACATAATTGAAATTTTAAGCAGGTCAAATTAAAACCGGAAGTAATTAAAGTGGTGTTTTCTTAAAGATAATTTGTCCATTTATAATAATACCAGAAAGTAGGGGGTTTCTTTTTTACATTCAATTGCTTGATATAAGACACAGAAAAAGGTAAAAATACAATCGATAAAAATATGCAATGATTATCAAATATTACTACGTATCTAGAAACAGGAGCATATGTTTTCTGTCACTTTTGTCAATTCCACCTTACTATTTCGAGGTCTTACTGTCACACACAGAACTGAGTCATTTGAAGTCACACAGTGACTCTAGGTCTCAGCTGTTGGCAATCATTAAGAGCCCCTAAGCCGGTTGGTTTCAGGAATCTGGTACTCTGGCCGTCACCCACAGCCAACCACCTCTTCTATTAATCTCCCTTGAGCTCTCTGGGGTCACTTTCTTCTATCTGGGTCCAGGTGGAAGTTCTCTTAATGGGAAACAGCCAGTGGCACATCACCTGCTCTGCCTGCTTCTTTGTTGAGGGGACTTTCGGTTGCTCTAAGTCCTGGGGTTAACAGGCATTCCTTTGTGCCCACCGACAATCCCATTCCCTCTGTTCAAATCTCCATTACCACTGCTTCTTTGAAGGTGATCTGTCATTTTCTTTTCCACCTTGGTTGCTTTTAAGATTTTTTTTTCCCTTTGCTTTTCACTCTGCGGCATCCCTTTGATGCACATAGACACAGATTTCCTTTTATTTATCTTACTTGGGCCTTGCCGGATAGGAATTCATTGTGCCTCTTGGATCTGTAGATTGCCCTTCATCATTTCCTAGAACTCTCAGCGACTCTTTGCTCACACTCAGCCCAAGCAGCATCCTTTCCACAGAGAAGTGAAATTAAACACACGGTGGATCACCTCGTTCCACATTTCTACCCATACCCCACACATTCCACCTTTCTGCTTCAGTAGGCAGGGTTAAAGATTCTTCTCATCTTTCCTCTGCTTATAATTCTTGATTTAACTTGGATCCAGCCCTCGACCGACAACCCCCTGAACTGCTGGTGTCAATAACAAAGCAGTACAGCGTTAGGGATTCTGTCACAGAGCTTTCCCAGACACTTACTGGTACACTCACTTCGTGTCCAGCCACCTTCAGATCTGCCTTTTACACGGTTAAATATACGAAGCATGTTTTACGGTTTATATACAACATTAAAATTCCAATAAGAGGCTTATTTCCCTCTTTGTGATGTTCCTTTGCGATGGTTCCTGTTAACGCTGTGATGAATAAGAAATGTCCCCACAGGCTCATGTGGAAGGCCAGAGGCCTGGCTGGTAGCAGTATTCTGAGAAGTTATGGAGAGTTTAGGAAGGCCCTAGGTGGCGGACGTAGCTCTGCAGGGTGGTCCTGGGAGGTTGTGTCTGTATCTTAGCCCCAAGTCCCAATAATGGCTATGAGTTAAGCAGCCTCTACCACACAAAGCTGTTCTGATAATGTTCAGTCTTTCTCCAGGTCCACACTCAGCGGAGGCAAGGACTAAGGTGTCTGAAACCAGGAGGCAGAATAAATTCTGTTTCTTTAAATTCTTCTCAGGTGTTTTGGTCACAGCTGTGGAAAAACCATGACGGGAGTACGAGTGGGTGATGTTAGTTAGCATACATGCCTAGTTAGCTCTAGTTGTACAACAAACATTGCTCTTGAGATTTACTTGAAATAATCTGTTTTAGGATGAAAGCTTTGCTTCCAAAGGTGAGCGGCGTCTGACCCTGACCAAATCTCGGGACATTCCTAGCCCCCAGTAGACAACACCAAGTTAAATAACTGAAGTTTCCATGGTGGCTATGACTGATCATCCTACCTCTACTTCTCATACCGTGCTGAGAGGGGCAGCCCTTAGAAGCTCAGCGTTTTGTGAAGACAGTGGCTTCCATTCCTGTCTGTCCTTCCCAAAGAAATCAAAGCAAATGTTAGGGAGTACTGGCGCCTTGCTAGGGAGGTGTGCCTGGTTCTGTAGTAATTCTGCTTTGGTGGCAATTCCCTCACATACGCTTCATATCTCATACCCTTTCCTCCTTCCTGTGTCCTGTCCTAGACACCACCCTAGTATCCCACGCTTCAGCCTGAAGAACTCAGGCTACTGGGGTTTCCTGTAGAACAGGTCTATTTCTGACACTTTCTTTTTATATAGCTATCTAGGAACATTTCTACTTTCTCTGTAATTCTGAAGGATAATTTTTGCTGGATTGAGTATTGTTGGGTGATGAGTTTTCCGGACAGCGCTCTGTGTGTCTTCCTTTGATGTCACTTGGAGGTCACCAGTTTTCTGAGACGCTCTCCTTAGTTGTGTTATGAAGTACACTTCTGTGTTTGGTTTGTCCTCTGCACTTTGATCCTGTCTGATTTGCTGCCTTTCGGCAGCTTAACACCATCTGGGGTTCAAATTCTTCTCATAAAAATTACCGTCTTCCACCATATTTCTCTCAGATTTTCAAAGTTGTTTTATGACATCTTTCTTTCCACCCGTTCTGAGACTTCATTGACATGTGTGTTGAAACCTTGATACTGTCCCATAAGTCTGAGTTTCAGTCACTTCTCCTCTGTTTCCTTTGGATTGGCTATTTTTATCAACCTAAAACTTTGATACTTTCTTTTAATCTTCTCTTCTTCTCAAATGTGTACTCTGGATCATCTAGCATTTTTTTCTTTTCAGAAACTATAGTTTTCAATTATAAATTTATCTATTAGTTCTTTCTGTGAAATTTGACATTCAAAATTATTGGAAGATTTTTTTAAATTCTCTATTATTCATTATAATTATGTCAACAGATTAGCTCCCAAATCCATACACATACTCAGCATCTGTAAGTCCTTGTTTTCTTGAGTATAAATCACTCTTTTCTGCTATGAAGCTCTAATAGTTTTCCATGTGATACACTGGATCAACGATGACTTTATTTAATTTTGCTCTTTGTTTATCCCTACTGTGGTCAGTTAACTGACTTGAACTTACGCTGTGAAACGGTGTATCAACAGTGTCCTTACTAACTCTGCTCAGTTCCTTAAAACTCAGTTTTGAATTTATGTGTGTGTGCCCTTGTATATGTGAAGGCCAAAGGACAGCACACAGGTTTTCATTCTCCCAGCTACCATTTGTACTCAGGGGATTGAACCCAGGCTGTCAGGCTTGGGCTGCCCACTGAGCCACCTTGCCAGCTCTATTTAGTTTTTCAATGTTCATTCCTGAAGAATATCCACTGTGCCTGCTTATGTTAACTCCCCACAACGGTCTGGGAGAAGGTTCTGCTCGGATATTGAAAGCCAGGAATGCGTTTTACGAAATTTGCCTTGTGTGGCACGCCAAGTCTCCAAGGGAAGAAAACCAACAGTGGTCCCACCTTCCTATGATGCCTCTGAACCAGAACCAGCATGGCATGATAACCCTGACGGTGCAGTACCTCGGCGGTCACCAAAAGCTCTCTAGTTGTACCTAAGGCCCACTCAACAAGAAGAAAGCCATTTCTGGTACTGGAAACTATGCCAAGTTCCCAGGGCTACTGAACCCATGGGCATTGGAGGAGAAGTCACAACCACTATGATCCCTAAATATTTGTCCTTACATGCACAGAAGAATGCAGTTCTCACACACCGTCCAGGAAAGATCTCTTTACAAACCTTAATTTTTTAAAAAATGTTACATAAAGGTCCATTTTCATGCTCAGGCAAGGAGGTGGAGAGGAATAATATGTCCTGGAGTATCTTACAGCGCATGCTTCTTTCTTCATTTACTCAGACAAAGGAACTGCTAGTAAGATTACAATGATCAAAAGAAATACACAAAAACCACTATCCCTTAAATACACAGCTTAAGTTAAATCTTCTAATTAATTATATTAAAAAGTGATGATTCGCCCCTGATAAAAATGTGGCTCTTTAGATATTTTAAACTGTATCTTTAGTTTTAATTACCAAAGTCTTCATGGTTCTATTGTAAAGCAGTGTAACAGAGAGTGTATGGCAAGTGTAATACCACTGAGAAAAAGGCGAGGCACAAAGCCGTGGGCCAGTAAGGGCGCTTCCAGGCAAATCCAGCAACCTGACTTTGATGCCTAGAAACTGTGTACAGGTAGAAAAGTGAGTGACTCAGATCCACACTGCTGTCCTCTGACCTCCACAACCCCTGTGCATATGCATATACAGATAATAATCTTAAGTAAAACAAAACAAAGAAACAAAAATTAGAGGGAGGCTAGAGAGATGGCCCAGTGGTTAAGAGGTCCCAGGTTCAATTCCCAGCACCTACATCAGGGCTCACAACCATCTGTAATTCCAACTCCAGGGAATCAGATGCCTTCCTTTGACTTCTGAAGGCGTTAGGCACTCATCTGGTGCCCGTGCATGTAGGCAGGCAAAACACTCACGCACACACAATAAAATTTAAAAGTCGTCATGAAAAATAAAAATAAAGAATACGGAACAAAGTGTAAAACCCAGAATGCGTTTCCTGAAAATTCCACAAGCCCCTCCCACTTCCCACACCAAAGCAGGGTCCTGAGACAGACGGCAGTCGAGAGCAGCACCTTTTCCACCTTTGCCCAGTAACTCTTTAGACTGGGGAACTGTGCTAAGAAAAAGGCTCCAGCCTTCCTTACGTTGGCACTCAGTAGACACTACAAAGAGTGCATGGAACACTAAAGACAGCCCACAGCTTCCCAATGCTAACTAGCACGTGTAAAGGTCAGAATGCACAAACACATTGGCACGCTGGGTGAAGCATTAGGTGGTTTCTGATTTTGAACCATCCATTCTATCAAATAAATTAATTATGTGCCTTTCCTACGTACTGACTATAAAATCTGTTTGACTTTTAAGTGGGAGGGTGGTCATTTCAGCCTTGTGTTGTGAAATTCCTACCTGATGATACGGTCTCTCCCAACATTACCTTGCAACGCTTACAAATGACTTTGGTATTTGCTTTTGGTTCCTGTAGAACAGAAAAATGTCATTTAAATGTCATTCAACTTTTCTTCAAAGGAATATATAATTTTAGCATAGTCCCCCAGGTATACATTGAACTTTACATTCTACTCTGCCCTCGAGTAAATACTAGGAATACATTTAGCTGGTGTGCATAATTCACAGGCACAGAGATCATTTCTCTCCTGTCCAAAGACAGAATAAGACACAGATTGACTTTTACAATCCTAGTCACTTCTTGGCAATCCTAACATTGCCCAATCATCAGAACAAGTACTTTATACTTCTAAAGAGTGGGCAGACGGGCGGGTGACAAAGCAGTGGTCGATGGCTTACCCTAACTCAAGAGTGTACAGGATACATAAGGATTGGAGTTTTATCTCATACGCCAACTCTGCGGCCAGTATAATTTATGTAAAAGCAACCTACAAATCATAGCCACCCATAATTCAGAAGCTAAAAATACCTCAGCTGTTCATGTAATTCTATTTATTCCATTTAAGATATGCACTGTAACTGTAGAGATGGGTAGTGAGACCAATTCCTCAAACATTCTCAAACTTCAAAACTCCAAAGTCAGCAGGATATTGCTTAAACGACTGCATTCATCTCATCATTAAAGAATGTACTTTTGGGCTGGGGATTTAGCTCAGTGGTAGAGCGCTTACCTAGGAAGCGCAAGGCCCTGGGTTCGGTCCCCAGCTCCGGAAAAAAAAAGAACCAAAAAAAAAAAAAAAAAAAAAAGAATGTACTTTTGGAGCCCCACAGTGGTTCCTCATTAAAGCTACATAGTGCTCTTCATGCATCGACATATCAGAATGTGGTAGATGTCATAAAGAAGTGAGCTAAGGGAGCTGATGTGGTGTAATATACCTAGAATCCCAACATTTATGAAGCCCGGGCTTCATAGCAAGTTCTAGATTACCTCGGGTAACACAACGAGTGAGACCTTGACTAAAAATAAAATAAAAACTTAATTTAAAAATAGGCGGAGAGGCTAGAGAGAAGGCTCAGTGGCTAAGAGCACTGGTTGCTTTTCCAGAGGACCTCGGTTTGATTCCTAGCACCCACGTGGCAGTGTTCAACCATATGTAACTCCAATCTCAGGGAATTCCAACGTCAGGGAATCAAAGTCTACTTCTGACCTCCCTAGGTACAAATTCAGTGGCCTTCTACCTCAGTGAAGTTTCTAGAAGTATAGTCATGTGGACAATACAGAAATATTCCTTCAAAGGTAAAGGATAAGTTATTATGTCTGGACCCTCCCACTACGAAGAAAGAAGCATGATGCTTAGAGGCCTATATGGATTCTGGAGACGGTACGTTCCTGACTTGGCTGTGTTACTCAAGCCCATACATCAAAAGACTCGAAAGCCGCTAGCTTTGAGTGGGGCCTAAACCAGAAGTGTTTTTTATCAACTCTGGGCCACTGTGCAGACTGCTCTACCATTTGGTGGTCAGCAGATCCAATGGTACATGAGGTGTCCGTGACAGACAGGAAAGCTGCTTGGAGCCTTTGGCAGCCCCTGTGGGTCAATCACAGAAGACACTTTTGGGACTTAGGAGAAATGTGCTTCCACCGTCTACAGACAACCATTTTCCCTTTAAAAGACAGCTCTTGGCCTGCTACTGGGCCTTAGTGGAAACAGAAGATATGACAATGTGCCAACAAGTTACCACATGACCTGAGCTGCCCATCATGAGCTGAGTATCACCTGACCCACCAAGTCAGAGGTAGGGTGCACAGCAGCAATCTGTTATCAGATATATGTGGTATCTACATGACTGGGCCCAAGCAGGTCCAAGCAAGTTACATGAAGAAGTTAAAAAACAAATACCTGTCTTGGGGTTGGAAAGATGTCTCAGTGATTAAGAGAACTGGTTTCTTTTCCAAAAGACCTGGATCCAATCCTCAGCACCCACATGGTGGCTAACAGACATCTCTAACTCCTCTAGTCTCTACGAGGGCCTGCACAAACAGGCTAAACAGACATATGTACAGGCAGAACACCATACACATAAAAATGAAGGAAAAATGATAACAGAAAAAAACACACACCTTACATCAGTTTAAGGTTAGAGAAGGCAACTATACAGGTCCTACGGGGTCTCTATGACTCACTATGTCACCCAGATTTAAGTCCACTGTTAATAGAAACCCACAAATGCCCAATGGCTGCTCTCCACAAGGACTCCTGAGGTGAGTGCCTTCAGTAACTCAAAACCTAGACATTTTTCTCTAGCTTCAGAACTTAATAAGCTCCTCTGATCCTTCTCTACAATTCCCAGCTAATGAAACTACTAAA